>NW_026591086.1:43195792-43241818 GCF_907164565.1 Psammomys obesus
TCTATCTATCTATCTATCTATCTATCTATCTATCTATCTATCTATCTATCATCTCTCTCTCTCTCTCTCTCTATATATATATATATATATACATATATATATATTCAAATTTTGGTGTTTTTTGTGCAATTATGAAGGACGTTTTCATTTTAATGAGGTGAGTATAAGCGATACAGAACATCCTGGCACATTTTTCCTTTTCCTGTTTCAAAAATAAAACTTAAGTAAAAAGGAAGAAATGAATAAAACTTTAAAAATATCAGCGGACTTTATTGTCACATGTAGAACACTTTTAAAGATGTCAGTAGAAATAATGTTATGACACTTTTGTTTGAAGTACATTGTACTTACCTGTGGAACTTCACTTAGTACTGAGAATTCCTGTCTGTCCATCTTAAACTACTTTTATTTTTATAAGTATTATCTATGTGTTTGAAATTTTCAATGCTATATATAAAGTGCAGAAAATTACCTTTAAAATCACAGCATATTCCTTTAGAAAGTTTTGTATGTACCCAAAAAGGGCTTGTGAAATATTCCTGTGCGTTCTTAGCTTGTTTCCAAATGATAACACATTTTCCTTTAAGGAAAACAGAAAGCATGAGACATTGAAGTTGTCTAAATTCAGCTTGGCTTTCTTGTAAAGAGAAATGGCATTTAATTGCAAAACTTTCTGTGAAAACCGGAAATAACATAACCTGCAATGTTCACCATTTTTATTCCCTCAGGTATTTCATAGTCCTGAAACCTTAGAGAACAGAATTGGTAGAATCCATTTTCTCCATTTTTAACATTGAGTATTCCAAAGTAAAACATTCCCCAATTAATCAAGGACCTTAGACTAGAGTTCCCCTCTAGCTGTCACATTAACCTTTTTCTACTAATCTATTAGTGCTTCACTGATGTTTGTACATTTTTGTTTTACTGGTTTTTTTTTAATTTTTATTTATTCTTCTCTCATAAAATACATCCTGACAATGGCTCCCCCCTATGGAATGCTTCATGAATTTGCACATCATCCTGCCAACGGCCATGCTAATCTTTTCTTTATAGTTCCAGTGTTAGGATATGTGCTGCTGAAGGGAGCTCAACTCGTATGTACATTATACTAAAGAGTCCATCTGGTCATCTTTGCCTCATTTATTTCATTGATGAGACTTTCTGTTTCTTTGCTAAATATTTATATTTTTGGAATTGGATTTAATGTTAATATTTCTTATTGAAATAATTTTGTTATGATGGCTCTTAAATTTTGGTCAATTAATTTTAATATGTATTTTCTTAGAATTGTACACTTATTTTCTTAAAAAATGAAAAAAAAAAACTCTCTAGTTCTTGATTACCAGGCATTTAAAAATTTAATTGTAGATATTTCTGATATTTTCAAATATCTTTTTATTTTTTTATTTTTATTTTTTTATTTTATTTTATTTTTCTTTTTAGTTACATTTTGTTAACTCTGTGTCCCAGCTGTATCCCGCTCCCTCATTCCCTCCCCAACCCCACACTCCCTCCCTCATCTCCTCCCTGCCCCTTTCCAAGTCCACTGATAGGGGAGGACCTCCTCCCCTTTCATCTGACCCTGTTTTATCAGGTATCTTCAGGGCTGGCTGCAAAGTCCTCCTCTGTGGCCTAACAGACTGCTCCTCCCCAGAGGGGTGGGGGTGGGGCAAACAGCCTGCCCTTGAGATCCTGTTAGAAATAGTCCGTGTTCCCCTTACTTTGGAAAACTACTTGGTTACTGAGCTACCACGGGCCACATCCGAGCAGAAGTTCTAGGTTATATCCATAGATGGTCCTTGGTTGAGTGTAAGTCTCAGAAAAGACCCTGTGCCCAGATATGTTTGGTCCTTGTAGAGCTCCTATCCTTTCCATACCATACTAACTTCCCTTCTTTCATATGATTCCCTGCACTCTGCCGAGGGTTTGGTTATGAGTCTTAGTGTCTGCTTTGAAACACTGCTAGGTAGAGTCTTTCAGATGCCTTTTGTGGTAGACTCCTGTCATAAGTTCAAATGCACATCCCATTTGTCTTTCTAAATGAGGATTGATCACCTTCGCCTGTGTCCACTTTCTTGATTATCTTCTTTAGGTGTATAGATCTCATTATGTTTATCATATCTTGTAGGTCTATATAAGCGAGTATATACCAAGTTTGTCTTTCTCCTTCTGGGATACTTCACTCAGAATGATCTTTTCTAGATCCCATCACTTGCCTGCAAATTTCATGATTTCCTCCTTTTTGATTGCTGAGTAGTATTCCATTGTGTAAAAATACCACAATTTCTGTATCCATTCCTCCGTTGATGGACATCTGGGTTGTTTCCAAGTTCTGGCTATTACAAATAAAGCTGCTACGAACATGGTTGAACAAATGTCCTTGTTGTGTACTTGAGCAAATTTTGGGTATATACCTAGGAGTGGTATAGCTGGGTCTTGAGGTAGCACTACTCCTAGTTGTCTGAGAAAGCGCCAGATTGACTTCCAGAGTGGTTGAACCAGTTTACATTCCCACCAGCAATGGAGGAGGGTTCCCTTTTCTCTACAACCTCTCCAGCATGTGCTATCACTTGAGTTTTTCATCTTGGCCATTCTGATGGGTGGAAGGTGAAATCTCAGGGTTGTTTTGATTTGCATTTCCCTAATGGCTAATGAGGATAAGCATTTCTTTAAGTGCTTCTCTGCCATTCGATGTTCCTCTTTCGAGAATTCTCTGTTTAGCTCTGTTCCCCATTTTTTAAGTGGATTACTTGGTTTGTTGCTTTTCTGCTTCTTTAGTTCTTTATATATACTGGATATTAACCCTCTGTCAGATAAAGGGTTGGTGAAGATTCTTTCCCAATCTGTAGGCTGTCTATTTGTTTTGATGACAGTGTCTTTTGCTTTACAGAAGCTTTTCAGTTTCATGAGGTCCCATTTATTGATTGTTGCTCTTAGAGCCTGTGCTGTTGGTGTTCTGTTCAGGAAGTTGTCTCCTGTGCCAATGAGTTCTAGGCTGTTTCCCACTTTTTTTTCCAACTGATTTAGAGTATCTGGTTTTATGTTGAGGTCCTTGATCCACTTGGACTTTAGTTTTGTGCAGGGTGATAAATATGGATCTATTTTCATTTTTCTGCATGTAGACATCCAGTTGGTCCAGCACCATTTGTTGAAGATGCTGTCTTTTTTCCATTGAATGGATTTGGCTTGTGGGTTTATTTCTGGGTCTTCTATGCGATTCCATTGATCCTCCTTTCTGTTTCTATGTCAATACCATGCAGTTTTTATTACTGTTGCCCTGTAGTACAGCTTGAGATCGGGGATGGAGATACCTCCAGATGATCTGTTGTTGTACAGGATCGTTTTGGAGATTCTGGGTGTTTTGTTTCTCCATATGAAGCTGAGAATCTTTTTTTTAGGGTCTGTAAAGAATTGAGTTGGTATTTTGATGGGAATTGCATTGAATCTGTAGATTGCTTTTGGAAGGATGGCCATTTTCACAATGTTAATCCTACCAATCCATGAGCACGGGAGATCTTTCCATCTTCTGAGATCTTCTTCAATTTCTTTCTTCAAAGACTTGAAGTTTTTCTCAAACAGGTCTTTCACTTGCTTGGTTAGAGTCACACCAAGGTACTTTATGTTATTAGTGGCGATTGTGAAGGGTGTTGTTTCCCTAATTTCTTTCTCAGCCTTTTTGTCTTTGGTATACAAGAGGGCTTCTGATTTTTTTGAGTTGATTTTGTATCCTGCCACTTTGCTGAAGGTGTTAATCAGCTGAAGAAGTTCTCTGGTTGAATCTTTGGGGTCGCTCATGTATACTATCATATCATCTGCAAATAGTGACACTTTGACCTCTTCCTTTCTGATTTGTATCCCCTTGATCTCCTTTAGTTGTCTTATTGCTCTGGCTAGGACTTCAAGTACAATGTTAAAGAGATATGGAGAGAGTGGGCAGCCTTGTCTTGTCCCTGATTTCAGTGGGATTGATTTAAGTTTCTCTCCATTGAGTTTGATGTTGGCTATAGGCTTGCTGTATATTGCCTTTACTATCTTAAGGTATGTGCCTTGTATCCCTGATCTCTCCAAGACTTTAAACATAAATGGGTGTTGGACTTTGTCAAATGCTTTTTCAGCATCTATGGAGATGATCATGTGGTTTTTCTCCTTCATTTTGTTTATGTGGTGGATTACATTGATGGATTTCCGTATGTTGAACCACCCTTGCATTCCAGGGATGAAGCCTACTTGGTCATGGTGGATGATATCTTTGATGTGTTCTTGGATTTGGTTTGCAAGTATTTTATTGAGTATTTTTGCATCAATGTTCATAAGAGAGATAGGTCTGAAGTTCTCTTTTTTGGTTGGATTTTTGTGTGGTTTAGGTATCAAAGTGACTATGGCTTCATAGAATGAGTTTGGTAGTGTTCCTTCTGTTTCTATTTTATGGAATAGTTTGAGGAGAATTGGTGTTAGTACTTCTTTGAAGGTCTTGTAGAATTCTGCGCTGAAGCCATCTGGTCCAGGGCTTTTTTTGGAGGGGAGACTGTTAATGACTGCTTCAATTTCCTTGGGAGATATAGGACTATTCAGTCTTTCTACCTGATCTTGACTTAATTTTGGTAGATGGAATCTGTCAAGAAAGTTATCCATTTCATTTAGATTTTCAAATTTTGTGCCATATAGGCTTTTGTAGTATGACCTAATGATTGTTTGGATTTCCTCAGTGTCTGTAGTTATGTCCCCATTTTCCTTTCTGATTTTGCTGATTTGTATGGTTTCTCTCTGCTTTTTAGTTAGTTTGGCTAAGGGTTTGTCTATCTTGTTGATTTTCTCAAAGAACCAGCTTTTTGTTTCATTGATTCTTTGGATAATTTTATTTGTTTCTAATTGATTGATTTCTGCCCTTACTTTGATTATTTCCAGCCTTCTGCTCCTCTTGGGTGTATCTGCTTCTTTTTTTTCTAGGTTTTTCAGTTGGGCCATTAAGTTGTTTGTATGTGATGTTACGGATTTCTTCTTGTAGGCACTTAGTGCTATAAATTTTCCTCTGAGCACTGCTTTCAATGTGTCCCATAAATTTGGGTATGTTGTGCCTTCATTTTCATTGAATTCTAGAAAGTCTTTAATTTCTTTCTTTATTTCTTCCTTGACCCAGCTGTCATTGAGTAGTAAGTTGTTCAGTTTCCATGTGCGTGTTGGCTTTTTGTTGTTTCTGTTGTTGTTGATGTCCAGCTTTAGTCCATGGTGGTCAGATAGTATACAAGGGATTATTTCAATCCTTTTGTACCTGTTGAGGCTTGCTTTGTGACCAACTATATGGTCTATTTTGGAGAAGGTTCCATGTGGTGCTGAAAAGAAGGTGTACTCTTTTGAGTTTGGGTGAAAAGATCTGTAGACATCTATTAGGTCCATTTGATTTAGGGATTCTGTAAGTGCTTTTATTTCCCTATTTGGTGTTTGTCTGGTTGATCTGTCCCTTGATGAGAGTGGGGTGTTGAAGTCTCCCACTATTAAGGTATTAGGATCAATGTATGATTTAAGCTTTAATATTGTTTCATTTACGAATGTAGGTGCTCTTGTATTTGGGGCATAGATATTCAAAATTGTGATGTCCTCTTGGTGGATTTTTCCTTTGATGAGAATATAGTGGCCCTCCTTATCTTTTTTGATTAACTTCAGATGAAAGTCTATTTTATTAGATATTAGGATGGCTACTCCAGCTTGTTTTCTGGAACCATTTGCTTGAAAAACATTTTTCCAGCCCTTTACTCTGAGGTAGTGTTTATCTTTGTTGCATAGGTGTGTTTCTTGGATGCAACAGAATGTTGGGTCCTGTTTCCGCAACTATTCTGTTAGCCTGTGTCTTTTTATTGGTGAGTTGAGTCCATTAATATTGATAGATAATATTGACCAATGCATGTTAGTTCCTTTTGTAATGGAGTCGATGATCTTACCTTGTTTCATTGCTTGTTTTCTTTTCATTTTTGTTGGGATATTATCTGTATGCCCTGTTTTCTTGGGTGAATTCGTTTTCGTTGGATTGGAGTTTTCCTTCTAGTATCTTCTGTAGGGTTGGTTTGCTGTATAGATATTGCATAAATTTAGTTTTGTCATGGAATATTTTGTTTTCTCCATCTATGTTGATTGAAAACTTTGCAGGGTATAGTAGTCTGGGTTGATATTTGTGATCTCTTAGAGTCTCCATGATGCTTGCCCAAGCCCTTCTGGCTTTCATAGTTTCTGATGAGAAGTCTGGTGTGATTCTGATAGGTCTACCTTCATATGTTACTTGGCCTTTTTCCTTTGCTGCTTTTAATATCTTTTCTTTGTTCTGTAGATTTAGTGTTTTGACTATGATGTGATGTGATATGTTTCTTTTCTGGTCTAGTCTATTTGGTGTTCTGTAGGCCTCTTGTATATTTATGGACATCTCTTTCTTTAAGTTGGGAAAATTTTCTTCTATGATTTTCTTGAAAATATTTTCTGGACCTTGGAGCCTGAAGTCTTCTTTTTCATCAATTCCTATTATTCTTAGATTTTGTCTTTTCATAGCATCCTTGATTTCTTGGATATTTTGTGATTGGAATTTTTCTGATTTTACTTTTTCTTTGAGAGAAGTATCACTTTCTGCAAGTGTGTCTTCAGCTCCAGAGATTCTCTCTTCCATCTCTTGTATTCTGTTGGTGATGCTTACTTTTGTGGTTCCTGATCTTTTCTCCAAGTTCTCCAGCTCAAGAGTTTTCTCATTTTGTGTTTTCTTTATTGATTCTAATTCTGTTTTCATGCCTTGCACCATTTCTTTCATGTGTTTGAATTTGGATTCCTGTCTCTCCACGATGGACTCTATTTCTTTGTTCATTTCCTTTTTGTATGCCACTAATTTTTTCTCTACTTGTGCCTCTATTTGTTTGGCTATGTTTGCCTGTGTTTCTTTAAGGGTTTTGTCTATTTCTTCTTTCTTTACCTCCAGTTGACTGGCCAACTCTTTGAAAGATTTGTTCATTTCCTCCTTATGAGCCTCAAATAATTGGGTAAGCATGGCTTTAAGGTCATTTTCCTGTGCTTCTGATGAATTGGAGTATCCATCGATTTTGGGGTTTGCTGGTGAAGTCATGATGTCCTGATTTATGTTGGAAGTGTTCTTTCGCCTACCCCTGGCCATTGGCTTATCTGAGACCTTCCCTGTTTGTTTTTGGATTCTGCCGATCAGACAGACTGGTACTGTCTCTCTCTCGAGTCTGGAGAATTCTTCAGGAAGTTGAGAGATGTCCCGTGTCCTTAGCGTGTGCTGAGGACTAGCTGTACCTGTGGGAGGAAAGTACGCAGGCGCAAACAGAGGCAAATGCAAGCGTGCATGCATGTGTGTGTGTGTGTGTGTGTGTGTGTGTGTGTAAGTGGGCATGGGCGTGTGTCTCAAGGGACAGAGTGATGGCTAATGTTGAACCCTTGAGTGTGTGGGAGGGGCTCTGCAATGTATATGTCGTAGGCGCTAGTGATGATCGCAGCACAATTTCTGGCATTAACTGCCTTAACTCCTCAATTAGACCCAAAGAGCAGGAACTTCAATGTTCCAAGTGCCCCTCTATTTCCCAAAGTGGGTATATGGGTGGGAGGGGGTTCGATGCCTGGCTTCTGTTTTAGAAGGACCCAGGATCAGTGGAGCGGCAGATTCTCAAGGGTGCACTCACTTACAGGCAGGCCACTTGGCAGAGATTGGCGTATTTGGGGTCTCTGCTCTCTGGTTTGGTCCTGCTTCTTTGATGTGCTCCGCCAGTTCCGTGCTGCTGTCACTGCCAGGTTATGAGGTCTTGCTGCAGCTGGAGATTTCAGGGTGGTCACGTCAGTAGGAATCGGGGTAACCATCCTTTCTGTTCTCTGGTTTGACCCTGGTTAGTCTTAAACTGGAAGGCTGATGTGCCCTGCCAGCTCAGTGCTGCTCTGCCGCCAGGTTAGAAAGTCCCGCTGTAACTGGAGACTGGGTTACTAGTCCAGATGCTTTCTGGGAAGTCCTGGGGTCTCTTTACTGTGCTCTCCAAGCTTCGGAGGCTCAGCGCCTGGTGTGTCTACCTTGTATGGCGTTTCTGTCTGGTTTTGGTGAGTATATAGCGTATTCTCTGTCACTGTGGGATTGGGCGGGCCATACCATCAGTGATGGCGTGCCTGCAGAGCTAGTATGGCGTCTAGCAGACTCGGGCCCTGGGAGGATGGTGCAGCCGCCCTGCGCGAATCTGGGGCTCCGAGACACAGTACTGCTGGCCTTTGCAGATAAAGGGCTTGGGGCTCCGCCTCAGTGGCTGCAGGCCCCAGGCAGTTTGATCAAAGGATCGTTTCTCACCTTCCCCAAACAATTCCCTTTGTGACCCGAGACCAAGGTTTTCACCTCCTGAGATGTTCCCTGTTGTTTAGAAAGTCTCTCCGTTGTTTCCCTGGCTTCAGAAGTTCTTCCACTCATCAACTCAGAACTTTATCTCTTCCACAGCTTGGAAACTGTGTGTGCTAGTCGCCATCTTGGCTCCGCCCCCCCATATCTTTTTATTAATTATTTTTTCATATATGTTTGAACCATATTCTTTGCCTTACCCTAACTCCCCAGATCCTACTCATCTACCTACAAACCCAATTTCATGTTCTTTCTCTCTCACTATTTCAAAATATGAAAATCCAAACAAAAAAATGAAAAATTTGCAATAATGCAAAATAATATCAAAACCGAACAGAAAGCACACACAGAAAAATAGGGAGTAAGGTGTGTACTGGTCAACTCCTGGGCATGGGGCCTCTCCTAGCCAGTGGGTGATGTACGCCGTGTGACTCCATTGGAGAAAATGGATTTTCCTTCTTCACCAGGTATCAGTTGAAAACAGCGTGTTTAGGGGTGAGGTTTTGTGTCAGACAATTCTGGTATTTGTTATAAAATTCTGATACAGAGTCTCCTCATTTACTGCTGACTGTCCTGGAACTGTCTATGTAGACCAGGCTTGCATTGAACCCACAGAGATAATCCTGCCTCTGCATTGAGAGTTCTTGGATTATGGGCGTGTGCCTCCACCGTTTTCAGCCCATCTTTGATTCTTTACCTTTCATTTTCCCTCTGTTTTTCTTTTATTCAAAGTAGATTCTTTACACACAACATATTGTGGCTATGGTTTCTCCTCCCCTGACTCCTCTGAGCTCCTTCCCACTTCCCTTCCCAACTAAGTCCAGTCTGTTTCTGTCTTTCCTTAGAAAAGTAACAGCTATCTAAATAATAATATAATAGAATGAAATATAATATAATATAAAATTAAAAAACCCAAACAAACAACAGAAGAAAAAGAGCCAAAAAAAAAAAAAAAAAAAAAACCAAAAAGCACCAGAAAAACATACAGATGTAAAGACACACACATTTGTACATACAGGAATTCTATAAAAACACATCATTGGAAGATACAGTATATATGTTATATATATTGATATATAAAGACCTATAAAGACAAGAAAAGTGATGCCATTGAGTTTGTTTTATGTTGGTCATCTACTGCCAGACATTGGGCCTGCTTTGAAGAGTGGTTTGTATCACCGGTAGGACTCTGTTGAAGAGTACTAAGTTTTCCCATTGGTTATAAATTGGAGATAGGTCCTGGATTAGTGATAGGGTATATGTCCACTTCTTCTCTAAGCTGAGACCCTGTTTGTATATGCTGACAGTCTGTAAGCTCATGCGTGTCAGTCCTGTCGTGGTAAGAAGGACTTGATTCTTTGCAGTTCTTCATCCCCTTTAGATTTGGCACCGTTTCTGCCTTATCTTCTGGGTTCCTTAAGCCCTGACGGAGGAATTTGAGGAAAGCTCCCATTTACGGAGTGTTGTAAGGTCTCTCTCTCTGTTTGCATATTGTCTGCCTGCAGTCTCTGTATTTGTTTCTGTCTACTACAGAAGGAAGTTTCTATGAGGATTGCTGAGAAAGGCCCTGATCAATGAGTATAGCAAAATGTTAGGAATCATTTAATGGCTACTTTCGTTTAGCAGAACAGTAGTGTTGGTTTTCTTCTAGGCCTCTGTCCTATTGGGTCTCAAGTTCCTGGCCACCTGAGCAATGTTGGGTATGAGTTCCATATTGTGGAGTTGACCTTAAATATAGTTTGATATTGGTTGCTCACACAAGCTTTATGCCATTCTTTTACCAGTGCATCTTGCAGGCAGGTTATCCTCATAGATCAAAGCATTTGTAGCTGAGATACTGTGTGGCTTTCTTCTTTGGTAGTGTATAGAACGCCTTCCAGTCCCATGAACAATAGTCACAAGGGGTGAAGGCTGTAGGTAGGCACCAGATCTACTTCTTGTTTCTGTAAAATATTTGTGCTCAAATTTCATTTACTGCGAAAATGCAAACATACTTTTTCTTTTTTGTTCCATTACATACAGTGATATTTTTACATAAAAATAAGCATGCACAGGGAACTGGGAAATAGAAGACAGAAAAACAGCGAAGCACATCAGAACAACAACAACAAAATAACAGAAAGTTCCCTGGGTTTTCTTTTTTACCACATGCATGCTAAGCTTCATGCATTAGAAATTGGCAATCCAGAAGATACCAAATGTTTTAGAAAACCCCACAAAAATTAGACTATTCATTCTAATGAAAGAGCTGTTTTGATGGGGGTGTTAGAAGCCTCTGGAAGCTTCTCACATCTTTCTCCACCCCCAAAACACATCAAACTTTTGTTTTCTACTGTCAGACCAAAAAAAAAGACCCCCCCCAAAAAAAACCCTCTCTTCATCTTTTTCTATTATTTCTCAGTGTGTCTCCTTCAGAATTGCTTTATCTTCCTTCACCTGGAAAGCGAATGATTGGTGTCTGAAAGACTGCATACAATAAAGTTACATCAATGTCCAGGAAGAAAAATTTTAAATAGTTAGTCAGATATTTTGCTGAAAGTCGTCCATCTAGATAGAATCCCCTCATAAAGGTAATAGTTTGAAAGGCAGATTGAGTTTGTTTTTTTTATGTTCTTTAAAAGGTAAATAGTTCCAGTCCTAGAATAGAAACACATAATCCACAGATCCTCTGATGAGCAGCCAAAAGGATTGCTTGGCTGCATGGATTTCAACATTTTTTGTAGCAAAGTCATACATATCCAAATGTAGATCCCGGCGATTTGAAATGCCTTGTCAATGTGTGGAAGTCCCAAGGGACCTCTGGAACTCTCATGGAACACGCCTGGGTCACAGCAGTAAACATGGTAGGCAGAGATTTTCAATAGTCATAACAAAATATAATCTGTAAAATATTTTGTAATACTAAGTAATACAAGTCTAATATAAAACAGGTGACTAATACCATATGTGATAAAAAATAGCCAAATTGTAATTATTTCCATGAAAAAGCAGAGAAATTCCAACATTTCAAAAGTATGTGCCTAGGGTCATAAACTCTGAGGCTACATATGTGACGTGTGTTGCCACACTACTTCTATTTTAATATATAAGCATTGCACAAAAGTAAGTGACTATTCAAGTAATCTGGAGGAGAATAACATCTTTTTTTATGCAAATATACTACTACTCCAAGAAAACATTCCTAAGAAACATGTTGTCTTGTCCTGAGTTTGTAGTGTTTAATCTCATTGGTGTGACTCTTAAACTCATGGTCACAGCTCTAATCCTTCAGTGCATTTTGGCTGCCATGGCACAACTGCAGCAAATATTCTGTCAGAGGCCATCCCTTAGGAAAGACATTGGAAAATATTGCCCCAATATTGTGTCAGTAACAATAAGTTTATATTGTATTGAAAATTTATACAATTAAATCAAGTAGCTAAGACATGTTTAAAGTGTTAAATACATGACAATGATTATTCCTGAGTCTACACCTGTGCAGGGCATCTGTTTTCAAGATAGGTCAGATGTTTGAGAGATTGTTAGCTGTACTATTGTTTTTTTTCTTTTCTTTTTCTTTTTTATTAGTTACATTTTATTAACTCTGTATCCCAGCTGTTTCCTGCTCCCTCATTCCCTCCCAACCCCACCCTCCCTCCTTCATCTCCTCTCTGCCCCTTTCCAAGTTCACTGATTGGGGAGGACCTCCTCCCCTTTCATCTGACCCTGTTTTATCAGGTGTCTTCAGGACTGGCTGCAAAGTCCTCCTCTGTGGCCTAGCAGGGCTGCTCCTCCCTTCGGGGGTGGGGAAGTCAAAGACTCTGCCATTGAGTTCATGTCAGAAAAAGTCCCTGTTCCCCTTACTAAGGAAACCCACTTGGTTACTGAGCTACCATGGGCTACACCCAAGCAGAGGTTCTAGGTTATAGCCATACGTGGTCCTTGGTTGGAGTATCAGTCTCAGAAAAGACCCCTTTGCCCAGATATATTTGGTCCTTGTGTAGCTCCTATCCTCTCCACATCATACTAACTCCCCCTTCTTTCATATGATTCCCTGCACTCTGCCAAAGGTTTGGTTATGAGTCTTAGTATCTGCTTTGATACACAAGTCAGTACTATTGTAATAAAACCAATATTTGTCATTGTCACTATGGTGACCTTATTCTATAAGTTATAGGGAAAAGGTTAATCATTGATATATACAGTTGTAAACTACTGTGGATTGAAAAATGCTCATTTTTTCCTTACAGAGAAAAAGAGGCCAAGACAAGCTGATTTTTGAAGGGATGTTTACTGATTTTTTCCTAATCTGGGGATAGATTTTTGGATTATCAGAATCAGGACACTCCATAGGCCTCTAAATACAAATTAATCTAAAGGTTAAGGCCATGTGGCCTATCATTTATATGCAAAACTAAAACAATAACAAAATAAAATATTAAAAGTGCTATTCTCTTATCCTCAAGTTTCTTCATTCAAGGTATCATCTAGGCTAGAGTTTCATAACCTATGTTTGTGGTGGCATGCACTTCTAAGTCCATCACTTCAGAGGCTCTGGCAAGAAGATTGAGTGTTCAAGGCTACTTTGTTTTCCCTTTTCTTGTAACATTTTTATCATTGCTATGTAAACATTGAAATATTATGTTGTATTTATTTTAGTGAGGATTCACAGCATGAGCTATACTGAGCATAGAGAGCCCCACAATCACAGTGAGCTAAAAATTACAGGATATTTTTGGATCCTTTTCTGGTTGTTATCACTTTTCCATCTCTTTGACTAAACCCACTTTTATTAAGAAGAGAAGTTATTTTTGTCAATACACTGCAGAAGGACATGATCATCATTAGATAAATTAAGCGCTGTTTTGTTAATGAACTGACTCAGCCAAATGTTATAAGACAGCATTTGGTATAATCATTTAATTAATGAAAATGAAATATTGCAATATTGGAGGGCTTGAATACCCATTAGAGGATGCCAGCTATGGCTCAGAGCCAGCTTAGAGTAATTCACATTTTAAATAATGAAATGGTGAATATTGTTGCCTTTTTACCTTTTCCTTCTATAAGTATTTCACACTGATTGAAATAAAGACATCTGTCTTTTCTAAGATACCAAGAACTATGGTTGCTGTAGCAACAAATCGACAGGAAACTTAAAGGTAGCTCATTCTCAAACCATCTCTCCTTCTTTTCTCTTTATACACAGAAAAAGCACACATGGGCAAGAGGGTCACTGAAGTCTTTATAACCAATAAACCTGTTGTTTAGTGAAAGACCACATTGCCAAGTCTACATATGAAGCAGGTGTGAAAACATACCTTTTGCTTTCATATACTTTTTATCCATGGAATACTGCACTATCTGATTTTTAGAGCTTCTTCCCTCCCTCTCTCCCTCTCCTCCTTCCTTTTCTCCCTTTCTTCCCTCCCTCCATCCTCCCATTCCCCTCCTTCCCTTCCCTTTTTAAAATTGTGATGCCAGGGAAGTTGGTGGGTGCAAAGAAAGGGAAAAGCCAGTGAAAGAACTCTTCAAAAACTTGTGCTCAAACAGAGCCTGGTTGCTAGGGTGTGAAAAGATGGTTATTTGTAGCTAACACAAAGCTATTCCAAAATGCACTCAGCCTTACAGGCAAACAAGTTCTTCATTGCTAAGAGGCATGGCTTGAATCTTCCAACATACAAAAATAATCTTTCAACATTTTTGGAGTCAGAGATCTTTGTACTTAAAGCTCATGAGCTGCTGGGGGTGGGTAAGAGAGAGTAAATTTTTTTTTTAAATTCGAAGACATGAGTCAAAAATAACCCATGTATTTATTTGTAGCATTTGTTTGTAAAAACTTATTTTTCTATGAATTTCATGGTGAAGTTGGATTAATTAATATAAACTAGCATGCTGGAGAAACAAATATGTAATTTTATTTTGGTTTTACATATTGACTTTTCCTTTAAACCCAGAAACTTATAATACAAATATTTCCCTATTTCTCTACAAATGTGTATAAAGTAATAATTCATAACTTAAGCAAAAATTTAAAATTATTTCCATGTTAATTCATTGATTATAGTTATAATACTTCATATTTTCCTAGAGGATGAGTAGAAACAATTTACACACAGCATCACAAAGTCTTCAGTAAGTAAAGAAAAGAAAAATAAATGATGGCATCTCTCACAACTTTTTTTTTTTTTTGCTTATTTTTGTTTTTTTAAACTTTTTATCGATTATTTGTAAGTTTCACATCATGCACCCCAGTCTTGATCATTTCCCCTTCCCCTCCTATTGCTCTTTACCCTTGCAGCCTCTCCCCCCAAAAATAACAAACACACACACACACACACACACACACACACACACACACACACACACACTCACATACACACCACCACCACCACCAGAACAAAACATCTCATTGTGGAAGCTGTAGCATTTCACAGTATGTCCCACAGTATATCCTTCTGTCTGTACATCTTCACTTGCAAATATTCATTGCAATAAGTCATTGGCCTAGTTCATGACACCATCAATATTGGATCCTCATGGGGACTCGCAGTTATCCTGTTGCTGCTTTGTGTCATGGAGATCCTGCAGCTTTGGAACAGCAGGAATGGCCCTTTGACACATCCCAACCATTTGCAGGTGGGTATAGATTTTGGGGTGGGCAAATACAGAGCCCTGGATCTAGGCCTGGGTGATAGCTGAGCTGGACACCCTACTGGCTCTCCCTTATCTGCACCACCAGGGCAAGCTCATCAGCACTGCTCCAGTTAGGCCACTCAATGCCTCCATCAATTGGAGGCAGGGTCAGCTCTCCTCAGGGGCAGGGTCACTGACACCCATGCCTCCAGAACCAGCTCCACAGTGCTGTCCAGTCAAGGTGTAGGAGCCCACTTTCTCAAGTTCTACAGACTGTGAGGGGATGGAACAGTTCTTCTGCTCTCAAACACTCAGTCTGGACTTTGCCATCAGGGACAGCTCCACTGTGTTGCCTAGGCCGGTGCAGGGCTGTTCAATGGAGTGCTATATCAGGGAAGGGCAGGTTTGGCTCCCCTGCTCTTGTGCCTTCTGGACCAGTTCTCTCAGCTACTGCAATCGGTAAGGGGAGAAGGGGGAGGGGGAAGGCATCACCCCTGCATCCATGTGAACTCATGCCAGATGAGTCTCAGGGAAGCTCTCCTGTGCTCTCACCCTCTTGGCCAGCTCAACTGTGTACCCTCCACCATGACCAACTCTACTGTGCTGGCCAGATGAGGTACAGGGCCCACTTTCCTGAGTATTGCAATTGGTGAGGAAAAGGGCCAGTTCATCTGCTCTCATAACTCTGGGGCCAGCTTTCCTGACTGTTTATAGTGAAAAGGGGTGAGGAGATAGAAGGCACCCCCAACTCAGAGCAGAGAAGTGGTGGGGACAGCTCTCTTCTCATGATCCCAGGGCCACAGGTGGTGAGGGATGAAGGAGGGAAGCATCATACTCACACCTGCTTGCCACCTCACGGGCAAGTTGTGGGGATAGCTCTCCCTCTCCCTGGCCTGCTGTGCTGTTCAGGTAAGGTGCAGAGCCTACTCTCCAGAGTGCTTCTTCAGCTGGTGAGGAGCAGGGCTAGCTTTTGCCCTCATGAATACCCCATAAGCAGCTTTCCTGACTGCACGGGGTGGGGGTGAGGGATGGGGTCCATTACGTCTGTGCCTGTCCCACTCCACGGCAGATGAGAGGCAAAGTCAGCTCTCCCACACTCCTGCCCTCTAGCTGACTCCACCAGGAGGGCCAGCTCCACTGTGCTGCCTGGGCAAGGTGGGGGGCTTGCTCTCCTGAGTGCTTTCACTGGAGAGAGATGAGAGAGAAGCACTCACTGTGTCCCCCATGCTAGTCTAAAATTCACTCTGTAGCCCAGGCTGCCTTTAACTCATCCTCCATCTACAAACTCCTAAGGACATTCAGGAGATTTGGCATCTTTCATCTTCAACTCTATAAACTTTTACTATAATGTTTGTATATATTTTTCTTTATGCAATATTTTATCAAATGCCAGTGTGATTAAGTGACACCATAGAGATAAATCAGACTCATCCTCTGAGATATGTGTATGAGATCGATCCAGAGTGTAATACGCACTTCAAAAGTGTTGAATTTATTCAGTTAGGAACATATTAATTACTAATCATCTCATCACTGTAGCCATTTACTGGACAGAACTCCAGATGGCATTTTAATGATAGAAATGTTACCGGGAATCTGTTCCATTGGTGCTAAGATTGTAACATAGTGTGAAGTTGTTCTGAATTATCTTCCCACATGAAGCTAATTTATGTATGCTATATAATGTAAAGATGTAGACAGAACACCTTAAGGACATGTAAGGTATAGATAAAATTTGGGAAGATAATTTGTTTTTATTTTATTTAAATTAAAAAAGATTTTTTTTATCATTTAAAAAAATATGTGTCAATGTCTGTATATGAGTCCATGCATGTGAGTAAAAGTGCCTTCCGAAGCCAGAGGCTCTGGATTTGCTGGAACTAGGGTTACAATTTACTGTGAATCTCTCAGTTGTGGGTGTTAGTAACTCGAGTCAGGTCCTGAAGAAGAGAGGTCAGTGTCATTAACCACTGAACCATCTCTCCAGCCCTACATAAATTTCCCTTTCTCTTTTTCCTAAATGTTATGTTTTAATCATTCTTTGAGAATGTTACACAATTTATTTTGATCATATTTGTTCCTCTCCCCCAATGCTTCCCAGATTCTCTCCTACCTTCCTACCAACCCAAATTCATGTCTTTTCTCTCTGCTAAAACAAACCAAACCAAAACAACCCCCTACCAAAGGACAAGCAAATAAACCATGGAGTTCTGTTTTTTTGTTTGCCAAGTAATTCTGAGGACGTGGCTGATGTACTCAGTGCCACTCCATTGAGGAAAGCTGGGTTTGCCTTTCCTCCCAGAACCTATTATTTGCAAATTTGCTTTGTTAGGAGGAAGTGATTTTGGCTGTTTTAAACTGGAGTTTGTGGTTGGGATTCATGACATTTCAGGGATCATTAGTAGGGAGTGGTAGCTGAGATTCACGTTGGCTAGTGAATATTTGAGACTTCCTGCCTGAATTTCCTGTTCAACTCCAGGTTTGGATTCTAAGTTGATGTTCTGATTAGCACTCTGTGTTCAGACTGTGGACATAATGAAAATTTGAACATTTAGATGAATAGTGTATAAAACTGAAGAGGGGTGGGGAAATATTGTTGAGCGAGAAGCTCTCCATAGATTAAGACTCAAGGGAAGTGCATATAATTTATTATTTGTTGATGCTATTTTTGCAGTACAAAAGTGAGTGACTAAAAAGGAAAGAGGTTTAAATTCTAGTAACTTCTGATTATTGTTTGTTTGGAAACATGGCTTTGAGTACTCCAGGTTAGCCTCATACTCAAACCCACTTAGTTGTTAAGGATAACCTTGAACTCTCTCCACTTGGCCCCAGCTCCAAAGCACTTAGATCAAGGACTTCAGATTTTATATTGTGCTGGTAAGAACTCTATGAACTGAGCTAAATCTTGAGACGCTGATTTCAATATTTCATGCTTTAAACAGCCATCAAGGTAGAGAATAAATTGCTTGGATAAGTTTCCTATATGAATAGCTTTCTAAAATTAGCTAAAATTTCTAATTGATTAAATTCAGCTCCATGTGGAGGATTCCAATAAATGAGAAGTGTTATGACAAGTGACTCAGTGTGAAAAAGATATGGAGCATAGCCGTATGTTTGTGCTGGAGAATAACATTTCTTGCATAGTTGGCCACATAAATTTTCTAATCTTGAGGGGTATGGGGGCAGTGTGGAGATTCTGGGAATCCTCAGCTTTGTGGATTTGATTTAAAATTGATGTCAACGTTATGTGTCAAAGGAATGGGATTGCTTTAGGATTTTCTCTACATCATTGAAAAAAAATCTATCTATTGTTAGAATCACAAATGCCTTTGGTCATTGGGGCTAGGGATGGAACTGCACTTTTAGGAACTGAATCAAAGAGAAGGAATAAATGGGCCATGAAAGGGTTCAAAGTGAGAAACTCAAATTTACTAATCTTCTAGTTAGAAAGGAAGGGAAAGAGAGTTGAGTCCAAAGAAAGCTTGGGAATTTTACACCACTTATGTAGTATTGTGTTCTGAAAAATACTAAATGTGAGGACTAGTTTCCAAGTACCTTTTAATCCAGGTAGAATGTTGGACTGTAATGCGTCTTCAAGTGGTGGTCAAGGAATAGATGCAGTTTTGAAAGCACAAAGGGGTGGGGGAGCAGCGGGATAAGGATTTTTGGACATCAATTATATATTGTGGACATTATTCTAGTTATTTTTTCATGACATTTTATTAAGGAGATACATTGTGTTTAGTAATATATTGGTGTTCAAATTTAGAACCAGTAAATGGTATTTTAAATATATATAGCTGTAGCAACACTGGTAAAGAGACATAATTCTCTGGAGAAATAAGGAAAGGAATGACAGTGTTTGCAACATATACACACATCGTATATGTGTGTGTGTGTATACAATGAATATATGATATACATACATATAATATATATATACATATATATATGATGTGTGTGTTCTTTGACATTTTTATAAATTGCATTCTTATTACTCTTACTTTTTTTCCTTCTACTCCAGTAAATTCCATTTCCAGTTTGTAACTTCTTTTTTCTTTTTTTTTTTTTTTTTTTCTGATTCATGTATTGTTCTTGTTTTTGTTTGAACACATGGTCATCTGTGTGATGATGAGTTTGAAAGTGTAACTTGGAGTATAAAGAATTTTCCAGTCGTTACACATCTTATGGAATCCCCCCCCCCCAAGAATCCACAATACCAAGGCAGTGAGGCCAGAGACTCTTGAACCTCTTTCCTATCCATGACTGACGGTTGATAAGCCCATTCTTGTGCAGGTTTCATGTAAGCCAGAGCTCTTGCATTGAGCTCAATATAGGAATGTCTGTATCATGCTCTGATGGTGGCATCTGTAGCTTTTCTTATTTTCTAACTCTTAAACGTGCATTGCCCTCTCTCCTGCAGTGTTCTGTGAGCCTTACGCAGCGTGGTGGGAATAACTCCTGTGACTGAGAATTTAAGTTTTACTTAATCTCACATACTCAGCAGTCACGTATCTCTGCACTCAGCAACTTTCACAGTAAAATGGAGGAAAAGCTTCTTTGACTAAGGCTGGGATTACATTTGTCTGAGTATAAGTTTAATTAAAAGGTAGTGTGACACTTAATTTAGATAAACATTAGCAGAGCCTGTAGAAGCCACTACTTCCTCAGGCATGCTGCTCTCCCAGAATTCACGGTCTCAGAAAAGGATTTCCTACCACTCTCAGAGTAATAATTGGCAATAAGTAAGTGATTGGTCATACTAATAATTGTTGTGTCTCTATTGCATAATTGGATACATTTTACCTGGCAGGCTGGTGTTATAGCTCATTGAATACACAGCTGGGTAAGACCGTTCGTACCTTCTCTCCACCAGAAACCTCCAAAACTGCTGTTGTTGCAACAATTTATTTCAAATTCCTGCTTTAAGGAGCTGATAAACCTCTTTATCACCCTCATTCTCAAGTCAGAATTTCTATTCTTTTTTTTTTTTTCCCAGAGCTGAGGACTGAACCCAGAGTCTTGCACCTGTTAGGCAAGCGCTCTACTACTGAGCTAAATCCCCAACCCCCAGAATTTCTATTCTTATGATGGTTTCTTAGTATTATCACTTTTGTAATTGGTTATTCTTTGCAAATATTTTTAATAAAATTTTTATTACAATTTATTCATTTTTTTATCCCAGCTGTAGCCGCATCGCATCCTTGTTTCCTCTCAATCCTTCCCTCCCTCCCTCCCTCCCTCCCTCCCTCCCTCCCTCCCTCCCTCATCTCCTCCTATGCCCCTCCCCTAGTCTACTGATAGGGGAGGTCCTCCTCTATGTCCATCTGACCCTAGCCTATCAGGTCTCATCAGGACTGGCTGCATTGTCTTCCTCAAATATTTTTTTTTATGTTTGCCTATAATGTTCTTGGTTCATGTTATACCTACAAGTCACCAGGTGATTCGTATTTTAATTATTGTTATCTTTATACATCGCATCATAGATCAACATTATTCTAACCTCTAGGTGTTGTTTAGCTCAAAATATTGGGTACTTAATGAAATGAAGCACAATTAATTTTTGGTTTAAATGTTTATTACAAAGCAACCCAATAACATAGTAAGACATAAGAAAGAGAGCACATAAGAAAGAAAGCAAAATATACACATACCAGTAATAAATACTATTCATAAAACAAAAGCATTAAATGATGTGATATATGATTTTGTAGTTTTAAAGATATATAATAAACATATAAGGGGAACAAGGGACTGTTTCTGACATGAATTCAGTGGCTGACTCTTTGACTTCTCCCCTTCCCCCCCCCCCACACACACCAAGGGAGGAGCAGCCTTTCTAGGCAACAGAGAAGGACATTGCAGCATCCTGATGAGACCTGAAAAGTTAGGGTCAGATGGAAGGAGGGGAGGACCGCCCCTATCAGTGGACCTAAAAAGGCGCAGAGATGAGCTGAGGAAGGGAGGATGGGATTGGGAGGGAATAGGAAGGGGGCTACAGCTGGGATACAAAGTAAATAAACTGTAATTAATATAAAAATAAAAATTTAATTAAAAATGAGCATACAAGTAATTTAGTTTGAGACGTTTAAGATTTCATAAGTGTGAAATGGCTGATCTTGCTCTATTTAAACATTATCTTAGTAAAGTTTATTAGCTGACATGTGATAATTGTAAAATATATTATCATGCATATCATATCAAAACTGCATTTATTTAGTATTGACTACACAAGATAGAAGTTGATTTAAGGAATGCTCCTTAACAATATACCACTATTTACAAGATTATTAGCATAATAATTGTTGTAGATATATTATAGTTTTAGACTTAAGAAAATCTACCCTATATATAAAGTTTTCTATTAAAAAGATTGCTTATTTGTTTATTGTGCTAATGATCTAATTAAGATAGCATATGTTGGGTAGTTTTTAAAATACAAAAATGTGTTACTTGTGATTGTGAATTCTGTAAATCTAAAATCACCAGCAGCAAATGGCTGTGAGCTGTCCAGTGTAGGTATTGGGCACTGAAAATAGGTCTTCTGAAAAAAACAGCATGTGCTTTTAGCTAAGGAGCCTTCTTCCCAGCTTCATGGTGATGAGATTATCTTTTTTTTAAAGTGTAAAACAAGGGTGGTAAATGACAATCCGATTAAATAGATCCTAACATGATTTTTTTTTTTCTGAAATAAGACCAGAATGTTCAGAGTTCACATAATTCCCTGAAGGATGATGAAGAATGAGGGACTAGATCAGATACTGGGAATGAAAGCGTGCTACAGTTGGATTTGGTTGTAGTGCCCGAAGCTCAGTCTTCAGCACAGTGATGCTAAATTAAGAGAGATGTAAGGGCAGATATGTCAAAGGGAAAGCATTACCTCATTGAAGACCTGTCCTTGGAAGGAAATGATATAAATCTGGTTATATACCAAGAAATCATTTTGCAAAAGAGTAAGTTTGACTCACTAGTTATTTTTCTGATTCTTGTTTCCCTGTGGAAGTGTGCGTATGGTACTGCCATTGTGATGCCACCAGCAAAGTTCCCAGCCTGTGACAGTGTGATTCCTTTTTAACTTGCAGACCTATAAATTAAATAAGTCTTTTTTGAGATTGAAATAGGTTTACTTCAGTAACAGTGTCTCTAAACAGTGGACTAAACAGTGCCTAAACAGTGGGCTAAAAACAGTGATCTCTGCTAATGTTGATCCTTGCTAAAGCAGAGCTCTTTAGAACAGCTGGATCTTGCAAACGCATAGACCGATCCAGGAGAAAGTGAGCAAGCTGGGCTGAAGTTTTGTCAAGGAAAGATCTTGATTGTCATTTAGTTACAGTTAGTCTGTTTTCTTTATCTCATGTTCCATGTGTCCATTTTTATACTCTAATCACACTAAGTCCAACCCAGACCAATGGCCATGCCTAAGCATGAGCCACACTTGAGCACTTCCTGAAGATTATATGACTTCTATTGCCTCACTCTGCCTTTCTGCACCTCCAGACCTCAAATCAGCCACATCGTGGAACAGATATCATTCTTTTTCTTTCAGCTGACAGCTTTTCTCTGACCTTGGGAACTTTCTCCCTGTAAGACTCTCTTCCCCATCTTTTTGGCTTCTTGTCTTTCCTTTGCTTATTTTCTTTCTCACCTCTTTCCTCAATATTCTTCCCACAGGGGCTCAAAATGTGCCTAACTTTTGGATCTCTGCCAAATTCATCATTCTCAGCAATTAATTTTGAGACTAGCTAAGCTTATTTTTGTAAAGGATAGACATTTTACAACATTCTTCCCTACAGGAGAACTGTGTGGAAAGCTCTAACAAACACAAAGTAGTTCTTTTCTTGGCAGGAAAAAATGAATAAGAGAGCAAAAAGTTTCCTATCTCTAATAAATACAAAAACAAAAGATTGTGTAATAAAATGGAATAAAAGTATATATAAAGTCTTATACATAAAAGTCTTTTACATTTAATTAGGCAACAGCCAAAATGAAAACTCATATATGCATACATACACACATACACACACATACTATTTCTAGTTTGATGAGGAAAATTTTTGTCATCTGTTAAGTTGTTTCAAAACTAAAATATGTCTGGATAAAAATTATATACATTGTATTGATGTAGTACATTTTCCCCTTAATCAAATCTTACCCAATGATAGACACACCAGGTGTAATTTTTTATGGTAATGACACTCAGATGCTCATGCAAAAAATAGCAAAATGTTTTCTTTTTCTTAATTTTTTAAAAATAAAATTTGTAACTTGCATCATACCAAGAGGTCCGCGTGAATATTTGTTTTTAATTTAGGACCATATTCTCAATTCACTACACAATAAAGGGATTATACATTTAAAAGAACTGTATGCAATCAGGAAGAAATTTTAATTAATCACAAATAGAAGTAGTCTATTGGAAATAATTTGAGCTGACAGTTGGAGGTTTGATCAGCATAACACAGAGATTAAGAAGACTTTTGACCTGAACAGAGCCAGAGTGGGTTTAGTCTGAAACTCTAGAAAGGGAAAGCAATAGGTTCAAATGACATTTTATCATTGTTTCCAATAATGCAACCTTCCCATTTAGCAACCAGCAAGAAACTTGCTTAGTTCCTGAAGAATCCATTCCACAACATATATAGCTCTGCTCTAGAACAAAATAACAGAGATTATGCCACAACAAACTAGAATCTTTCTTGTCCTCTCTGTGTAAAGCACTGAGCCAGCCCTTTTGAAGCACTAATTGACTGTCAGTATCTATTAGTGGCCTGATGCCTTTCTAGCTTATATTTTTGTCTCCACAGTAACAAATCGGAATTTAGGCTACAAAGAGAATACTGACTGAGAAGTACTTAAATATGTGCAATATAAAAAACAGATTATAGAATACCACTTAGAAGGATAGTTTCCATATATTCATATTTCTCAACATCAAATTTGTCTTGAAAGCTGACAGTATTACCAAAGTGGAATTGTTTATGAAGGTAGCATCCTGAATGTGTGTCTATTTATTTATGGGCTGTGCAGAAAGAATATAGTTGTGAAAAATTAAGTGACTGAAACAGTGAAAATGAAAGACCCCAGAAGTTTAAGAATCTCTTGGTGGCTCCCCAGATGAAGACCTACAGGCAATGGCTGATGGGAGAGGGAGAATCAGCTTTCTCAAGGGATGATCTCCTGATGGGTTACCCAGTCCCAAGGGGTCAGCCCTATACACAAGCATACACAAGGATCACTGAAAGGACTAATAGGTTTCTAAATCTACCTATGAAGCAATAATAATTTTGAAATAATAAACAGAGAAGGAGTTGTGAGGGGATATCAGAGGATTTCTGGGGGATATGGAGAGGTAAAAATGATGTAAACACAGAACCCATATATATCATTCTAATAAAAAAACATAATTAGATTAAAAATCCTTTTGTTTTCTTATAACAAAGAACAGGAAAGACGGAGTGTGTGGGGGGAGACTTTGCCTTGTCTTTGGAAATTTGACTGTGCTGCCTTGGGCTGCTGTAGCTTTTGAAGAGCTGTGTGAACTCATTGAACTTCAGATTTTGGAGTAAATGGCAACTATCTTTGTGACTCTCTTAATGGAGTGAAAGACTACAAATCATTGATTACCCACAGCAGCTACTCAGTAAATCAAAGAGACTGTTATTGTCTCATCATCATTTTGCGGCCTGAAAAAGTTAAAGTTCATTGTTTGCTAATGCATTTATTAAAAATCAAACTCGTTACTTTGAAGAAACGGCAAACTCATGCTACAAGATTGCAAAGATCTAGTTAACAAAAGCCAATTCATTATAGTTTTCACTGTAATCTCCCAATTTCTTTTTCTTACAATCATTTGGCATACATAGACAATTCTGATATCCTTTTTAAATGGTTGGGAAATGAATTTTAGCATGAAGGACATAATTCAAAGTGGTTGAGTAGCTTATAGGGTGAAAATAAATTTTATGTATATATAATGTTAAATTCTGCAAGGAAACCAATAAAAGAAAGTTAAAATGCATTTCAAAACATTTTATATTTATTATTATTAGATATTAATCTTGTCCATTTTAAATAATCATAATATTGATTCTGACATATAACACAAGGATTGAGAAATAGCACAAGGGCAATGTTCTATAAGAGCCATTAAAATTGATGATGCTCTCTTCAAATTTGCATTTTTGTTTAATAATTTACTCAACAACTCTTATGAAATTTGTTATACAATATTGATTACCTTTTAGGCTAAAATAATGTGGATAGTAAGGTATATAAAATGCTAATACTCTTTTGTGCAATCAAAATAAATTTTAGCTCATATATTCTTGAATTTCCAGTGGTCATCACAACCATAAAACTTATAAATAGTAAAAAAAAAAAAAAAAATGTAGAGTTAGGAGTAACTTATATGAAGTCAAAACTTACACAAACAATCTCAGAAAACACTCATTTTATTACATGATTTATTAAATTAATTACATAATGTACTGGCTAGTTTTATGTCAACTTGACACAAGCTAGAGCCATTTGACAGGAGGGAACCTTGTTTGAGAAAATGCCTCCATAAGATTGTGCTGTATTCAAGCCTGCCAGGCATTTTCTTAATTATTGTTTGATGTGGGAAGGCCCAGCCCATTTTGGTGGTGCCATTCCTGGGCTAGGGGTCGGGGTTCTCTAAGAAAGCAGGCTGAGCAAGGAATGAGAAGCAAGCCAGTAAGCAATACTCCTCATGGCTTCTGCATCTGCTGCTGCCAAGCTCTTGCTTTGTTTAAGTTCCTGCGAGAATGAATCCTGCCGTGGAAGTATAAACCAGATAAACCCTTTCCTTCCCAAGTTGCTTTTGGTCATTATATTTTATCACAGCAGCAGTAAACTAACTAGGACACATAACGGTGGGTTTCATTATAATATTTTGTGCATGTATACAATGTATTCTGTCACATTAATTTCCATTTTCCCCTCTAGTCCTTTTCCATTCTGACTATCTCTCATCTTCCAAACTAGCCTTCTTCTACTTTCATGTCGTGTGTGTGTGTGTGTGTGTGTGTGTGTGTGTGTGTGTGTGTCTATGTGTGAACCCATGATGGGTGAGAATTTTTTTACAGTTAAAAGAAAAGAAAAAGCACCTTCCTACCTTCCTAGTAGTTACAAGAATGTAGAAACTTTCCCTCAGTATCCCAACAACTATTAATGAGAGTTGAGTGATGCAGTATGGGTACAGAAATATGTCATTTGAAGTCATTTTATTGCTATGTACCTTTAGCAGAATAATAGTGTTAGGTTTTCTGTTAGGCTTATGACCTGTCTAATCTCTGGTTCTAGGCTACTTTAATAGTTTCAGGTATGACTTCAATCTTATCGAGTAGTCCTTAAATCCAACCAAAAAGTACTTAGCTCACAAAATTTTTGTTCCAGTAATACCAATATTTCTTGCAGGCAGGTCTATGTTGTAGATTACAGGATTCGAATCTGGGTGATATTGTTAATTATATTTATCCTTCAGTAGTGCGGCCACGATTTAGCACCCTGTGTAGGAGTGAAGCTTTTAGCTGGAAGGCAGCTCAATCTCTGCATGCTTGATGATATAAGCAAGTGGTCTTTTCAGCAATAGAACATTGGGTTATAGAGGGAGTAGCCAATAGTCTTGGCAATATATTGTGATGTTTGGCTTGGGGCAAAATGACTCCTTAAGACAACAGCTCAACAAGATACAATTCATTTCCGGCACTGGAGGGCTTGACATTGTAGCACAAGATGTCTCTTTTGGGAATCCTCTCCCCCATTATATGATCTCCACGATTATATGGTAATTTCATTTAGATTACTTTCGTATATACATTTTAGGCAGCTTCTATAGTAGTAGGCTTCCATACGTTTATTTGAAAGTCTTTTAGTGTAATTTGTTCCACCGCATACTTCCTTTTTCACTCTGCTCTTAAGCCACCTTCCCATTTAATATTCCTAGACTAATTTCTCCTTTATCTTTTTTTTAATTTTATTTTTCTTATTAGTTACATTTTGTTAACTCTGTGTCCCAGCTGTATCCCGCTCCCTCATTCCGTCCCCAACCCCACACTCTCTCCCTGATCTCCTCCCTGCCCCTTTCCAAGTCCACTAATAGGGGAGGACCTCCTCCCCTTTCATTTGACCCTGTTTTATCAGGTATCTTCAGGGCTGGCTGCAAAGTCCTCCTCTGTGGCCTAACAGGACTGCTCCTCCCCTGGGGGGGTGGGGAGGTCAAAGAGCCTGCCCTTGAGATCCTGTTAGAAATAGTCCTTGCTCCCCTTACTTTGGAAAACTACTTGGTTACTGAGCTACCTCGGGCCACATCCAAGCAGAAGTTCTAGGTTATATCCATAGATGATCCTTGGTTGAGTGTCAGTCTCAGAAAAGACCCTGTGCCCAGATATATTTGGTCCTTGTAGAGCTCCTATCCTACCCATATCATACTAACTCCCCTTCATCATATGATTCCCTGCACTCTGCCGAAGGTTTGATTATGAGTCTTAGTGTCTGCTTTGAAACACTGCTAGGTAGAGTCTTTCAGATGCCTTTTGCGGTAGACTCCTGTCATACGTTCAATGCACATCCCATTTGTTTTTCTAAATGAGGATTGATCATCTTCGCCCTTGTCTGCTTTCTTGATTATCTTCTTTAGGTGTGTAGATTTCATTATGTTTATCATATCTTGTAGGTCTATATAAGCGAGTATATACCATGTTTGTCTTTCTCCTTCTGGTATACTTCACTCAGAATGATCTTTTCTAGATCCCACCATTTGCCTGAAAATTTCATTATTTCCTTCTTTTTGATTGCTGAGTAGTATTCCATTGTGTAAAAATACCACAATTTCTGTATCCATTCCTCCACTGATGGACAACTGGGTTGTTTCCAGGTTCTGGCTATTACAAATAGAGCTGCTACAAACATGGTTGAACAAATGTCCTTGTTGTGTACTTGAACGAATTTTGGGTATATACCTTGGAGTGGTATAGCTGGGTCTTGAGGTAGCACTACTCCTAGTTGTCTGAGAAAGCGCCAGATTGACTTTGAAAGTTGTTGTACCAGTTTACATTCCCACCAGCAATGGAGGAGGGTTCCCCTTTCACCACAACCTCTCCAGCATGTGTTGTCATTTGAGTTTTTCATCTTGGCCATTCTGATGGGTGTAACATAAAATCTCAGGGTTGTTTTGATTTGCATTTCCCTAATGGCTAATGAGGTTGAACATTTCTTTAAGTGTTTCTCTGCCATTCAATGTCCCTCTATCGAGAATCCTGTTTAGCTCTGTTCCCCATTTTTTAATTGGATTACTTGGTTTGTTGCTGTTCTGCTTCTTTAGTTCTTTATATATACTGGATATTAGCCCTCTGTCAGATAAAGGGTTGGTGAAGATTCTTTCCCAATCTGTAGGCAGTCGTTTTGTTTTGATGACGGTGTCCTTTGCTTTACAGAAGCTTTTCAGTTTCATGAGGTCCCATTTATTGATTGTTGCTCTTAGAGCCTATGCTGTTGGTATTCTGTTCAGGAAGTTGTCTCTTGTGCCAATGAGTTCTAGGCTGTTCCCCACATTTTTTTTCCATCTGATTTACAGTATCTGGTTTGATGTTGAGGTCCTTGAACCACTTCGACTTTAGTTTTGTGCAGGGTGATAAATATGGATCTATTTTCATTTTTCTGTATGTAGACATCCAGTTGGTCCAGCACCATTTGTTGAAGATGCTGTCTTTTTTCCATTGAATGGTTTTGGTTTCTTTGTCAAAAAATCGAGTATTTTTAGGTGTGTGGGTTTAATTCTGGATCTTCTATGCAGTTCCATTTATCCTTTTTAATGTTTTTATGCCAATACCATGCAGTTTTTACTACTATTGCCCTATAGTACAGCTTGAGATCGGGGATGGAGATACCTCCAGATGATCTGTTGTTGTACAGGATCGTTTTGGAGATTCTGGGTTTTTTGTTTCTCCATATGATGCTGAGAATCTTTTTTTCAAGGTCTGTAAAGAATTGAGTTGGTATTTTGATGGGAATTGCATTGAATCTGTAGATTGCTTTTGGCAGGATGGCCATTTTCACAATGTTATTCCTACCAATCCATGAGCACAGAAGATCTTTCCATCTTCTGATATCTTCTTCGATTTCTTTCTTTAGCGACTTGAAGTTTTTCTCAAACAGGTCTTTCACTTGCTTGGTTAGAGTCACACCAAGGTACTTTATGTTATTAGTGGCTATTGTGAAGGGTGTTGTTTCCCTAATTTCTTTCTCAGCCTTTTTATCTTTGGTATACAGGAGGGCTTCTGATTTTTTTTGAGTTGATTTTGTATCCTGCCACTTTGCTGAAGGTGTTTATCAGCTGAAGGAGTTCTCTGGTTGAATTTTTGGGGTTGCTCATGTATACTATTCTATCATCTGCAAATAGTGACACTTTGACCTCTTCCTTTCCAATTTGTATCCCCTTGATCTCCTTTGTTAGGACTTCAAGTACTGTGTTGAAGAGATATGGAGACAATGGGCAGCCTTGTCTTGTCCCTGATTTCAGTGGGATTGATTTAAGTTTCTTTCCATTGAGTTTGATGTTGGCTATAGGCTTGCTGTATATTGCCTTTACTATCTTTAGGTATGTGCCTTGTATCCCTGATCTCTCCAAGACTTTAAACATGAATGGGTGTTGGACTTTGTCAAATGCTTTTTCAGCATCTAAGGAGATGATCATGTGGTTTTTCTCCTTCAGTTTGTTTAAGTGGTGGATTACATTGATGGATTTCTGTATGTTGAACCATTCTTGCCTGCCTGGGATGAAGACTATTTGGTCATGGTGGATGATATCTTTGATGTGTTCTTGGATTCGGTTTGCAAGTATTTTATTGAGTATTTTTGCATCAATGTTCATAAGAGAGATAGGTCTGAAGTTCTCTTTTTTGTTGGATCTTTGTGTTGTTTAGATATCAAGGTGACTGTGGCTTCATAGAATGAGTTTGGTAGTGTTCCTTCTGTTTCTATTTTGTGAAATAGTTTGAGGAGAATTGGTGTGAGCACTTCTTTGAAGGTCTTGTAGAATTCTGTGCTGAAGCCATCTGGCCCAGGGCCTTTTTTGGAGGGGAAACTGTTAATGACTGCTTCAATTTTCTTGGGAGATATAGGGCTATTCAGTCTTTCTACATGATCTTGACTTAATTTTGATAGATGGAATCTGTCAAGAAAGTTATCCATTTCATTTAGATTTTCAAATTTTGTGGCATATAGGCTTTTGTAGTATGACCTAATAATTGTTTGGATTTCCTCAGTGTCTGTAGTTATGTCCCCATTTTCCTTTCTGATTTTGCTTATTTGGATAGTTTCTCTCTGCTTTTTAGTTAGTTTGGCTAAGGGTTTGTCTATCTTGTTGATTTTCTCAAAGAACCAGCTTTTTGTTTCATTGATTCTTTGAATAGTTTTATTTGTTTCTAATTGATTGATTTCAGCCCTGAGTTTGATTATTTCCAGCTGTCTGCTCCTCTTGGGTGTATCTGCTTCTTTTTTTTTGGGGGGGGGGTTTCAGTTGGGCCATTAAGTTGATTGTATGTGATGTTACGAATTTCTTCTTGCAGGCACTTAGTGCTATAAATTTTCCTCTGAGCACTGCTTTCAATGTGTCCCATAAATTTGGGTATGTTGTGCCTTCATTTTCATTGAATTCTAGGAAGTCTTTAATTTCTTTCTTTATTTTTTCCTTAAGCCAGCTGTCATTGAGTAGTAAGTTGTTCAGTTTCCATGTGCGTGTCAGCATTTTGTTGTTTCTGTTGTTGTTGATGTCCAGATTTAGTCCATGGTGGTCAGGTAGTATACAAGGGATTATTTCAATCCTTTTGTATCTGTTGAGGCTGCTTTGTGACCCACTATATGGTCTATTTTGGAGAAGGTTCCGTGTGGTACTGAAAAGAAGGTCTACTCTTTTGAGTTTGGGTGAAAAGATCTGTAGACATCTATTAGGTCCATTTGATTTAGGGATTCTGTGAGTGCTTTTATTTCCCTATTTGGTGTCTGTCTAGTTGATCTGTCCCTTGGTGAGAGTGGAGTGTTGAAGTCTCCCACTATTAAGGTATTAGGATCAATGTATGATTTAAACTTTAATAATGTTTCATTTACGAATGTAGGTGCTCTTGTATTTGGGGCATAGATGTTCAATATTGTGATGTCCTCTTGGTGGATTTTTCCTTTGATGAGAATATAGTGACCCTCCTTATCTTTTTTGATTAACTTTGGATGAAAGTCTATTTTATTAGATATTAGGATGGCTACTCCAGCTTGTTTTCTGGAGCCATTTGCTAGAAAAACATTTTTCCAGCCCTTTACTCTGAGGTAATGTTTATCTTTGTTGCATAGGTGCGTTTATTGGATGCAACAGAATGTTGGATCCTGTTTCCGCAACTATTCTGTTAGCCTGTGTCTTTGTATTGGCCAGTTGAGTCCATTGATATTGATAGATAATAGTGACCAATGCATGTTAGTTCCTTTTGTAATGAAATCGGTGATCTTACCCTGTTTCTTTGCTTGTTTTCTTTTCATTTTTGTTGGGATATTATCTGTATGCCCTGTTTTCTTGGGTGAAGTTGTTTCCGTTGGATTGGAGTTTTCCATCTAGTATCTTCTGTAGGGTTGGTTTGCTGTGTAGATATTGCATAAATTATTTTTGTCATGGAATATTTTGTTTTCTCCATCTATGTTGATTGAAAGCTTTGCAGGGTATAATAGTCTGGGTTGACATTTGTGATCTCTTAGAGTCTCCATGATACTTGCCCAGGCCCTTCTGGCTTCCATAGTTTCTGATGAGAAGTCCGATGTGATTCTGATAGGTCTACCTTCATATGTTACTTGGCCTTTTTCCCTTGCTGCTTTTAATATCTTTTCTTTGTTCTGTAGATTTAGTGTTTTGATTATGATGTGACGTGATGTGTTTCTTTTCTGGTCTAGTCTATTTGGTGTTCTGTAGGCCTCTTGTATATTTATGGACATCTCTTTCTTTAAGTTGGGAAAATTTTCTTCTATGATTTTCTTGAAAATATTTTCGGGACCTTGGAGCCTGGCGTCTTCTTTTTCATCAATTCCTATTATTCTTAGATTTTTGTCTTTTCACAGCGTCCTTGATTTCTTAGATATTTTGTGATTGGAACTTTTCTGATTTTACTTTTTCTTTGAGAGAAGTATTAATTTCTGCAAGTGTGTCTTCAGCTACAGAGATTCTCTCTTCCATCTCTTGTATTCTGTTGGTGATGCTTACTTTTGTGGTTCCTGATCTTTTCTCCAAGTTCTCCAGCTCGAGGGTTTTCTCATTTTGTGTTTTCTTTATTGATTCTAATTCTGTTTTCATGCCTTGCACCATTTCTTTCATCTGTTTGAATTTGGATTCCTGTCTCTCTATGATGATCTCTATTTCTTTGTTCATTTCCTTTTTACATGCCACTAATTTTATCTCTACTTGTGCCTCTATTTGTTTGGCTATGTTTGCCTGTGTTTCTTTAAGGATTTTGTCTATTTCTTCTTTCTTTACCTCCAATTGACTGGCCAACTCTTTGAAAGATTTGTTCATTTCCTCCTTATGAGTCTCAAATAATTGGGTAAGCATGGCTTTTAAGTCATTTTCCTGTGCTTCTGATGAATTGGAGTATCCATCAATTTTGGGGTTTGCTGGTGAAGTCATGATGTCCTGATTTATGTTGGAAGTGTTATTTTGCCTACCCCTGGCCATTGGCTTATCTGAGACCTTCCCTGTTTGTTTTTAGATTCTGTAGATCAGACTGGTACTGTCTCTCTCTGGCATCTGGAGAGTTCTTCAGGAAGCTGAGAGAGATCCCCTGTCCTTAGCGTGTGCTGAGGACTAGCTGTACCTGTGGGAGAAAAGTACGCAGGCGCAAACGGGGCAAATGCAGGCGTGCGTGTGTATGTGTGTGTGTGTGTGTGTGTGTGTGTAAGTGTGCGTGGACGTGTGTCTCGAGGGACAGAGTGATGGCTAATGTTGAACCCTTGAGTGTGTGGGAGGGGCTCTGCACAGTATATGTCGCAGGTGCTAGTGATGATCGCAGCGCAATTTCTGGCATTAACTGCCTTAACTCCTCAATTAGACCCACAGAGCAGGAACTTCAATGTCCCAAGTGCCCCTCTGTTTCCCAAAGTGGGTATATGGGTGGGAGGGGGTTCGATGCCTGGCTCCTGCTTTAGAAGGACCCAGGATCTTGGGATCTGCAGATTCTCAATGGTGCACTCACTTACAGGCAGGTCACTTGGCAGAGATTGGGGCATCCAGGCTCTCTGCTCTCTGGTTTGGCCCTCCTTCTTTGATGTGCTCCGCCAGCTCTGTGCTGCTGTCACTGCCAGGTTATGAGGTCTTGCTGCAGTGTCAGTGATCGAGATCCTGCGGAGCTAGTATGGCGTCTAGTAGACTAGAGCCCTGGGAGGATGGTGCAGCCACCATGCGAATCTGGGACTATGAGACGGGTACTGCTGGCATTTGCCGCTAAAGGGCTTGGAGCTCCGCCTTAGTGGTTGCAGTCCCCAGGCAGTTAGGTCTGCACTGAGAAAGATGAGTCCACTGTGCCGAGGAGGAGGGAGGTCAACTCAGATGTTTAGCTCTTCCACAGCTCAGAAACTGTGTGTGCTAGTCACCATCTTTGCTCCGCCCCCCCTCCTTTATCTTTTTATAACGCTATATTATATTTTTCCTTCCTTGGAAAAGCATCCCTTCCTCCTGATACCTTACTAGGTATCTAACCTCTATTATTTAGATTGAAGCACATTATAGAGAGCTGAAAAGCTAAGACACACTTCTAAGGTAGGACATGCACTATTTGTGTGTTGGGTCTGTATTACTTCACTCAGGCTACTCTTCTGCTTATTAGATTTTTAGATATGTAGCCCTTCCCTATCACTTCTGGTTAGTTTTGGTTTGAAGTCTATCTTTTTGTCAGATATTAGTATAGCCATGTTTTACTGTTTCTTAGTTTGAATTTGTTGGAATTCTTTTTCTAGCCTTTAATCCTAAAGTGATGTCTGTCCTTGATGGTGAGATGTTTTTCTCAGATGCAGCCAAAAGATGGATGTCATTTTCTAATCTACTCTGTTTGTTTGTTTCTTTTATCGGGAAATTGATATCATTAATATTGAGAGTTATTAAATAATTGTATTGATTCCTATTATTTTGTTCTGATATCAGTTTATACCTCCCTCTTGATTTACTCTTTTATTACTAATTTTTGGTGTCATATTGTATATAGTTAAACTCTTCAGACTGAAGTTTTTCTCCTTGTGACTTTTGTAGATTTGGACTGGTGAAGAGAACTAGCTAAAATGTAGTTTTATGCTAAAATCTTTTATTTTATCTATTGATTGATAGTTTTAATAGGTGTAGTAGTCTGGACTGGCAGTTGTGGTCTCTCAGAGTTTGTGGAATATCTGTGCAAGCCATTTTGGCTTTTATACACTCCTTCAAAAACTCAAGTGTTACTCTAATGGGCTTGCCTTTATATGCGACTTGCTCTTTTCCCCTTGTTGCTTTTAATATCCTTTCTTTGTTTTATGCATTTTGATTACTATATGTCATGAGGAATTTCTTTTGTGGTCCTGTCTGTTTGGTTTTCTCTATGCTTTCATCTTGATAGATATCTGTCCTTTTTCAATAAGGAAATTTTTTAGTATGATTTTGCCAAAAGTATTTTTGCCTTTGACCGTGTTTCTTCTCCTAACTTTATACATATCATTTATAGGTTTGGTATACATATCATTCATAGTGTCCAAGATTTCCTGATATTTTTGTGCCTGAAAATTGTCAGGTTTAACAGCTTCTTAATCCAAGTTCTTCTATCTTGTCTCTCTTCCATTCTTTTAATCCATTGATGAGGCTTACATCTGAAGTTTTTGTTTGACATCTTGAGTTTTTCATTTTCAGTTTTGATTTCCTTTAGTGACTTTTTTTGTTGTTATATTTTACTTTCATGTCTTGAATTGTTTTATTATTTCTTTCAGTTGTTTGTGTTTTCATGCTCTTCATCAAGGCTTTTATTCATATCCATCTTAAGGTCTTTAAACATATTCTTAGTTGCTGTCTTTGTCTTGTGCTTTATCTATATTGCTTTTCTCAGAGAGACTTACAATAGGGTTGCCAGCTTCTGGAGGAAGCATATTGTTTTGATTGTTCATGTTTGTATTTTCTTTTGTGTGTGTGTGTGTGTGTGTGTGTGTGTGTGTTTGCTAGGATCTGAAGTTATGACTTTGCAGTGTTTCTTGGTATCATTAATTCTTGATGTATATATTGAAAGGGGACATAGGAAAGGATTAAGTGACCCTAGGTAGTGTACCAAAGGTCAGAGTTCCTTGGTAGTGGTAGGATGGGAGAAGGGGCTCCTGTGGTGGAGTCTGTAGCAGGAGTAGGAATAAGATAAAGAGTAGCTTTATGTTTTGTTTCTTACTATCCTGAAAGGGTCAAGGAAGAAATGTATAGAATTCAAGGTCATTATGTGTTGCAAGCATATATGTTCAAAAGCTATCCCTTTTATAATAATTTATATATTTCTTTTTTATATAAATTATTATTATTAACAATTTATTCACCTTGTATCCTGGTTTTAGCCCCCTCCCTCATCTTCTCTTGGTCCAACCTCTCTTCGTCTTCCTTCCTTTTCTCTCTCCCCCTAGTCCACTGATAGGAAAGGTCCTCCTCTTTTACTCTCTGACTCTAGTCAGTCAAGTCCCAGCAAGAATCCCTAGATCCTCTTTCTCTGTGGGCTGGGTAGGTCTCCCCACCAGGGAAAAGTAATCAAGGAGCACATAACTGAGTTCATGTCAGAGATTGTCTCTTCTTCCCTTACTAGTGAACCCACATGGAGAATGAGCTGTCTATGGGCTACATCTGAGCAGGGGATCTAGGTCCTCTCTATGTATGGTCTTTGGTTGATTGATCAGTCTCTGCAGTCCCCTCTGAGCCCTGCTTGTTTTCAGCTTTGTTGGCCTCTTTATGGGGCTTATCCTCTCTGAGTCCTTCTACACCCCTTTACTCCATAAGACTCCCTGTGCTCTGTCCAAAGTTTGGTTGTGAGTCTGTGCACCTTCTTCAATCCCCTGATGGGTGGAGTGTTTTAGAGAACATCTGTGGTAGGCACCCATCCTGTTCCCTCTCTTCTACCACTTCCAGTGTCTATCCTGTTTACCCTTCTGAATGAGGATTAAGCATCTTCCCTAGGGTCCTCCTTGTTGTTTAGCTTCTTTAGGTCTGTAGATTTTATTATGTTTATTCTATATTATATAAGTGGCTAAAATCCACTTATAAGTGAGTATGTACCATGCATGTCTTTCTGCTTCTGGGTTACCTCACTAAGGATGGTCTTTTCTAGTTCCATACATTTGTCTGCAAATTTTGTGATTTATCTTATGCTGACTGTTCCTGGTTTTTCACAAATTAAAACATGTAGACAGTTTCAGTGTTTAAAATCGTCAACATCTCATTTTGGTCTGCTATGATGTAATGTGCTTTGAAATAATATGTGTGTGTATGAGAAGAGAACAAGAGAGAGAGAGAGAGAGAGAGAGAGAGACAGAGAGAGGAGAGGAAAGTCTATTCTGGGAAATGAGAAAGAAGAAAGCTGAAAAAGATTGAAACCCAGAAACTATGAAAAACCTATTAATGTGGTATTTCTTGTGGTTAATTCCAGAAAAACCACATAAGCTGTGTTTGCCAGTCATGGCCAGGAATTCTTGATGACTAGTAAGTACAACTTAAAATTTATTCAACTGGTATGAATTAAGTAACAAGAAGTGAATGGGGATTACTTAAATATTTATTTATTTTTTGATTGGAACTTTGTAATTTAATATAAATGCAAAAAAAATTTCAAACTCCTATATTAACTACAAAACAAAATATAAAATACTATTTATTGGAAATACTTGAGTGAACATAGTTTGAAAAGAAATATAAATGTATTTATATGGAGATATGACAAAATTATGCAAATAAGCCATGACAACAATTTTAATATTATTTGAACAATTGTAGAGAGAATACATTAAAGTGATAATGTTCATGAGAAATATATCAAAGAATTTTAGCATAGTACATATGTGCCTAAAAGTGGAGTCACAAAATTTATAAAACATCTAGCAATCAAATAAGCACTAAATTGATTAATTTTTTTTTAATTTTATTTTTTTCTTATCAGTTACATTTTATTAACTCTGTATCCCAGCTGTGTCCCAATCCCTCATTCCCTCCCAGTCCCTCTCTCCCTCCCTCATCTCCACCGTGCCCCTTGCCTAGTCCACTGATAGGGGGGACCTCCTCCCCATTCATCTGATCCTGTTTTATCAGGTATCTTCAGGACTGGCTGCAAAGCTCTCCTCTGTGGCCTAACAGGACTGCTCCTCCCTTGGGGGGTGGGGAGGCCAAAGAGCCAGTCATTGAGTTCCTGTTAGAAATAGTCCTTGTTCCCCTCACTATGGGAAACCAATTGGTTACTGAGCTACCACAGGCTACATCTGAGCAGAGGTTCTAGGTTACATTCATACATGGTCCTTGGTTGCATGTCAGTCTCAGAAAAGACCCTGTGCCCAGATATCTTTGGTCCTTGTGGAGCTCCTATCCTTTCCTCATCAGACTAACTCCCCTTCTTTCTTATGATTCCCTGTACTATGCCAAAGGTTTGGTCATGAGAATTTGCTTTGAAAACACTGCTAGTTAGAGTTTTTCAAATGCGCTCAGTAGACTCCTGTCAATGTTCAATGCGCATCCCCTCTGTCTTTCAAAATGAGGATTGATAATCTTACCCCATGTCCGCTCTCTTGATTATCTTTTTTAGGTGTATAGATTTCATTATGTTTATCATAACTTATAGGTCTATATAAGTGAGTATATACCGTGTTTGTCTTTCTCCTTCTGGGATATTTCACTCAGGATGATCTTTTCTAGATCCCACCATTTGCCTGCAAATTTCATGATTTCCTCCTTTTTGATTGCTGAGTAGTATTCCATTGTGTAAAAATACCACAATTTCTGTACCCATTCCTCCGTTGATGGACATCTGGGTTGTTTCCAGGTTCTGGCTATTACAAATAAAGCTGCTATAAACATGGTTGAGCAAATATCCCTTTTGTGTACTTGAACAAACTTTGGGTATATACCTAGCAGTGGTATAGCTGGGTCTTGAGGAAGCACTATTCCTAATTGTCTTAGAAAGCGCCAGATAGATTTCCAGAGTGGTTGTACCAGTTTACATTCCCACCAGCAGTGGAGGAAGGTTCCCCTTTCTCCACAACCTCTCCAGCATGTGTTGTCCCTTGAGTTTTTCATCTTGGCTTTTCTGATGGATGTAAGGTGATATCTCAGGGTTGTTTTGATTTGCATTTCCCTGATGGCTAATGAGGATGAGCATTTCTTTAAGTGTTTCTCTGTCATTCGATATTCCTCTGTCGAGAATTCTCTGTTTAGCTCTGTTCCCCATTTTTTAATTGGATTATTTGGTTTGCTGCTTTTCAGCTTCTTTAGTTCTTTGTATATACTCGATATTAGTCCTCTGTCAGATAAAGGGTTAGTGAAGATTCTTTCCCAATCTGTAGGCAGGCGTTTTGTTTTGATGACAGTGTCCTTTGCTTTACAGAAGCTTTTCAGTTTCATGAGGTCCCATTTATTGATTGTTGCTCTTAGAGCCTGTGCTGTTGGTGTTCTGTTCAGGAAGTTGTCTCCTGTGCCAATGAGTTCTAGGCTGTTCCCCAATTTTACTTAAATATTTATAAGAGTATGGAAAATGCTCACTGATAAGGAAGCAGATATATTACACACCTACTACCAAGGCTCAAATTATTGCAGAAGAGGTGTGGAAAGATTGTAAAAGTCAGGGATGGTTGATGACTACAAAGAAACTTCTGGATATAGTAGATCTACTGCAGATGTACTAGCAGCTGTTGTGACAGCAGGCACTAAGCCTGTGCAAGCCCAAGCCAGAACAAATCCCAGCACAGAGCAGTAGGTGGAAACACAGTCCCACCCCCAGACATGGGCAGTTAGCAAATGTTACCTACTAGAAGAGGCATAGTTTTCTCTAAGAGACTATAGTCTCTGGTAAATTGATTATTCTGTAGTAGAAGATAAAAAAATTCCCCCAAATTTTGGCTATCACATATTCGTCTTGAAGTATTAAAAAAGCAAGCAAGCAAGCTTGCAAGGAAACAACAACAAACCCCAAACCCAATGCCAAAACAAAACACCAAGTTAGGTGGCTAGGAAAAAGGGGGTGGATTTGGGAAAAGTATCAGATGGAGTGATGATCAAAAGACATTGTACAAACCTCTTAATTAACTAATAACACAAACCAAACAAGTAGAAATTCATGTCACACAGAGAATTTTTTTATTCTAGTAATATAACGAAGGAGAAAACTTAATCAAATTGACACAATGCAGAGGATCACCCTCCAAGGGACTGCACAGAACTGAGGAACAGGTGTGATAAGAGGGAGAAATACAGACAGGAAACAAGTGTTACCACTTGTAATTAAACAAATAAAGATTTCTGAGATGATTTTGCTGTTGCAAAAAAGTTTTACAGAGACACAGAATCACCTTCACCCACAGGACCCGCATGGAAGGGGGGGTGGAAGGGTGGTCAGTAACAAGATGCGTTTTCCTTAAGAAAAAGGGGAAAGAGGAATCAAGGTCAAACCTTGCTGAAGCCACAACTCGGAACTACCGTCAGCACAGCCTTGCAGAGAGGATTGGAGAATTGCACAGGAAGAGCAGCTAAGCCCATTCACTTTAAGGATATGGTTTTAAGGACATTTGTAAAGAACTTACAGCATTCGGAAAAATTTAAAATATTCTAATGTGATAATTAAAAGCATTTCAGAAGAACTTGATGTTAGCATTTGAACTGCCACAGGTGGAGGTGGGCAGCTTGAGAAATGTGTCGGTCAACACAGCTGACCAGCTGTGTGAAAATATGATTAACTCAAAAGACAGCAAACAACAACAACAACACGACATCAAGATATCATCTTTCCTAATTGCATTACAATTTCTGCTACTGAATCCTGGAATTTTTCTGGTTGCTCCGAAATTCACCTTAGGAGCTCAAGTGTTTGCTTGAAAGACTGAAGGTTCAACCCTTTGCATACTTCATGTGCCAGCCAAGGAAAGTAACCAAAGATGAGAGCAGCATGAGAGGAAATTGAAAGGAAGGCACTGAAAAGCTCACTGAAGAGCTGACATCATTCCTTTCATTTCCAACTGTCAGGCTGCCAAGTCCAGGTTAAGGGTGAAAAGAAGGGCAGAAAAACATAAGAACTTGGTTTTAATTTACCTTGTCAGAAATACAAATAACTTATTAATAAGGTAAAAGTGGGGCAGAGGTGAGGAGAAAGCCATGGAGTTTGGTGTTGGTAAGAAGAAGTGAGGGACCATTTCCTCATAATTCATTATACAAGGGTAAATTTTTAATTAAGCAGAATTATTGGAAACTTTTATTGCATTTACATTTTTATTAAATATGGCTCGAGTAACCTGTAGGAATATTGTGCATGTATTGGCATAGATCTTTTTTGGTAGAATTTCAAAATTACTATGTGTAGATTTTCATCAGCTAAAGGCTTTTGAGTAACAACTTACATTTAAAGACAAGAGTAATATTTAAAGGACCTGTTGACTTTTTAAATTGAGACTTTGGTGAGATAAAATTCTGGACCAGAAAATAGTGTGAAATAAAGATGATGTGGCCACACCTAAGAATGAAAAACTTAAGCATGTGTGGATTCTAATGATATGGTGTGTACGTGTGTGTGTGTGTGTTCAGTATGAGTGTGAGCCTGCACACGTTTGGGCGGGTGTGTGTGGGGAATGCACATTTGTACATGAGTGTGTGTGTGTAGAGGCCAGAGGATGGATATTCGTGTCTTCATCTATAAATTTCTACATTTCTAAAAATTTACTGTCTGAAAATTTCATGTACAAATAAAACATGTGGGTTTTTTGTTTGTTTGCTTGTTTTTAATTTCACCCCCTGACTCCTTTCTTTCTAACTTCTTCAGTACCTTTCCACTACTACTTTTGCCTCCCAACTTCTTGTATTCACTCTGAGAGCCACTGAATCTTCTTAGTGCCTCAGCATGTGCATTTTTATAGGACCATCGCTGGAACGTAGGGGTAGCCTGTGAGGTGTCACATCCTAAGAAAACTGCCTGTCCCTCCCTCAGCAACCACCAAATGCCGATAGCTTTTAGCTTGGTTTTGAGGTAGGGTCTTTCACTGAGCCTATAATTAAGTGTTTTGGCTAGGCTGGCTGGCCAGGGAGACATAGTATCGCTGTCTTCACCCTCCTCATCCCCAGCGCTGAGATTGTGATCACTATCCCTGGCTTTCCTGTAGGTTCTGGAGATGCCAAAAGCGCTTAGATGCCTTCTAAGCTGTCTCCCCAGGACTATCATTTCTTTTCAATATAACACTGAGCAAACCCATAAGATTATTTTCAAAACTCCCGTTTTACCGTCCCTTTCCCTTCTTCCTAATTCCTTACACTACCTCCACCTTTTTCAGACAAGATGTTCAAATTGAATGAAACTCATTCAATAATCAAGACTGGCCTGGCAGTCATGATCCTCTTGCCTCTCAGCCCACAAGGACTGGGATTGCAGGCCTTAAACACCGCACCTGCTTAGCCCTCTCTTTTATTAGGAATAATAAGGATTGTATCTAGACTTGACTCAAGTAGACTCTTTATTCTACTTTTCATTGTTTCCCAAACCTCTTTTCTTCTTCCTTCCTTATAATCCCTTATACCAATGTAATTCTCTAAATCACGTTTCCCTTTATTATTTATTGATTTATTCATCTATCTGTCTGTCTGTCTATTTATTTATGTGCCATGGAATGGGTGTGGAGGTTGGAGAGCAACTTGTGGGAGTAATTTCTCCCTGTTCCAGGCTTTGGCCTTTGCTCACTGAGCCGTCTTGCCAAACCCCACAATGACATTCTTATGTAACCCACACCTTTTTGGTGATTAACTCAGCTCAGTTTACCTTCCAGACACAGGACAATTTTCTCGAAGGACACACTGTACACTGTAATTAAGGCTTTGATTGCTAAAACTGACAAAATGCTACTTTGTCAATAACTAAAAGTGAGACAAAGGTGGAAACAAATGGTATTTCATGAAATAAACTATATACGGAAAAGCTTTGAATGCATAAATATCATAAATGTCATAGAAATGAAAGGTTCCTAATTGAAGACTACTGATTCAGTTTGACTTCTCTTCTTCGAAAAATCTGTAGCATTTTGTTTATTTTCCAGATCCTGTATGACATGAAAAAATACTTAATGCTCTTTTAGCATTTTGCCTGATTTCAGTATCTTGTCCTCCAATTCCTTAATTACATACATTTTCTATATTTGAACTGCTATCATCTAAATTAATATTAAAGTTGTAACTAAAACACCTGCAACTACCATAAATTCTATTTTACTATCATTTCTGTGAACTATTCAATTGTTTTTAAGGGAAAAAGTGAACATTTCCTTTTTCAAATTTTTCCTATTTCAACTTGAGGACCTGGAAAAGACAGGAGCTCCAGAAGGACCAAATTTATCTGGGCACAGGGGTCTTTTCTGAGACTGATTCTCCAACCAAGGACCATACATGGATATAACCTAGAACTCCTGCTCAGACATAGCCTATGGCAGCTCAGTATCCAAGTAGGTACCCCAGTAAGGGGAACAGGGGCTATCTATGACATGAATTCAGTGGCTGGCTCTTTGACCTCCTCCCCACATCAGAGGGAGGAAAAGCCTTGCTAGTCCACAGAGGGAAGGACACTGCAGCCAGTCCTGATGAACCTGATAGCCTAGGGTCAGATGGAAGGGTAGGAGGACCCTCCCTTATCAGTGGACTTAAGAGAGAGACAGGGAGGAAATGAGGGAGAAAGAGTGGGGTTGGGAGAGAATAAAGGTGGGGGATACAGCTGGGATACAGAGTAAATAAGCTGTAATTAATTTAAAAAAAAAAAGAAAGAAAGAAAGAGAAGGACCAAAATAAGGAAAAAAGGCAAATAATAATAATAAAAATAAAATTCAGGTAGAAAAGCAGGAAAAGAAGTCGAAATAAAGTGCACAGTTTAAAATAAAGTGAATCTGGTAAAATTAAAATAACTATTGAATACTGCTCTGGAGACACTATGATTTCTGTAGATAAATGTTTCCTCAACACAAAAGAGTTGGCAAGGAGCTTTTTGATTCACCACATTCATAACTTACATAAATAAATTGTTTTATTACATTGTGCTTAGCGTTTGTAGATCAAACCTAGCAAAATATTTTATAAATAAAATATGATATATTAAACTCTATAATTTCAAAACAGCTCTCTAACGTGTTCAATAAGTACAACATCTTTTCCTTACATTTAATTTTCTGAGTGCTTATAGCTAGTGTAAAGGTAATATTTTGAATTTCTGTAACAGCCCATATTTATAAAGAGCTCTTTGCCTTAAACATGTATTTAGAAGGTAATTGTACCCTTTAAACTATGAAATACATTTTGATTTTTAAAAATTTTATCTATCTATCTATTTATGAATGTATCTATCATCTATCTATCTGTCTATCTACTGTTTATCTATTTATTGCATAAAGTTGTGACAAAATTTAGAATTAGTTCTTATTTGGTACCAGGATCATACCTTCCACCCACATGCTGTTTGAACCCTGTTTTGGTTCATTTTGTTTTGTTGGAGCCTGTCAGGAATACACGGCATCATTTTTGTGATTCATTTTCCAGATGTGGCACCACTAGTTTTAGGTATAAATGATCTTACAGGGATGTTTAATTGTGCTGTTAATTTGCCTCAGAATCCTGTTTATTTTCTTAATTACTACCAGACGTTGAATGAGCAGTTAATATATTAGAAACCTCCAGTCTTCCTGAACCTTTGCCTTACCCACTGGCAATTTTGTTAGAAAAATCTGGTTTACATTTGTTTTTCCTACCTTGAAAGCAACTGCATCAACTCTGGCAACCTTATTTCTGCAAATAACCCTGGAAAACATTTGCTTTTGTATGACATTACCAGCTCATCTCATGTGTCACAGTAGTGTATGTCACGCCTATACTGTATAATATTGCTGCTAGTACCGCTCTCGTAATAGCGTTTTAAAGCTTTTTTTTTTTTTTTTTTTTTTTATAATGTGAGATAGTAACTACAAGCTATGTACTATGGTAACAAGTATGGGTGAAATGAACTCAGGGATTAAATATGTAACATGATCTATAACATCATATAATGGGAACTATAGGAGAAATGCCCATAGATTAGCTTGGAGAGGTGTGAAGCTCATAATGATTCAGAACACCTCACCTTAAGAATGTTTAAAATTAAGATTGTAAGTTTTGAACACTTATACATGTATGTATGTATTTATTTATTTATACACCAGTGTGCCATGGCACATATATAGAGATCAGAGTGTAGGAGTTGGTCTCTCCTTCCATCTACCACGTAGGTGCTAGGATTAGAACCTGCTTCATCAGGCTTGGTGGCCAGCACTTTTTCCCACTGAGCGATTTGTCCTGTTATAATTAAGATTTTTTTCTATGTTTTAACATATTAATATCTAAGGACTGATAATTTTGATATATTGTTTTCAGCATATGATTTACTTCTTATTTATATTAATGTTTTTGAATTTCAAATGGAGTCTTCAAAGAATAAAATGACTTTCCTACTCTTCCTTCCTCTGCCAGATAAATAATTTTTTCAATATACTTCAAAATAACTTACCAAAAACATTTATTTTAGTTACTTGTTATCCTTTGTGCTTCTATCATTCAGAGAGAAGTAAATTATCACTATCTATTTGACTTTTTAAAATATGTCTAAGTTGTATCACTGATTTCAATGTTTCCCTCAGATTTTAGGAACTCCTATTTCTTATTAGAACAATCACAATTAGTTCTTTTTGAAATTTGCTTTCTTAATGATTTGCTGTAATTTTGTTCTCTAGTCTTTTATTTTCTGTGATCCAATGTGTCCTTTTGTTTTCATGTATACTTTGTGGTTTTTTTGTTTGTTTGTTTGTTTTTGTTGTTGTTGTTTTGAGCTGACTTTTCCTGTTTCCCAGGTCCAAGTTTTGACCTAGTTTCTCATTCTAGGGCCATGATAATTTTGGACACTTGTTCATAATGAATTTTCATTTCTTGCACATTACAAAGAAAATTTTGTTTACTATCACTGGAAACCTCTAGAACCAACTTCCTTCCCGGTCATTATAGCACTGTGACTTAGAAAAGCTACTTTACAACTTCTAAGTGGATATTAGCCATAAAATACAGGATAAACATACAAAAATCTATAGTCCTAGAGAAGCTAAATAACAAGGAGAACCCTAAGGAAGAGGTTTAATCCCCATGCAGAAGGGCAATCAGGTTAGACATTGGAAGTAGGAGAAGACAGGGAACAGGACAAGAACCTTCGATAGAGGGCACTTGAAAGACTCCACCCAACAGGGGATTGAAGCAGATGCTGAGGCTCATAGCCGCCAAACTTTGGGCAGAGTGCAGGGAATCTTATGGAAGACCTGGGGGGTACAAGAACTCCACAAGGAGACCAACAAAGCTAAAAAATATGGGCCCAGGGGGACCTGCAGAGACTGATGAATCAACCAGTTTGCATGGAGAGGACCTAGACTACTTGTTCAGCTGTAGCAAATGGGTGGCTCGGTCTCCATGTGAATCCCTTAATAAGGGGAGCAAGGGCAGTCACTGGCATGAACTTGGTTGCTTGCTCTTTGATCACTGCCCCCTCTAGAAGTGGTCTTATTAGGCCACAGAGGAAAAGGATCCAGATAGTCCTGTTGAGACCTGATAGGCTAGCATTAGATAGTACGGGAGGGGGACTTCCCCTATCAGTGGACTAGGGGAAGGACATAGGAAGAGAAAGGTGAGACTCAGAGGAGATGACAAAGGGGACTCCAGCAGGGATACAAAGTGAATAAATTGTAAATAATAATAATAATAATAATAATAATAATAATAATAATAATAATAA
>NW_026591086.1:43241828-43246396 GCF_907164565.1 Psammomys obesus
AATAATAATAATAATAATAATAATAATAATAATAATAATAATAATAATAATAAATTCTCAAAAAGAAAGGAAAGCTACTTTACTATTTTTACATACATAATCTTTTTTAAATTTTTTAAAAATTCTTTATTAATTACACTTTATTTACTTTGTATCCTCCCTTTGTATCCTCCCTGTGGTTTCCTCCCTCCTCCCATCCCAATCCCTCCCTTCCTCCACCCTCTGCATGCATGCCCCTCCCCAAATCCACTGTTAGGGGAAGTCTTCTTTTCCTTCCTTCTGATCCTAGTCAATTAGGTCTCATCAGGAGTGGCTGCACTGTCTTCTTCTGTGGCCTGGTAAGGCTGCTTCCCCCTCAGGGGGAAGTAATTAAAGAGCAGGCCAATCAGTTTATGTCAGAGACAGTCCCTGGTACAATGGAACCCACTTGGATACTGAACTGCCATGGGCTACATCTGTGCAGGGGTCTTAGGTTATCTCCATGCATAGTCCTTGGTTGGAGTATCAGTCTCAGGAAAAACCCCTGTGCTCAGAATTTTTGGTTCTGTTGCTCTCCTTGTGGAGTTCCTGTCCTCTCCAGATCTTACTGTTTCCCACTTCTTTCCTAAGATTCCCTGCACTCTGCCCAAAGGTTACCCATAAGTCTCAGCATCTGCATTGATAGTCTGCAGGGCAGAACCTTTCAGAGGTCCTCTGTGTCAGGCTCCTGACTTGTTCCCTCTTTTCTCCTTCTTCTGATGTCCATCCTCTTTGCCTTTCTGGATAGAAATTGAGCATTTTAGCAAGAGTCCTCCCTCTTGATTAGTTTCTTTAGGTGTACAGATTTTAGTAGGTTTATCCTATATTATATGTCTATACCATGTGCATCTTTCTGCTTCTGGGACAGCTCAGTCAGGATGATCTTTTCCATATCCCACCATTTACCTGCAAATTTCATGATTTCCTTGTTTTTTATTGCTGAGTAATATTCCATTGTGTAGATGTACCACACATAATCTTTTACTTGTTAAAAATGCTGAGACTCATAGCCTAACTCTGGGCAGAATGCATGGAATTTTATGAAAGAAGTGGGAGATAGATAGACCTGGAGGAGACAGGAGCTTCAAAAGGAGACCAACAAAGCCAAAAATATTGGACCCTGGGGGCCCTGCAGAGACTGATACTCCAACCACGGACCATGCATGGAGAGGACCTAAAAGCTCTGCACAGATATAGCCCATGGCAACTCAGTCTCCAAGTAGGTTCCCCAATAAGGGGAACCATCTCTGACATGACCTCAGTGGCACGCTCTTTGATCACCTCCCCTGTGGGGTGCAGCCTTACCAGGTCATAGAGGAAGACAATGCAGCCAGTCCTGATGAGACCTAATAGGCTAGGGTCAAATAGAAAGTGAGGAGGTCCTCCCCTATTAGTGGACTAGGGGAGGGGCATAGGGGAGAGGAGGGAGGGAGAGTGGGATTGGGAGGTGATGATGGAGGGGGCCACTGCTGGGATACAAAGTGAATAAGTCGTAATAAATTAAAAAGAATGTAGTTATAACTGGCTGATACCTGTGGTTTATCCTGCATCCAAAGATTAGTCTTCAAATCATGGATAGTAGCAAGAAGATAGAATGGACCTTTCAAACACAGAACAACCCCAGAAACATCAACTTTTATAACAACACATGAAAAATCCCTTCGTTAGAACTTAGCATGAAAGATAAACCATCACAGTGACAGAAGGAAGATAGAAATAAGAAAATATACTTTGAAGAAAGTAGGAAGACAGTTTCACACTCTCTGTGCTATCCCCAGCACATTCCAAACAGAGTGTTGCAGAAAAAAGTATTTTCTTCCCGAAGGAAGAAGAAGGAACTGAGCCCAAGACTGTTTCCAATCTCACTGAGAAGGTTACACATCAAAATACAGTGGTAGGAAGTCCTTGAAAGCCCCAACCTCCTGAATGATGTCCACATACCGGACTTCCTAGCCTGTTATGACTGTGAGCTGGTCTCACAACACCAGCCTATAGTCTGCTCCAGCAGCGTCAGTGAGAAGCTGAAGGCTTTCAAATTCCTATATTACTTGTATTAGAATAACTTCTCATAAACATCACAGATGCTCATGCTCTGTAAGACATCTGTCCATTTGACAAAAATGCTAATTAGTCCAGAGATGTGGAAACTGCGTAAAAGTCAAAATACAGCCATTTGAACCAGGGTTCCTTGCATATAAAAATATGGGTGTAGACTCAAAAAAATCAATAATTTGAAATGATATCTGCTCTTCCATATTCAAGTAGCATCATTACAGTGGCCAGAATATGGAAGCAACTCACATGTTGATTACTCTGTGTTCTGTGAACCTGTTAGAAATTCTGTTGTTTTATTTAATGTTTACAGTTACATATTCTATAATCTCATATGATCATTTTTTCTTAAATTAGTATGCGGATAATTTATAATCTTCACAGTCTCTGTTTTTTGTTTAATTTAAAATTCACACGTGCTGGTCAGTTCTTTCACATACAGTTTCAGCTGACAAATGAATAAGTTACTGAATATATTCTTTCTGGGTTCTCTTCTTACTCTAAATTCTTGGTTGAATCTGACTCATATTTCAGAATATAGTTTTTATAGATCTCCTGTTTTTCTTCATTGTGCTAATTAGATTTTCAGAGCCCTGTATTTTTGTGTTATGATTTAATAAAAATATACAATCTTTCTCTTTAAAACACATATGTTATGTAAGTCATACAGAGGCATATTCAAGTTGTGCTTTTATTTTTGCAACAGTAACAATTTTTAATATAAAATAAATCATTTCCTTTCTCCTGAATATGTCAGTGCTTACCACTTGTGTCATTTTCTTCACACCTTTCACTGTGGAACAGATGTTCATGCCAACTGGAAGAGGCAATGCTCACAGGCATTTGAGGACCACCTAGATACCCGGACAGTGTTTGGGTTTTCTGTAACAGAGGTTTCCCCTTCTGAGATTCACTTAGCTTTGCTCTGCGTTCACCCTCATAATAATTTCTAAGAGAGAAAGCTAATTGACCTTATTCAGATACAGTACAGAGAAAGCGTGATAGGTTGTGCCATAGAACAATGAGTCATGCTTGTACTGTTACACTTAACCAGAAGCATGGGGAATGCCTTTATCCAACAAAGTTGCCTAAAAATGAATAGTATTTATAGGTATAACTGCAAAAATAATAAAAAAAACAGATACCTCTTAAAATGTCCTGTGAAATATGCCTTTAGTGTATGCAAATCTCCTAAACTCACACAGTCGATTTTTATAACATCATAAGTTATGCTCTGTGTAAACAACATAAACCACCATGCTTCCCTGTGGTAGGAAGTTTTAGCACTATTTCTCTTTACTTTCTTTTTCTATGTTCTAGCTATTTCTATTCATCTTAAGACACCATCTCAGTTTCCAAACCTTTCTTTTCTTTTAGGGTGACAATGCTTGTGACAGTTTTATTCAAATGTCTTTATCACAGCATCTTGTTTTCTCATTCCATTGTGGAACTGTCAAAAAGCCACCCCTTAAAATGGTCTTACAACATTCTTACTTGACAGCATAACATAGAGCCCATAGTAAACATTTGGCAATATCTCTACCAAACACTTGAAAGAACAGTAACTTAAATCTTACCTAGTCAATCAGCTTTTACTTAACTATTTTTATTAGGTGCCTTGGTATATGATATATATGTATTCTCAAGATGTAGTGAAATTGATAGTGAAAAGTATTGAGTGGAGTTAATGTTTTTCCTGCAGTAGGGATTAAAGTAGGATTTGGGAATGGGAATGGCATAATGACTATAATTTAAGTCATTGCATTGGTCCTTATGAAGTGTCTGTACATTTAGCACTCCATATGGTAATTACGACTTCCTCAGAATGAGTCAGGGTTGTTTATGCTTTCATAAATCAAGCAGCTGCAGCAGAACAGACAGATTCCATATTAGCACTTCCTTCTAAGACTGCGAATGTGCTCAAAAGATTTTTGCAAAATTCTCTTGAATTCAAGTTGTTTGCTGAAAGTGATAGTTTTATGAGACCGGCACATGGAAAATGTCCTCCATTCTCAGATTTTCCATTTGTGATATAAATTCATATTTAGTACAGTTTTTAGAGGCATTAAAGCTGATATAATAATCCCCAGCTGAGTTTGATAAAAACAAAGCTTAACATACAGGTAAGACATAGGTATATGAAATGACAGATGGGGAAGTTATGAGTAATACCTGAAAAAAACACACACCAACTGGTTAACAATTTATTTCCTGCATTCAATCTTCTGGCTTTACCATCCAGGGAAAATCTTATTATAATAAATGTTAGCTGTCTAGATACTTTCTTTAACACAATAGATATACTGTTGGAAAATATCTGGAAATACATAGAAATATCTGTGTGTTTTAAAGACCTTTTATTAAACATATAGCACTGTTGGCAATAAATACTCTTAAAATTAAAGAGAATTTACAGACAACTTAGTATATTTTTAACCTTAACAACATGAAATATATATATATATATATATATATATATATATATATATATATATATA
>NW_026591086.1:43246406-43326243 GCF_907164565.1 Psammomys obesus
ATATATATATATATATATATATATATATATATATATATATATATATACATATATATACACACATATATATATGTAAATGAATTTAGTTAATTAAGAAATGCATTCCCTCACATAATTATCATTTTTGGGACAAGGGCATGTAACACCTCTTTATGATTTTATTTTATTTTATTTTATTTTTAGTTTCATATCCCATTCTTTTTCTTTTTTTTTAATTTTTCTTTTTAGTTACATTTTGTTAACTCTGTGTCCCAGCTGTATCCCGCTCTCTCATTCCCTCCCCAACCCCGCACTCCCTCCCTGGTCTCCTCCCTGCCCCTTTCCAAGTCCACTGATAGGGGAGGACCTCCTCCCCTTTCATCTGACTCTGTTTTATCAGGTATCTTCAGGGCTGGCTGCAAAGTCCTCCTCTGTGGCCTAACAGACTGCTCCTCCCCTGGGGGGGGTGTCAAACAGCCTGCCCTTGAGATCCTGTTAGAAATAGTCCGTGTTCCCCTTACTTTGGAGAACTACTTGGTTACTGAGCTACCACGGGCCACATCCGAGCAGAAGTTCTAGGTTATATCCATAGATGGTCCTTGGTTGAGTGTCAGTCTCAGAAAAGACCCTGTGCCCGGATATATTTGGTCCTTGTAGAGCTCCTATCCTTTCCATATCATACTAACTTCCCTTCTTTCATATGATTCACTGCACTCTGCCGAGGGTTTGGTTATGAGTCTTAGTGTCTGCTTTGAAGCACTGCTAGGTAGAGTCTTTCAGATGCCTTTTGTGGTAGACTCCTGTCATAAGTTCAATGCACATCCCATTTGTCTTTCTAAATGAGGATTAATCACCTTCGCCTGTGTCCACTTTCTTGATTATCTTCTTTAGGTGTGTAGATTTCATTATGTTTATCATATCTTGTAGGTCTATATAAGCGAGTATATACCAAGTTTGTCTTTCTCCTTCTGGGATACTTCACTCAGAATGATCTTTTCTAGATCCCACCACTTGCCTGCAAATTTCATGATTTCCTCCTTTTTGATTGCTGAGTAGTATTCCATTGTGTAAAAATACCACAATTTCTGTATCCATTCCTCCGTTGATGGACATCTGGGTTGTTTCCAGGTTCTGGCTATTACAAATAAAGCTGCTACGAACATGGTTGAACAAATGTCCTTGTTGTGTACTTGAGCAAATTTTGGGTATATACCTAGGAGTGGTATAGCTGGGTCTTGAGGTAGCACTACTCCTAGTTGTCTGAGAAAGCGCCAGATTGACTTCCAAAGTGGTTGAACCAGTTTACATTCCCACCAGCAGTGAAGGAGGGTTCCCTTTTCTCCACAACCTCTCCAGCATGTGCTATCACTTGAGTTTTTCATCTTGGCCATTCTGATGGGTGGAAGGTGAAATCTCAGGGTCGTTTTGATTTGCATTTCCTTAATGGCTAATGAGGTTGAGCATTTCTTTAAGTGTTTCTCTGCCATTCGATGTTCCTCTTTCGAGAATTCTCTGTTTAGCTCTGTTCCCCATTTTTTAAGTGGATTACTTGGTTTGTTGCTTTTCTGCTTCTTTAGTTCTTTATATATACTGGATATTAGCCCTCTGTCAGATAAAGGGTTGGTGAAGATTCTTTCCCAATCTGTAGGCTGTCTATTTGTTTTGATGACAGTGTCTTTTGCTTTACAGAAGCTTTTCAGTTTCATGAGGTCCCATTTATTGATTGTTGCTCTTAGAGCCTGTGCTGTTGGTGTTCTGTTCAGGAAGTTGTCTCCTGTGCCAATGAGTTCTAGGCTGTTTCCCACTTTTTTTTCCAACTGATTTAGAGTATCTGGTTTTATGTTGAGGTCCTTGATCCACTTGGACTTTAGTTTTGTGCAGGGTGATAAATATGGATCTATTTTCATTTTTCTGCATGTAGACATCCAGTTGGTCCAGCACCATTTGTTGAAGATGCTGTCTTTTTTCCATTGAATGGATTTGGCTTCTTTGTCAAATATTGAGTATTCATAGGTGTGTGGGTTTATTTCTGGGTCTTCTATGCGATTCCATTGATCCTCCTTTCTGTTTCTATGCCAATACCATGCAGTTTTTATTACTGTTGCCCTGTAGTACAGCTTGAGATCGGGAATGGAGATACCTCCAGATGATCTGTTGTTGTACAGGATCGTTTTGGAGATTCTGGGTTTTTTGTTTCTCCATATGAAGCTGAGAATCTTTTTTTCAAGGTCTGTAAAGAATTGAGTTGGTATTTTGATGGGAATTGCATTGAATCTGTAGATTGCTTTTGGAAGGATGGCCATTTTCACAATGTTAATCCTACCAATCCATAAGCACGGGAGATCTTTCCATCTTCTGAGATCTTCTTCAATTTCTTTCTTCAAAGACTTGAAGTTTTTCTCAAACAGGTCTTTCACTTGCTTGGTTAGAGTCACACCAAGGTACTTTATGTTATTAATGGCTATTGTGAAGGGTGTTGTTTCCCTAATTTCTTTCTCAGCCTTTTTGTCTTTGGTATAGAAGAGGGCTTCTGATTTTTTTGAGTTGATTTTGTATCCTGCCACTTTGCTGAAGGTGTTTATCAGCTGAAGAAGTTCTCTGGTTGAATCTTTGGGGTCGCTCATGTATACTATCATATCATCTGCAAATAGTGACACTTTGACCTCTTCCTTTCCGATTTGTATCCCCTTGATCTCCTTTAGTTTTCTTATTGCTCTGGCTAGGACTTCAAGTACAATGTTAAAGAGATATGGAGAGAGTGGGCAGCCTTGTCTTGTCCCTGATTTCAGTGGGATTGATTTAAGTTTCTCTCCATTGAGTTTGATGTTGGCTATAGGCTTGCTGTATATTGCCTTTACTATCTTTAGGTATGTGCCTTGTATCTCTGATCTCTCCAAGACTTTAAACATAAATGGGTGTTGGACTTTGTCAAATGCTTTTTCAGCATCTAAGGAGCTGATCATGTGGTTTTTCTCCTTCATTTTGTTTATGTGGTGGATTACATTGATGGATTTCCGTATGTTGAACCACCCTTGCATTCCTGGGATGAAGCCTACTTGGTCATGGTGGATGATATCTTTGATGTGTTCTTGGATTCGGTTTGCAAGTATTTTATTGAGTATTTTTGCATCAATGTTCATAAGAGAGATAGGTCTGAAGTTCTCTTTTTTGGTTGGATCTTTGTGTGGTTTAGGTCTCAATGTGACTATGGCTTCATAGAATGAGTTTGGTAGTGTTCCTTCTGTTTCTATTTTGTGGAATAGTTTGAGGAGAATTGGTGTTAGTACTTCTTTGAAGGTCTTGTAGAATTCTGCGCTGAATCCATCTGGTCCAGGGCTTTTTTTGGAGGGGAGACTGTTAATGACTGCTTCAATTTCCTTGGGAGATATAGGGCTATTCAGTCTTTCTACCTGATCTTGACTTAATTTTGGTAGATGGAATCTGTCAAGAAAGTTATCCATTTCATTTAGATTTTCAAATTTTGTGCCATATAGGCTTTTGTAGTATGACCTAATAATCGTTTGGATTTCCTCAGTGTCTGTAGTTATGTCCCCATTTTCCTTTCTGATTTTGCTGATTTGTATGGTTTCTCTCTGCTTTTTAGTTAGTTTGGCTAAGGGTTTGTCTATCTTGTTGATTTTCTCAAAGAACCAGCTTTTTGTTTCATTGATTCTTTGGATAATTTTATTTGTTTCTAATTGATTGATTTCTGCCCTTAGTTTGATTATTTCCAGCCGTCTGCTCCTCTTGGGTGTATCTGCTTCTTTTTTTTCTAGGTTTTTCAGTTGGGCCATTAAGTTGTTTGTATGTGATGTTACGAATTTCTTCTTGTAGGCACTTACTGCTATAAATTTTCCTCTGAGCACTGCTTTCAATGTGTCCCATAAATTTGGGTATGTTGTGCCTTCATTTTCATTGAATTCTAGAAAGTCTTTAATTTCTTTCTTTATTTCTTCCTTGACCCAGCGCTCATTGAGTAGTAAGTTGTTCAGTTTCCATGTGCGTGTCGGCTTTTTGTTGTTTCTGTTGTTGTTGATGTCCAGCTTTAGTCCATGGTGGTCAGATAGTATACAAGGGATTATTTCAATCCTTTTGTATCTGTTGAGGCTTGCTTTGTGACCAACTATATGGTCTATTTTGGAGAAGGTTCCATGTGGTGCTGAAAAGAAGGTGTACTCTTTTGAGTTTGGGTGAAAAGATCTGTAGACGTCTATTAGGTCCATTTGATTTAGGGATTCTGTGAGTGCTTTTATTTCCCTATTTGGTGTCTGTCTGGTTGATCTGTCCCTTGATGAGAGTGGGGTGTTGAAGTCTCCCACTATTAAGGTATTAGGATCAATGTATGATTTAAGCTTTAATATTGTTTCATTTACGAATGTAGGCGCTCTTGTATTTGGGGCATAGATATTCAAAATTGTGATATCCTCCTGTTGGATTTTTCCTTTGATGAGAATATAGTGGCCCTCCTTATCTTTTTTGATTAACTTCGGATGAAAGTCTATTTTATTAGATATTAGGATGGCTACTCCAGCTTGTTTTCTGGAGCCATTTGCTTGAAAAACATTTTTCCAGCCCTTTACTCTGAGGTAGTGTTTATCTTTGTTGCATAGGTGTGTTTCTTGGATGCAACAGAATGTTGGGTCCTGTTTCCGCAACTATTCTGTTAGCCTGTGTCTTTTTATTGGTGAGTTGAGTCCATTAATATTGATAGATAATATTGACCAATGCATGTTAGTTCCTTTTGTAATGGAGTCGATGATCTTACCTTGTTTCATTGCTTGTTTTCTTTTCATTTTTGTTGGGATATTATATGTATGCCCTGTTTTCTTGGGTGAATTCGTTTTCGTTGGATTGGAGTTTTCCTTCTAGTATCTTCTGTAGGGTTGGTTTGCTGTATAGATATTGCATAAATTTAGTTTTGTCATGGAATATTTTGTTTTCTCCATCTATGTTGATTGAAAACTTTGCAGGGTATAGTAGTCTGGGTTGATATTTGTGATCTCTTAGAGTCTCCATGATGCTTGCCCAAGCCCTTCTGGCTTTCATAGTTTCTGATGAGAAGTCTGGTGTGATTCTGATAGGTCTACCTTCATATGTTACTTGGCCTTTTTCCTTTGCTGCTTTTAATATCTTTTCTTTGTTCTGTAGATTTAGTGTTTTGACTATGATGTGATGTGATATGTTTCTTTTCTGGTCTAGTCTATTTGGTGTTCTGTAGGCCTCTTGTATATTTATGGACATCTCTTTCTTTAAGTTGGGAAAATTTTCTTCTATGATTTTCTTGAAAATATTTTCTGGACCTTGGAGCCTGAAGTCTTCTTTTTCATCAATTCCTATTATTCTTAGATTTTGTCTTTTCATAGCATCCTTGATTTCTTGGATATTTTGTGATTGGAATTTTTCTGATTTTACTTTTTCTTTGAGAGAAGTATCACTTTCTGCAAGTGTGTCTTCAGCTCCAGAGATTCTCTCTTCCATCTCTTGTATTCTGTTGGTGATGCTTACTTTTGTGGTTCCTGATCTTTTCTCCAAGTTCTCCAGCTCAAGAGTTTTCTCATTTTGTGTTTTCTTTATTGATTCTAATTCTGTTTTCATGCCTTGCACCATTTCTTTCATGTGTTTGAATTTGGATTCCTGTCTCTCCACGATGGACTCTATTTCTTTGTTCATTTCCTTTTTGTATGCCACTAATTTTTTCTCTACTTGTGCCTCTATTTGTTTGGCTATGTTTGCCTGTGTTTCTTTAAGGGTTTTGTCTATTTCTTCTTTCTTTACCTCCAATTGACTGGCCAACTCTTTGAAAGATTTGTTCATTTCCTCCTTATGAGCCTCAAATAATTGAGCAAGCATGGCTTTAAGGTCATTTTCCTGTGCTTCTGATGAATTGGAGTATCCATCGATTTTGGGGTTTGCTGGTGAAGTCATGATGTCCTGATTTATGTTGGAAGTATTCTTTCGCCTACCCCTGGCCATTGGCTTATATGAGACCTTCCCTGTTTGTTTTTGGATTCTGCCGATCAGACTGGTACTGTCTCTCTCTCGAGTCTGGAGAATTCTTCAGGAAGTTGAGAGAGGTCCCGTGTCCTTAGCGTGTACTGAGGACTAGCTGTACCTGTGGGAGAAAAGTATGCAGGCGCAAACAGGGCAAATGCAGGCGTGCATGTGTATGTGTGTGTGTATGTGTGTGTGTGTGTGTGTGTGTGTGTGTGTAAGTGTGCGTGGACGTGTGTCTCGAGGGACAGAGTGATGGCTAATGTTGAACCCTTGAGTGTGTGGGAGGGGCTCTGCAATGTATATGTCGCAGGCGCTAGTGATGATCGCAACGCAATTTCTGGCATTAACTGCCTTAACTCCTCAATTAGACCCACAGAGCAGGAACTTCAATGTTCCAAGTGCCCCTCTGTTTCCCAAAGTGGGTATATGGGTGGGAGGGGGTTCGATGCCTGGCTTCTGTTTTAGAAGGACCCAGGATCAGTGGAACTGCAGATTCTCAAGGGTGCACTCACTTACAGGCAGGTCACTTGGCAGAGATCGGGGTATCTGGGCTCTCTGCTCTCTGGTTTGGCCCTTCTTCTTTGATGTGCTCCGCCAGTTCCGTGTTGTTGTCACTGCCAGGTTATGAGGTCTTGCTGCAGCTGGAGATTTCAGGGTGGTCACGTCAGTGGGAATCGGGGTAACCAGCCTTTCTGTTCTCTGGTTTGGCCCTAGTTAGTCTTAAACTGGAGGGCTGATGTGCCCCGCCAGCTCAGTGCTGCTCTGCCGCCAGGTTAGAAAGTCCCGCTGTAACTGGAGACTGGGTTGCTAGTCCAGATGCTTTCTGGGAAGTCCTGGGGTCTCTTCACTGTGCTCTCCAAGCTTCGGAGGCCCAGCGCCTGGTGTGTCTAGCTTGTATGGCGTTTCTGTCTGGTTTTGGTGAGTATATAGCGTATTCTCTGTCACTGTGGCATTGGGCGGGCCATACCATCAGTGATGGCGTGCCTGCGGAGCTAGTATGGCGTCTAGCAGACTCGGGCCCTGGGAGGATGGTGCAGCCGCCGTGTGCGAATCTGGGGCTCCGAGACACAGTACTGCTGGCCTTTGCAGATAAAGGGCTTGGGGCTCAGCCTCAGTGGCTGCAGGCCCCAGGCAGTTAGGTCTGAGCTGAGAAAGGCGAGTCCCGAGTCGGCTGTGCCGAGGAGGAGGGAGGTCTGGGGGAGGGGAGTGCCGAGAGATCAAAGGATCGTTTCTCACCTTCCCCAAACAATTCCCTTTGTGACCCGAGACCAAGGTTTTCACCTCCTGAGATGTTCCCTGTTGTTTAGAAAGTCTCTTCGTTGTTTCCCTGGCTTCAGAAGTTCTTCCACTCATCAACTCAGAACTTTATCTCTTCCACAGCTCGGAAACTGTGTGTGCTAGTCACCATCTTGGCTCCGCCCCCCTCTTTATGATTTTAAAAGTATACTAAATTTTAATTAGATATAGTCCTCTTGTTAGTACAATAAACATTTTGAAACTATTCTTTTTAACCACAATTTTGTTAATGCTGTCTAGAGTCATCCATCTTTTCACAGACGTTGGAACCATAGTTTGGAAAATATATGTTCTCCCAAGGGCTATATATCAGAGACTTGGTCTCCAGACTGGTGGTATTGGGCCTTACAATTAAAGTCTGGAAAGTGGTCTTTAAACTACTGGCTGTATATCCCCTAGTATCACTGTGCCCTTTTTGCTCTCTGTCTCATGATATAAACAATTTTATTATAGCATGGACCCCCTGTAACTTCGGCTGACCTCAGCACTGACTTACAGATTTAAGCCTCTTTGCTCATATACTTGAACTTCTAAAGTCATGATCTACACTGAACATGTTTCTTTCTAAGTTTATCATCTTAAATATTTTACTATAATGACACAAAGTTGACTAACACAGTCTACATTTCATTATTTTTACTATATAGCATTTGATCTTACACATATCTCACTTTCATTATCCATTTATCCATTGGGGTTCCATGATTATATAAACAGTTTATCACTTAACTTGACAGAATAGGTATTTTTTCAAGACACTGATATGAATTACTTTGGATATAGGCAATAGTGGGAATCTGAACAATACAAATTGTTCAGATGTTAACAAATTGTTAACCACAATGGCTCAGTGGTTAAGAGTGATTGCAGCTTTTCCAGAGGACCTGAATTCCTCTGCTCTGCTCTGAGGTACATAATATAAGTGCACACATATGCACACATACCCTCCCCCACACAAATATAAAAAAGTAGTGAAAAACCCTTTCACTTGTTGAACATTTAGAATGAGCTTGAAGTACTATAAATTTTTAAACACATGCCATAGCATTATTTATAGATATCAGGATCTCGGTATTTAAAACCAGCATCTCCAGTGTTTTGTTGTTCTTTGACGGCTTAAGTCTCACAGTTATCAAGTGTCAGAGCTAGTATTTAAATTCAGGGACAGTGGATTGAAAATTTTGACCGTGGAGTTCTCTAACACCATGGAAACTTGCTCACAGTGGGAATATAGTTCCAGAGACTGTGCCTGTGTTGAGAACACTCATGGATAGCTAGAGTGGGTTACAGTGAATTACGGTGGCTTTTGACTGACTGTTTGCTGTTAAGTGTTATAAAGTCCTTTTTAACTATTAAGAGTCAAAAGTTCACATTGTGCACTTAAGTATTTATGTAAGCATAGATATTCAGCTTGGAAAATCTTCTGTATATCATTTGCCAAAGTTCTGCAGTACCTTGAAGAGACTGTTGCTATTTTTTCTGGTTTATTTTGGTCAAGGTATTTGATTGGAGGTCTAGGACCACTGTCAAATTTAGATACAGTTGTAGTCATGTGCCTCCTTATCAGAATATGCATACATATATAAACCACCCCTCTCAATATATGTATATATATATATGCATATATTGTCCTGCATAAATTTGACTAGATATATTTATCCATAAACACATTCATTTATTTGTGTGGATATGTATTTGTGTTACTATATCCTTCTTGTTAATACATTGATCAGAATTTGAAAGGACTTGCATTGTCAAATAGTGTCAATATCTCCATCTCCAAAAATCCAGTGGTAGGGAGAAATCAGCTTCAACTTTTTATGTTTCATATAAATACTCAGAAAAAAATATGTTAACATTTAGATCCATTTTTTTCTTCCTATGTCAATTCATAGACTAGGCTGACTTTAAAAATGTTTATGTAAGGATTCCTGGCCCATAAATTTGGGAGTATTATTTAGAAAGGAAATGAGACTATGTAACTGGAAAAAGAGACCCTTTTCAAAATCCCTTGCTGCTAGGCTGGCATGGGGATCTGGTTCCACAATTAATCAAGTTCTTATTCTTAACTTCGGTGACAAACTAGGGGAACAAATGGGAATTTCAACATTTGATTTGTTAGCATGGCTGAGGAAAACAGAATTGCCTCAAAATAAGTTTGTTTTCCCCTTTTTCTTCTTAGGGTGAGCAAACGAAAGAAAAGAGTAGAGAGGGAGGAGAGGGAAAAGAGGAAAGTGAGCTAACATTGTGGAGAAACTAAGCGGTGCCTAGAAAGGTCAGATTTTAAATTGCTCGCTCTTATAACTGTGATGCAACAATGTTAATATCCAATAGCAACAATTTTTCACTCTGTGCATAGTGTTTGGAAAAAATGTATCGTAATTTTCCTCATTCACCTCTTGTAATCACTTTTTCTTTGCGTCCTTTTTCAATAAAGCAGACGAACAAGAGCACACAGTAATCTGCACGACTAAAGTCTTGCTTGGCATTTCTATCTAGTTTTCTTTTCATATTCATCTGTAAGTTCCTCCAGTTCCTCTCTATTACTCTATTATCAGGTGTGCCTGAGTGTGAGTGTGTACTTGTAGCATGTGTGAGTGTGTATATGTCCATGCATGATAATGTAGTGGGTAAGATTATGTGAATGATTGTGTTTATGTTTCCCGAGGGTGAATGTGGGATGGATTATGTCAGTGTGAGAGTGAGAGAGCATTTGCGTGAGTGTGTGCAGGTATAAGTCCCTGTGTATTTACGTGAAGTTAGTGTGATGTATTCCAGAATGTGTGTGTGTGTGTGTGTGTGTGTGTGTGTGTGTGTGTAAGAGAGAGAGAACGTGTGTGAGTGAATGAGTGTGAATGTGTCTATAAATAAGCGTGAGTAAATTTGTGGAAAAAGTTGGGGCGTATACATGATTTTGTGTGAGGATATACGATTCTGTGCTTGATTACTAATGTTAGCATAAAGCAGTATAGTTCCATGTGAGTGTGAGAGTGAATTATTGTTTTTGATAGTATCAGTGTGAGAGTAATACAGTTTATGTGTGAGTGGATGTGTAAAGGTGACTTAGTGGGAGGATATGAGTGAGTGTCAAATTGTGGGTATGAGTGCTAATGTGTGTAAAAGTGTGAATGCGCATTTGTGTATGTGTGTAATGTATGTGACTGTGGTTTTGTGAAGTATGAATTTCTGAGCATGCAACTGAGCATATCAGAATACATTAGAATATTAGTCTTTGTGGGTGTGTAACACAGGCTTGTCACAGGATACTTCTGAGTGTTCAAATGTGTGCACCATTTACACACACAAATGACCATGTGAGTGTGTCTTAGTAGATGTCTATGTGAGCATTCATGTGAGTGTGTTCATCTGTATAGGTGCTTGATTGCTTGACTGTGTGTCTATGTTAGTGTGTATTTTCAGTGTGTATTAGTATGAGTTTGTATGTAGATCTGTGAATGACTATTTGAAAATATGTATTTGTGAGTGGCAAATTTTATGAATGATTGTGTCATGCACGATTGTGTCAGTGTTTGGGTGTGCATGATTGTGTGCTTATTTATGTGACGTGTGTGATTATATAAGGTTTAGTATATATGGTTAGTATATATGGTTCTGTGGTGATGTTTAAGCGTGTGAGTAGAAGCATATGGGTTTATATGAATATGTATGTCAGTGAATTTGTATGATTTTTACATGACTTGGTGAATGAGGGTGAGTATGAGAGCCTATGAACCTTGAGTGTGCTTTTGTATTCATGTGAGTATGTTGTGTATAAATGTGAATGGGTGGTGTGTTATCTTACATGATTGTATAAGTGATTATGCGGGTATGTATAATTTTGTGAATTGTGAGTGTGTAATTGAACATGTCATAGTGTGAATGTGTATGCTCTGTGAATGTGATTTGGTGTGTAACTGAGCATGTCAGAGTGCATAATTGTGCGTGTGCCGGTATGTATGGCCGTTTTACTGTGGGAGAGTATGGCTATCTATAGGAGTGTGTATATGTCCCTGTGTGAGAATGTGGGATATCTTAGTTCATGAATGTGCATCTGAGTGAGTACCTGTGCGGCTGTGTTTGACGAGTGTATGTGTCAGTCTGTCTGTAAGCTTGTCAGTTCGTGCTAGTATTCAAAGTCATCAGTTCTCTATTTGCGTGGCTTCTGATAGAGGGATAACGGAGGGTAGGCAGCATTGGAGTTAGAAACCCAAAATGAGAAGTCAAGAGAGTGAATCCCAGCTGCATTTGCCAGGAAACTTGCTGAGTTCTTGAATCAAGACACAGATCAACAAAAATTTTCTTTATGTTAAAAGCTGTTGTGAATAAGCTCATGTGTGGATGACAGTTGGAATTGCACAACTTGGTTTTGTGCTTATGCTCATTTTGCTACGTTGGCTATTTTTCTGTGTTTATTATCTGGCAATTTTACCTTAGAAGTGCCTGGTTATGGTTTAGTAGCCAATATCCTTATTCTCTTGAAGAACTGGTATTTCATTTTTCTCTGGTTTTGGAAAACATGGTCGTGTTGACAAAGTTTGCTGAAGATGATCTTTGTTTATGTATATTTTCCTGGCAACAATGTTAGCAGTCCTAGGTTAAATGTTGATTTGTATGATAGATTCACCTTATTACAGTACATACTGTTTGCTGTCTCTGAACGATTTCTAAAAATAACTCACTGGTCTCAAATTCAAGTTTCCTAAGTTTGAAATGAAGCTCTTCACTGAGATAAAGGGAAGTAATGTACTGCACTTTTTATGGAATACGGCTTTCACGTCTCTATGATCAACTCTAAAGAAAATGGAAGATTCACAATAGTAAAGTTATGGAACAAGGTTGGGTATCCAGGAGACAAGAAGATGAAAAGTTACACAATAGTGTTTTATCCAGCTCTAAAGAAGAACTCAATTAAGGCTATCACAAAGAAATAGATGGAATTAAAGATAATCTTGTCAAACAAAATAGTAAGAATCAGAAACACAAGTATCATGTGTTTCTTTTTTCATGTAAAATATAGATTTACAAATAAGGGGAATGAAAGTAGAAGGAGGAATTTAAGGGGAGAAAGAAAAAAATCTAGAGAATGGAATGATGAGAAGTATATGATGTATATATATATGAAAATGTCATCATAAGTCCTTACTTGGTGTCCAAATAAAAATGGGTGTAGATGACACATGGAACAATGATAGGGCGGAATAAGATAAAGAAGCAAAATGCCTGATGAATGAGGAGCTCATTCACCTCCCCTGGAGTGTGTTCTCCTGAATATGTCTACTTCCTGCTCCTTCTTTGAGTGTTTTTGTCACTTATTCTAAAATAATCATTCCTTATCTCATTTTAAGTCTCTCAACAGCTTTTACTCATCCGCCTGAGGCCAAGAAGGAAAAGTACATTGCAGGTGATGAAATCTTTTAGTCAGTTTATCTGAACCCACACCTGTAGTGGGTGACACAGAGTATTCTATATACTCACAAGAAAAGTAGACCACAGGATTGTGTTCAGACTTTCTGTGGTCAACTTGTGCATTTTAACACCATCCTTTCTTTCCACATTTCTGGCTGGCTTTTTGAAGAGTTCAGAGATGAGGGCTTACCTAATGGACTGACCAGGGATGGCACCCATGACTGACACATATTTCAAATAGGCTTCAAGAATCTGCCATTATAGTCCTAGCACAGATCCATTATTGATCATGGCGTCCAGATTTAGCAGGCAAAATAGAGAAAACAGAGTTCAGAGCAAGGTGAAAGGCTCATGGCCAAAAAAGATTTTCCAGAGATATTCTTATGGACTATCCTGACCCATATGGAAGTTCACTGCTTTTACCATTTAGAGTCCCCAGGAGAGCCTGTCTGGAAGGAGAAAGAATTCTCAATCCCCACTAATACCGGGCCCTGTGTACTGCATGTGGGTTATCACTCAGCAGGCACAGCTGCGCTTGCAATGTTAATAATCATCCAAGGCATTTCCTCAAGTCTTACCTGTTCTTTTAGAGCACTTTCCTCCTAATTTCAAATTCCTTCCTTGTATATGACCTTCAGAAATGAAGGCAGATGTCAATCACACTAAAGATTAAAAAGAGATGGAATTTGGGCCAGGACTCAGAATGTCAACCACCTGAATGAATCCTTCACACAACCCACACTTTGCTACATAAATGCAATGTGTCTTAGAGATATTGGAACAGAGGGCAGACCCAGTGAGGCCTATTTTTCATCCTTTCATGGCTTTTCCCCTGAATCCTAGCGGAATATCACCTCCCCAGACAATTGCCCAATGGACCTGGCTTGAGATTCATCTCACCTGCCAAATGTGTGGGAAGAGATCCTGTCACTACTGCCTGGGAATTTAACTTTACAATAAAAACTCTCCACCCATTAGGCTTTAGGCCAAACAGCATTGCCTGCCTTTGACAATGACCCAATCTTGGTGGAAGAAGGATAAGTGACGAGGAGGCGGGGAATAATCCAATTTGGTTGATAGGTGTGCAAGATATAGAACTGGAACACTGGTTTTCAGAAAAAGCCAAGTTTAAGAGGTTATAGTGGGGTTTATTTTTTTTTCCTATGCTTTTGTTGATGTATGAAGACTATGCAAAGTTCAGCTGATAAACTGTTTTTTAATAGTTCAGTCTTTGCTTCTATTTTATTACTATCAGTTCCCCAGTTTTCTCTACCCATTGTAAGTTATATGGTTCACCTGAATTTAATCCTCCTCTGCACATTGCCTGGTCCCTCAGTATTCCGTCCCTCCAGCTGCCATGATTCAGAAATGTCAGTAAGACCAGTGAGCTTCAACGCTGGGATTTTCAGTAGAGATCTCTAGGGAGGACTCAGATTTTCAACCCATTTCTAGAATTACTGGCAGCCATTTCTTTTTAAGTCATTGCTAAATTTTTCCTGAGAATGAAAACAGTGCAGAGAATAGAGATGTTATCTATAGAATGAAGAAATCGTCTCTCTGTTAGTATATTCCTTTCTTCTTTCTTCCTCACCCGCCCTTCCTCCTCCTTTTGCCCACAATTTGGGTGTCATTTCTGCTACTTCTGTCATTCCTGTTCCTCCTGTCAAATCTCTGTTTTCATAGATTTGCAACAATTCTTGTTTTTCTGAAATTTTGCCTAGTGTCCTGATATAATAATTACACCTATGGAGAAGAAAGACAGACTTGGGAGTTTTGTTCATATATGCTGCTGTGGAAGAATTAACAATAGATTGTCCTTGACATGCAACCCAGAGGGTCAGTCTCAGTGAGAAAGCTTATTGCATTCAGCTTTTCCATATTTGGAATCATAGATCATTTCTTACTCATAGATTTGGGGAAATTTAAACTAGATTCATTCTTCATTTGTTATTTCTACAAGAATAAAATTACTTTTATTACTTTCTTTGCCTTTTGATATTATATTCTGTGTTACAGAGGGCTTACCCATATGCAACTCTCAGTTATTAACTTCATTCAAGAGTTTAGAATATTGGTTTTTTTCTATTCGGATCAGGTATTCCAGATAGTTTTAGGGCTTTCTATTCCATCTGACTTTCTTAAAGGTTACATACAGTTTATTTTATTCTACTGTGAAAGGAGTTTGAGACTTTTTCTTAGGCATTGTACTTGGGGTTGGCAGGGCACGGACTCTTCACTTAGTAGAATTATGCTACTGAGATGTTGCATATCCATGGTGAAAGAATAGGTTTTAAGTATGTGCTCAAAGCTTTTTCAAGTGAACTGAAATTGTAGAGTTCCAACTTGTAGATGTATCAAGTCTCATTATGTGCAAGTTTCAAGCTGGCAAACGGAAGGGTTTTCTGGCAAGCGCTGTTTTCTGAGTAAAATGATCTCTCCAGGCTAAGCATGAAGCCATCTGTAACAGCTTAAGTTGCTTCCTTAGTCACCAGGACAAAGTAATGGCAAGAGTGAAACGGTTATTGTGAGCCCTTTGGACTTGCTCTCACCTCCAGGGCATTATTCTTGCCAGGAGGGTTTGCTGTATCCTGTTCTGCCTATGATTCAGGTCCTAACAAAAGCTTCCCCTGCAGACTGCCTGTGGAAACCTATCAGCAGTGTAGTGAGCTTTGGTGTTGGACAGTCCTCTTGCCCCTTAGAACCAGGTTGGCCATGGACTTAACTCTTTACAACACTTTAGTCTGTAGTGGGAGGATAAAGTGGTCAGTTTCCAACCTTTCTGCCCGGGTTTCTTCTTGGGAGACGCTAGACTTCAACAGATTAGGAAAAAAAATCACAAGCAGCAACATCATATTTTATATTTAAGAGGTGAACACAAATCCTCTTACCCCTCATTCCTGCATAAAAGTGCTCTAAGGATTCACTCTGCATTGGGGATATTTGTATCTCTATGTTTAACACCATTCCAACAATGAAGATTCTGTATTTTGTAGGTAACATATATCATAAATTATATGTCTCACAATATTTTTTTTTTCAGAAAATTCTGATGTTTAGGAAATTTTCTCCTAGAGTGTTGCTGTTAATACTGCATGGAGTCCTTCCAATTCCAGATTGCGTCCTGGGAAACCCTGTCTCTACGCTGCCAACCCTAAGTGCCTCTTCTTGTTACCCAGTAGCTTACAGTAAGTACTGTAAAGGGAAGAGATAGGCAAATGTTTCATGCAAATTTTCTTCAACTGGGACCTACTAAAGTGAATGATGTGAAATAGTTTGCTGGTGTTTGTCAAACTATTAGAATCCAACTGTTGGAACACTTGTGGAGTCTATTGTTTACTTGGGTTCCTAGGCTGAAGTTACACATTTCCCTAGGATGCCAAGGCCTGTGGTTAGTTTGCCATAGAGAGCAGCTTGCTCCCCCCCACCTGCCACCTTGCAACAAGCCTGCAAATTCAGTGCATGTATGATGTTCCCATGGGTCGCTGCATCCAACGCATTATTCTACTTTGTTTCAATAGTTTAGCTAGCACCAGGGAGCTGAAGTGAGGAAAATATCTTTATTAAAAACAATATGTTCAATTTAGTGCCAACTACATATTACCTAAGATCCTGGGGAATGGCACTGCCATCCTGGTGACGGGGGAAGCTGGCATTGAGGAGGGTGAAGTATCTCAGCAAGAACAGCACAATACTCCCCTGCACCACCTGCTATACAATGTTGTTCTCTCACATCTATGGATGTAGAAATAAACTTAACCCTTGGGAAAATAGATCCTGGTAATGTTTTCCCCTTCCTAGATAAATGGATTTATCCATTTAGTTTACTTATCTTTTGGTTAAAATGTGTATGACAGATTATAGTACTACATTTATGCAGAAAGATCACTCAGAAACCATGAAGAACAGGCAAGTCACATGTTGCAGATACAAATGTCTAGAACCCAGACTTCCTAAATTATATGACTTTTGGGAAAGTTGAGAGAATAAGTTTAGGATAAATATATGGTTAATAGATTCTCAGATAAATCCAAATCACAATAATGTCAATATGTATAGTTTCTTCAAAGAGCAGACAAAAAATTTTAAAGCAAAATTAGTAAAATTTCATAAGGCAACTTTAATACAACTTCTACACAGCTATAAATGAGTTGCATTTAGTTTCTTAAGATATATTTACCAACAGCACAGGCTCTAAGAGCAACAATCAATAAATGGGACCTCATGAAACTGAAAAGCTTCTGTAAAGCAAAAGACACAGTCATCAAAACAAAACGACTGCCTACAGATTGGGAAAGAATCTTCACCAACCCTTTATCTGACAGAGGGCTAATATCCAGTATATATAAAGAACTAAAGAAGCAGAAAAGCAACAAACCAAGTAATCCCATTAAAAAATGGGGAATGGAGCTAAACAGAGAATTCTCGAAAGAGGAACATCAAATGGCAAAGAAACACTTAAAGAAATGCTCAACCTCATTAGCCATTAGGGAAATGCAAATCAAAACAACCCTGAGATTTCACCTTACACCCATCAGAATGGCCAAGATGAAAAACTCAAGTGACAACACATGCTGGAGAGGTTGTGGAGAAAAAGGAACCCTCCTCCATTGCTGGTGGGAATGTAAACTGGTGCAACCCCTTTGGAAGTCAATCTGGCACTTTCTCAGACAATTAGGAATAGTGCTTCCTCAAGACCCAGCTATACCACTCCTAGGTATATACCCAAAATTTGCTCAAGTACACAACAAGGACATTTGTTCAACCATGTTTGTAGCAGCTTTATTTGTAATAGCCAGAACTTGGAAACAACCTAGATGTCCATCAACAGAGGAATGGATACAGAAATTGTGGTATTTTTACACACAATGGAATACTACTCAGCAATCAAAAGGGAGGAAATAAGGAAATTTGCTGGCAAATGGTGGGATCTAGAAAAGATCATTCTGAGTGAAGTATCCCAGAAGGAGAAAGACAAACTTGGTATATACTCACTTATATAGACCTACAAGATATGATAAACATAATGAAATCTACACACCTAAAGAAGATAATCAAGTAAGTGGACATGGGTGAAGATGATTAATCCTCATTTAGAAAGACAAATGGGATGTGCATTGAATCTATGACAGGAGTCTACTGCAAAAGGCATCTGAAAGACTCTACCTAGCAGTGTTTCAAAGCAGACACTAAGACTCATAACCAAACCATGGCAGAGTGCAGGGAATCATATGAAAGAAGGGGAGTTAGTATGATATGGAAAGGATAGGAGCTTTACAAGTACCAAATATGTCCTGGCACAGGGCCTTTTCTGAGACTGACACTCAACCAAGGACGATCTATGGATATAACCTAGAACTTCTGCTCGGATGTGGCCCGTGGTAGCTCAGTAACCAAGTAGTTTTCCAAAGTAAGGGGAACAAGGACTATTTCTAACAGGATCTCAAGAGCAGGCTCTTTGTCCTCCCTCCCTCAGGGGAGGAGCAGTCCTGTTAGGCCACAGAGGAGGTCTTTGCAGCCAGCCTTGAAGATACCTGATAAAACAGGGTCAAATGAAAGGGGAGGAGGTCCTCCCCTATCAGTGGACTTGGAAAGGGGCAGGGAGGAGACCAGGGAGGGAGTTGGGGAGAGGGAGGGAATGAGGGAGCGGGATACAGCTGGGACACAGAGTTAACAAAATGTAACTAAAAAGAAAAAGATTAAAAAAAAGATATATTTATTCCAATGGAATAGTACTCAGCAATTAAAAACAAGGAAATCATGAAATTTGCACGCAAATGGTGGGATCTAGAAAAGATCACTCTGAATAAGGTATCCCAGAAGCAGAAAGATACATATGGTATATACTCACTTATAAGTGGGTACTAGAACTATAAGATAGGCTAAACATACTGAAATCTGTACACCTAAAGAAGATAAATAAGAAAGAGGACCGGGGGTAAGATGATCAACCCTCACTTAGAAAGACAAATGGGATGGACATTGGATGTAGGAGAAAACAAGTAACAGAACAGGAGCCTATTGCTGATGGCCTCTGAAAGTCTCTACCTAGCAGTGTATCAAAGCAGATATTGATACCTCATAACCAATTCATAACTTCGGCAGAGTACAAGGAATCATATGAAAGAAAGGGGAGTTAGTATGAGCTGGAGAGGACAAGAGCCCCACAAGGAACAAATATATCTGGGTACAGGGGTCTTTTGTGAGACTGTATCTCCAACCAAGGACCATGTATGGATACAACCTGGAAACCCTGCTCGGATGTAACCCATGGTAGCTTACTATCTGAGTGGGTACCCTAGTAAGGGCAACAGGGACTATTTCTGACATGAACTCAATGGCTGGCTCTTTGACTTCCACCCCTCACCCGAGGAAGGAGCAGCCCTGCTAGACCACAGAGGAGGACTTTGTAGTCAGGCCTGAACATACCTGATAAACCAGGGTCAGATGAAAGGGGAGGAGGTCTTCCCCTATCAGTGGACTTGGAAAGGGGTAGGGTGAAGATGAGGGATGGAGGTTGGAATTGGGAGGGAATGAGGGAGGTTGGAATTGGCTGGGATACAAAGTTAATAAACTGTAACTAATATTAAAAAATAAAAATTTAATTTAAAAAAGATGTATTTATTCATTTTAGTGTCTCCTGGTGACTTCTTTAGGAAATAAACTGTGTATTAACTAAACTCCCCAAAAAATACAGCAGAAAAAAATAAAAATTGTGTTAATTAAAAATATTAAGATAAAATTTGTATCCAACTAGAAAAATATAAGGATTTATATTCAAAAGTTATTAAGAAAGAAGAAAGCTTTTTTTATATAATTTTAAATTTCAGTTTATTTACTTTATAACCCAAGGGTATTCCATCATCTTCCTCTTCCCCTCCCAGTGCTCCCCATTCTCTCCTTCCCTTTTCCCTTCTCCTTTCTCCCCAGGAAAGAGGATTCCCCCTGCCTTTCCCAATATCAACCCTCCCCAGCATATCAAGTCACATCAGGACTGAGCATATCCTCATTCTCTGAGGCCAGGCAAGGACAGACAGAGGCTTCAAGTTAGCCTCCTGTCTGCAAGCATAGCAGAGCATTATTAATAGTCTTATAGGCTGGCTTTCTACTGTGGGATGGGTCATAGGTTAGGTCAATTTTTGGTTGGATTTTCCCTCAATTGTTCCCTCTTTATCCCTGCACTTTTTGTAGACAGGGTAATTTTTGGATCAAAGGTTTTGTGGGTGGGTTGTTGTTCTGCTCCTTCCATTAGTGCTGCCTAGGAGGTGGTCACTTCCCCCTGTTAGGAGTCTCAGGTAGAGTCACACCCATGTCCTCTCAGGAGCTTACCCTGTTGCAGGCCTCCAGCTTGACAAAGATATGCTCTTCCACTCAGTTTCCCTTCTCGTTGTCCTTAGCCATCAGAGAAGTACAAATCAAAAGGGCTCTAAATTCCATCTTACACCAGTCAGAATGGCTAAGATCAAAAACTCAAGTGAAAAAACATGCTGGTGAGGATGTGGAGAAAGGGAGACACTCCTCCATTGCTGGAGGGAATGCAAAGTTTTACAGCCTCTCTGGAAATCAGTCTGGTACTTTCTCAGAAAATTGGGACGAGTACTACTTCCAGACACAGCTATACCACTCCTGTGCATATGTGCAAAAGGTACTCCACCATTCAACAAGGACATTGGTTCAACTATGTTCATAGCGGCTTTAACACAATAGCCAGAAACTGGAAACAACCTAGATGTCCCTCAAACTGAAGAATGGATACAGAAATCGTGGTACATTTACACAATGGGATACTACTCAGCTATTAGAAACAAGGAAATCATGAAATTTGCAGACAAATGGATGCAACTAGAAAAGATCATCCTGAGTGAGGTATCCCAGAGCCAGAAAGATGCACTTGGCATATACTTACTTTTAACTGGATATTAGACAGAAAGTACAGGATAATGATACTATAATCCACAAACCCCCAAAAGCTAAGTAACAGGAAGGCCCAAGGTAGGGTACCAGAATGTCACTCAGAAGGGAAACTAGAAATAGACAACAGAGTGGATGAAGAGAAGAAACTGGGCAGGAGTTGGAATGGGGAGTGAAACAGTGGTGTGAATCAGTTGTGGGGAGATCAGAGGTGGGAAGTGAGAGGGCTGAGAACAAGAAGAAAGCTTTTCAGAAAAAAAATTGAGTTTTGCTAACCTAGCTTTTAAATGTGAAAACAGACTTCACACACACACACACACACACACACACACAGTTTTTGAGAAAAAAGACCAAGGCGCTTCATAAGTATCATAAATAAATTATAAGAAAGTATGTTACTAAAATACATGAATATTAAAAGAGAACCACAGAAGTTAGCTGAGTGGTAGTTCAAGATAACTCAACTGTGAGTGTGCCTCAATCTAGAGGGTTATCAGTATGTGTGTATCAGGGGGTATGGGGAAAACATTGACTATACACAGAAAGACATTTTTGCTATTTACTTCTTTGTATATTCTATTTTTAGACAACCTTTGTATATTCTATTTTAGTCACAACCTTAAATCCTTGAAGATCAAACATTGTTTCTCCTTTTATTAATTATTTCCTATTTATTATTGCAGAGAAGATGTCTGTCCTAGTCTGCTCTGGCCAAGAACTGTAAAAACTTCACCTGCCTCAGTCACTCAAATGCTGGGATTACAGCTATGAACTACCAAGCTGGGCAAATCCAGTTCTCTACAAAGGCTTTCTTTCTAGTTTTGCACATGGTGGCCATTATCATTATGTGTTTACAAGTGACAGAAGCTGACGATTCCAGACTTTTTTCTTTTGTTATAAAGATTGTAATCCTATCATGGGGACTCCATCCTGTTTCACCTAACTTAATTATTTCCCAGAGACACTTTGTGATGACCAAATTTAGGGATTAGGGATCTAAAGGGCGAATCTGCTGTGTTTGAGGTGCACATGGTCAGCATGTGCCCATGGTGCTATCTGGTTTCTAGTTTCCCACACAAAAAGAGTTTCCCTTTTGTCACTGCAGTTAGCAATCCCCCTCCTCGTTAGCATCATTGGAGCTCAGTCATTACTGGGCTTTTGAGGCTGGCTGTAGCTCTCGCACATCTATTTCCCAGTGAACTCACTGAAGTGAGTGTCCACAAACATCTCAGTGGATATTGTTGATGGCGGCTGAGTGCATTTCAAGGAACTGATTGATTTCAACAATTTTGATTTCCTCTTGCACAGATATAACTTCCTAGGGACGTGCCAATATCTCAAGTCACCTAACTAGAGGCCATTTATTGACTGTGTACTTCAATTAATTAAGTTTACTTACTTATAAAAAAAGCCTTATTATTAAATCCTCAGCCACAATGAGAAAATGTTTGACTAAAGTTAAGCAATGTTTGACTCAATTTAAGAAAATGTTTAAATTTGTGACCTTGTACTTCATTGTGCTAGATGTATCACCATCAGAATCCATTCACCCATGTACTTCTCTGCTCTTCTTAGGTATGTATTGCAAGGTCTTATAGGCCTTTTGACATATGTAGTCCTTTTTCTGGCTAGAGTAGATAAGGAATCCTTTCATCATCTAGAATAGTCTGAGCTATGATTCTGAATGGCCCACATCAGCTCATATATTTGAATCACCAGTGGAGCCATGTGACAGGATTAAGAGGTGTCTTTTTTGTAGGAATAGGTGTGGACTCTTTGGAAGTAGGAGGACTCTTTGGAAAAATGGGCTTTGAGGTTTTAAATGTCCATGCCAGCCCCAGTCTCTCTTTTTGACTGCTGACTGTGAATCAGGGTGTAGCTCTCAGCTTTCCAGCACCGTACCTGCCTGCCTGCTTAAACACCATGCTCCCATCATATTGATAATGGACTTATCTCTGAATCCGTATGCAAGCTCCAGTTAAATGCTTTCTTTTGTAAGAGTTGCCTTGGTCATGGTGTCACTTCATAACAATAGAACACTGACTAAGACAGGGAGAAAAAGGTAGAACCTGAGTAAACATTGATATCTTCCATATATATGGGGTTTGAGAACTGGAGAGATGGCTCAGGGTTTCAGAGTGCTTGCTGCTTTTGGAGAGAATAGATTTGGTTCTGTAGGCTTCAATTTTTCACCAAACTTTTATTTACTTTATTTAGGGTTCTTAAGCACATTTACTTCCCTTATAACCCTTCCCTCCATGCAACCTTAGGTAGGAGATTAGTAGGGAAAAGGGCCTTAGTCCTTTTTTATCTACTTCCTGCTGATTAGGGTCATTTGGTCTTTATGGGATCACCAGACTACGTTGTCAATCTACCAGCAGTCCAGTCCAAAAGCCAACTCCAAGTAGCAACACAAAGCAAGCAAAAACTGCAAGACTCAGTTAGATTGCCTGGAGAAGCTCTCTGGAAAGGTTCTCTCTGCAAAGTCAAATGTTGAAGCACGAGAATCAACACAGTGATGTTGATCCAAAAGAGATGTCTCACTGTACATGGCCTCTTGATATGTCCTCTTCTCAGAGTCCACCCATGGGTGTTCCCAGCTGGCCAAAGTCACACCCCTCACACGTGAGAGCTCACAGCAAAACATCATATGCCCTCTCACAAGGCAACCTGGGCAAAACATCATTTGCCCAACTTGCAGCAAAACAACACATGGCAAAACCCAGTCTGTAAGGAAACCAGGGATTTCTACTTCATGGCTCCTACAAGTTATCACTCTCTCACAACCACATCTTACAGCAATTTCATTTACATGCATGTACATACACACACAAAGGCGAACACCCACAAACACATAAACAAAATTTAAATTAATCATGAAAAAGTGGACTTTCTTTGAGCACAACTAGTGAAAAGTTTTAGCAAGAGAAAGGCCATTTCCTTAGACCAGAGGAAATGGCTGCTACTGCCAAAGATGGGTTGGATGGGAATTGGGAAACATGTTTCTCATCCAAGGCTGGCAATCACGTTCCTTTTCAACAGCTGCTTCTTCTTGGAGTGCTGTTTTGGTAAATCGGGAATTTAACAGGCTTTGTAAGTTTGTGTACTACATAATCAGATTTTAGGCTCTTTCTTTAGTCATTGAGGTAGGTTGAAAAAGTCCCATGTATTCATTACTTTATGCTCTAAAAGAGATTTTAGGGACAGGATCAGTGATCTTGGGATGCACTGATTATCCTATCGTCAGGCAACCTATCGTCAAAATTTTGATAAATGAAAGCATAGAGCCTAAGATGAGAATGAAAGAGATCTGGGGCGTGACACAGTAGGCTTTCACGATTGAGGAAGGGGCTCTAGACTAAGCAGTATCTGCTACAAGTTGTAAGTGCAAGGAAATATAACCCTCCCTTTAGCCCATGAGAAGGAGCACAGACCAGTCTTACTAATACACCTTGATTTTACCAGAGAGAAGCACATTGGTCTCCACATCTGTAAGATGAAAAATATTCGTGTTGCTTTAAGCAACTACATATTCTTTGATGTGTTATAAAGAGCCAAAGTAAAACAATATGGCCATGCAGGGATTGCGTTTCAGTCAGCATAGAAGATTTATGTTTCTCCAAAATGACCTTAAAGTAATAGATGAAATTTCTTAGGCTCCACTGACCTCCATTTTGCAATTTTTTTTTTTTTTGATGCAAACAGGGACGGTTATCCTCTCCCTCCCTGACACTCATCATTTCTGTTGTTGACATGGTGATCACACATCACCACCATCTTAATTACCAAATCCCTGCTCCCTCCTAATACTCTACCCTGCAGCGCTATGGTAACATTGTAAGTTATCATCATGCTCTGTATCAGGAATTACTCATTTCTGCTAGCCAGGCTGGTCTACCTTGTACTCAACAAGTAACACTGGTATCTCTTCAGCCCATTTTAAACCTTAAAAATTTTTAAGCGCCTCATACATGTACATAATAAGTTTTAGTCATTTTTACCCCCATTGCCTTAATCCCTTTTTGCTATTCTATGAAGCCACGTGCCCCTTTTCCTCTCTCTGTCTCTGTCTCTGTCTCTCTCTCACACACCAAAAAAATGCAACTTTTTTTACTTTACAGTTTTCTTTGAGATTTGAATACTCTTCCATTCTATGGCCTTAAAAAAATATAATTTATTCTAGATGTTTCAAGTGAGGCTCATTAAAAAAGGAAATTCAAGTAGAATAGAAGCATCAGAATGTTATCACTTCTCTATTAACAAAAAGAACAGATTCAGCTAGAACCAGAATTTCTAAGGATGGGCTGGTCAGTTATTGATATCAACTAGTATGTGATAGAATTACATACCTCTATTTTCTTTCTTATGATTCCTTGCTGGAGCGTCTTATTGAACAACTTAAGTCAAACTCAGACTGGTCACTGATTCAAAATATGTATTCAGTAAAAATTCCTTGCAGTTGTGAAAAAACAATAAAGAGGGAAAGAACAAGGGACATACTAAGATTAAATAACCAGGCATGGTGCTGCATGCCTTTATTCCCAGTACTTAGCAGGCAGAGGCAGGCAAATATCTGAGTTGGAAGTCAGCCTATTCTAAAAAGTAAGTTTCAGGACAGCCAGGGCTACACAGAAAAACCTTGTTCCTAAAACCAATAAATAAGCAAATCTCTAATTTTATTTTTAATGAATAAGATCAAGTGGCAAAATTTCAGTGTATTATTGAAGAGTTCTATTCATCAAAAAATAAAAATAAAAATAAACACAGATAAATGTAGTGTCACTGAAAGGCAGTGAGTGAAAGACCAAGAAAGATTTATAGGAAATGTAACAGGGATCTTAGTATGTGGTTTGAACAACAGCCAATAACTTTGAAAATCCTATGCATTTTTATGAAGAGCACTTAAAATTATGAGATCATACAATAAGAATGCAGGTGAGGAAATGGTGAAAAATTCAAAGTAGCAAATGGAAAATGAATTTAAATTATTCTATCAAACAAGGAAAAAAACTGACATCTTTAAAGTTGAAAAACAATTCAAAAATTAAAAATATAATTACATCATTTTTCTCCTTCCCTTCTCCTTCTTCCACTAACCCACCTCATGTGACCACTTGCTCTCTCTTAAATTGATACTGTTTCTTTAATTGTTGTGTGTATATATACCCATATATTCTTTTAAAAATTTTATTTATTTCAATTTATTCACTTTGTATCCCTGCTGCAGTCCCCTCCCTCATCTCCCACCAATTCCACCCACCCTCCCTCTTCTCCCCCTATGCCCTTTCCCTAGCCCCTGATAGGGGAAGACCTACATACATATATTCTTAATATAAAAATATAAACAGTTCAATGTGTATGTTACTTGTGTGTATATGATGATTTCCGAGCTGATAACTTGGTATCGAATTACCAGTTGCTGTGTTCTTTATGCAGGGAGACTATTTTTCCCCCTCTCAGTATTTCTTAGCTACCTATAATTCCTTTTCCAGGGTTGGGGCTTCCTCTTCCATGCTAGCACTTCTGTTGGTGTTGTTCTTGCTCAGGTCTTGAACAGCCATACTGTTGATACTCCGTGGGTGTTACTCCTATGACATTTTTAGGATAGACAATCTAGTTTTGTTCCTCTACTCCTAATGATGTTTTGACATATTCCTTTATTGTCTTTTTAATCTGTTTTATGGGCATACCCATATATATTTACATATGGATGTGTTACTTATGATTTTTAAATATATTTTCTAGATTTGAAATACTATTAGTAAGCATGTTTTAATGCATGCAGGGTTCTTTGATATATGCTATGTTTGCATCATTTATGCTACATATACATGCATATGCTATATGTGCTTTGGGTAGTTTTTATTTTTTTTCAGATTCAAATAGTCCCTTCTAGGAAGAAAGAGCTTCAGACTCGACAGCTAGTGAGACTCGGAGGCTCAGAGAGCTGACGAAAATCGTAAAACTCTGGAAACTCAAGAAACTGTGATTCACAGTCCCCTTCCTGAGGCTGTATAAGCAATAGCAAACACAGAGATAGAGGAGATTCTTCAGTGAGACTGCCTGCAAGTTGAGCAATAGCTCCAGTGATACAGTTTCTTTGAGTCATCACCCACATGAGACAGCTGTCTGAGTCATCCTCACCTATGACCCTGTAAATAATCTAATAAACTCACTTCTTCACCAAACATGATCTCCGTAGAACCATTTCTTTACTCCATCTTTGATGCCCTAACTACAACAAACAGAGGTTTGTGTATAACATGCAAACAATCACACACACATATATACATGTGTCATATATATGTCCACCAAAGACCATGTGCAAAAAGTTTGGTTGCCAAATGATTGGCTTTTGGGAAATGATTAGATCGTAACAGCTCTGACCTCCACCATGATTAAAACACTCATACTTTCATGAGATGTGATCAAAATTTTAGGGATGGGATCAAGGTCAAGAGAGAGTGTGAACTTTGGCAACTATACCTTGTTCTGGTTCATTTTTTTCTAATGAATCACTATGAGCTAAGCTGCTTTGCTCTCATGTCTGTTTTCCTGCTATGATGTACAGCTCTTCCAGAGGCATGTAGAAATGGAGACAAACCTGGACTTAAATCCTTGAAACCTTAAGCCAAATAAATCTACTCTCTTTAAAATTGATGTCCTCCAATATTGTGCAGTGATGGAAATCTGACTAACAGTAATATTTGTTCAATCATACGATCATGTGCTTACCTTATTACTTTATTGATTAACCAATAAAATAGCCTTACTCCTGTAGTGTATATATATATATATATATATATATATATATATATATATATATATATATATATATATATATATATATAATGTATCTGTGTATACATTCTTGCTACTAAATGAATACAAAAATATTTTATTAGCTCTCTTTGCTGAGTAAATATAGCTACCCAGAAAAGCTCGTTCATTTGCCCCTTCATATACTTAAGCATCTATTATTAGCATCTCATGGATTACTTCATGACCTTTCACAACACTGTAACAATGATGTGCCAACACCAATCTTTGTACTTTGTTCTTTTGACTCCAAGTGCCACACATTCCATTGCCTGTTGAAATAAAATTTGTACCCATAACAACTTGCCAACCACCTATTTCATTGCCATCTGAAATAAATCTGTCTGTCCACCAACTTTTGGTTAATTTGCTTTTAGAAGGTCCCAGATAAATGAACCCATTACTTTTTTTTTTTATTAATTACACTTTATTCATTTTGTATCCCCCCATAAGCCCCTCCCTCCTCCCCTCCCGATCCCACCCTCCCTCCCCTTTCTGCATACATGCCACTCCCCAAGTCTACTGATAGGGGAGGTTCTTCTCTCCTTTCTGATCTTAGTCTATCAGTTCTCATCAAAAGTGGCTGCATTGTCCTCTACTGTGGCCTGGTAAGGCTGCTCTCCCCACAGGGTGAGGTGATCAACGAGCAGGCCAATCAGATTATGTCAGAGGCAGTCCCTCTTCCCATTACTATGTAACCCATTACTTTTTAATGATCTCCCTAGGTAACTTTTTAAACTCTCAGGCTCTATGCCATCAGAATGGTTTCAGTGATCCCTAAATAAACTGTCAGGGAATCTATCTGTATTTCTTGTGCTTCAATGTAAATGAATGTGTGGCACCCAAGAAATTGAGGGAAATAATGTAGGTAGAATAGAAAAGCCTGGGATATAGAAGACGTATTGTTGTTTTAGATTTAATGAAAACAAAGAAAGGGCCATGAACCATTCAAGGAGAATTCCAGATAGGTGGGTGTCTTAGTTAGGGTTACTATGGCTGTGATGAAACACCATGACCAAAACACTAGGGGAGGGAAGAGTTTTTCAGGTTACACTGCCACATCACAGTCCATCATCAAAGCAAATCAGGACAGAGACCTAGAGTCAGCACCTAAAGCAGAAGCCATGGAGGAATGATGCTTACTGGATCCGTCCCCATGGCTTACTCAGCCTGCCTTTTCTAGAATCCAGGACCAACAGTCCAGGGATGGCACTATGAACAACGGGCTGGGCCCTCCCCTATTGATCACTAATTAAGAAAATGCTTTACAGCTGTGTCTCATGGAGGCATTTTCTCCAACCCCTGCTCTTTGATGATTCTAGTTTGTTGACCAAGTTGATATCAAAGTAGCCAGTACAGTAGAGCAGCAGATAAAGAATCTCCCAGAATGCCTGAAAGACAGTGAGGCAAGAAACATGTTAGAGAAAGAGGTGGTAAGGGAAAATTCTAGATCCATTCATTGAGTCAAGAAGAACAGTTTTGTTGGATTTTTGAGGCCATTGAGAGAATCATTTTTAGTCTGTGATGTGGAAACTCAGTAAGTTTGGGGCAAAAGGGACATGAGTTGACTTCAGCTATAAAAAGTGGCAGTAATGACTGGAATAGTGGGAATTTTCTCTCCAGTTCTGTAAAGATGCAACTTTTCTTACACTTTTGACTTCTGTGCTTTCCTAAAGTTAGTATACACTAACCGTTTAACAGAACACACAAAATATTTGATGATTCATCTAAAATTGCCTTTTGAGCTTTTAGAATTATTGGATCAACTTTTCAGTTTCTTTTTTATTTAAATTTATTTGTTTTTATAATTTATTCACTTTACCTCCCAGTCGTAGCCCCCTCTCTCATCTCATGTCTCATCATGGTTCAACCCTCCCTCCCTCCTACCCTTCTATTCCTTCCTCTAGTCCTCAAAAATATAGAGCCCTAGCCTATCAAGTCTCATCAGAACTGCCTGCATCCTCTTTCTCTGTGGCTAGCAAGTCCCCCTACACACACCAGGGGTAAGTGATCAAAGAGCAGACAACAGAGTCCATGTCGGAGACAGTCCCTGCTCTCCCAGGACTGAGTGGCCTATGGCTAAATCTGAACAGGAGGTCTAGGTCCTCTCTATGCATAGTTCTTGGTTGGTGCACCAGTCTCTGAAGAACCTCCTGGCCCAGATTTTTTGTTGATTCTGTTGGTCTTGTGGAGATCCGTTCCCTCCAGGTCCTTCTGTCCCCCCACTCTTCCATAAGATTTCCTGTGCTCTGCCCAAAGTTTGGCTCTCAACCCACATATCCCAGAACTATCAAACAAGACACACTACTCACTAAGCTAGTGATCCCTGACTTCTAAAGTGTTTTATCACTTATTGTTGCTTATTAGTCTCCAAAGGCAAAATTATTAAATGTAACACGTATCAGTATGAACATATCAATATCTACAATGTCCATCTATCAACTTATCTACTGTATATTATACATGTGATACATGCATTAAATACATATAGGTTAGAAAATGTGTATTTGTACTATAAATGCTTGACAATGGTATATGATTGTGATTATAGTAGAACATGAGATAATTAACAGAAATCCAAAAGTACCTCAAACATTACATTGGAAATAATTCTTATTTCATATTTATATTCCAACTCATTAGAAAAGGCTATGTAAAAGAGCTTTTAAAATAACTTTGAAAATCTTTTCACTAAGTTTTTTATGAAATGCAGTAATATTTTAAACATCAATTATTTCAGTTTTGCAAAAAGTGCCTTCCCCAATTCACTATGGCTCGCCACAGCCTAAAACAACTTGCAATTGCAATCACAAGGGCGTATTGATAATTATCAAAAGCCTTTTCTGCAAATATTGAGATGATCATGTGATTTTCATTTTAAAATCCATTATTTGAATTATTACATCTATTGACTTGCAGTGTTTCATGTTAAAGTCAACTTGGTCACAGAGGATAACTTTTTGGTGGATATCTCCATTCAGTTTGCAAGTTTTTTTTTTTTTCCTTGGGGGCTTTGAATATATATTTATTAGGGTTATTAGCCTTAACTTTCTTTCTTTCTTTGTTATGTCTTAGGATAATACTGCCATCTAGGAGTTTGGTGGTGTTTCTTCAGTGTACATATTTTGAACAACTTAGTATGTAATGTACGGGGTGTATCTTTTTGAAAGTCTGATATAATTCTGCTGTGAGTTAATTAAGTTGGAAGGCTTTTTATTACTGTTTTTAACTTCTTGTTTGTTATGGATCTATTTAAAGTTGTTCTATTCTTAAATTTATTTTGATAGTTTGGATGAATCTAGAAATTTGTTTATTTGTTTTTCCTTTTTCCAACTTAATTAAGTGCAGGCTTTTAAAAGTATTTTGTTACTGTAGTCATTTCTTTGGTGTCTCTTCTAATGTTGTCATCTTTATTCTGTATGCTCTTAATTTGGGTCATCCCTTTCTTTTGCTTAATTGCGCCAATGCTTTGTCCATCTTATTCTGTCAAAGAATCAGCTCTTAGATTCATTGATTCTCTGATGTGTTGTTGCTGTTTATTTTTATTTTTTAATGTATGCTCTGATTTTTAATGTTTTTTGTTATCTACTAGACTTGGTTTTGTTCTTGTTTTTCCAAATTTCTGAGTTGCATCATTAAGTCATTTATTTCTGCTCGTTTTGATTATCTGCTGTAGGCTTGTGGCTGTAAACTGCTTTCAATGTACCCAAGAGGCTTTCTTTTGTTTTTTTCATTTTCATTTGGTTGAAGAAATTTTCTTTTTCTTGGTTTCTTCTTTCACCCATTTATCATTGAATAATGTGTTTAAAATCACAGTTTTGTATACTTGTTAGATTTATTTTCTGTTTGCTTATATTTTTATTTCACTATGATTAAATAATACATAGAGAATGATTTCAATCATTCTTAATTTGTGGAGATTTGTTATCGGTTCCTGGTTGTGACTGTTTTAGTGAAGCTTTTGTGGACTGCTGAGTAGAGGGAACACTCTTTGGTCTTGGCTATGCATATTACTCTCTTTAGTGTAATGGTTTACTTCCTGTTTGTTTTGTTTTGTTTTGTCTTGTTCTGACCAATCTAAACAAATTTAGGCTGTTTGTATCATGGAAAGTTTATCTTTCTCTTTTACTAAGGCAGGCAGTATTGCTGGGTACAGCACTCTAGGTTGACAGTCACAGTCATTCCAAATTGTTGTCCTTTCAGTTTCCATGGAGGAAAAAAAAATGTTTGACAGGTTTTCTGTGTATGTGATTTACGTTTCTTTTTTTATTTAATTTATTTTTTTTATTTTTTCTTTCTAGACTATGGCACAAGGTGCAGTGTTCAGGATATGGCTAGAGAGAGAGTTTGGATCTCGATAAAACTTTTGTAGCTGAAATTCTTCAAATAAAATGAAACAGTAGCTCCAAGCTGAGTGTGCACTGTGCAGTGTGCAAGCTGGTGTGCACTGTGATCTGGTACTTGTAGGTGGAAGGACTGGACTGAAGTTCAATATTAGCAGGTTACATGAGCTCTTGTATTAAAAACAAGAAAGTAAACAAGGAGAAAGTCAAATAACTAAGCACAAACCAAGAAAACTAAACAGAAATAGACAATCAAAATTGATTCTATAAGTGTTTTCAGTACAGGTCTAAGTGTAAAGAATGAAAATACAAGAATTATTTTTAAAGAAAGCTAGATCTCAAGTTAGGAAACTACAAAACTTTAAAAAGCATTTCCACATTAAGATCTCTTTAGGATCTAAACCCATATATATATGTATATGGGTATATATATATACACACCTGTGTGTGTATATATGTATATATGTATATATATATTCAAGAAATAAAATTAAAAATTTTAGTTATGAGTATACAAATAGAGTTAAGCATATCCTCAGCACTGCAGTGTTTGCTTTGAAGCTTCATTCTCTGGTTTCAATCTCCAGACTGTAAACAAAAGATCTCAAGGTGTTTAAGAAACTAGCATATAAAATGTAAAACTATAAAACGTTCAGAGAGGATGGGTGCACATGACTATAACTTTAGCACTTGGGAGGCAGAGGCAGAAGATCATGAGTTTCAACCCAGTGTGGTATAATGTGAAACCATTTCAAAAACAACCAACAAGCAAGGACAACAAAAGTAAAGGAAAACGCATATGACATGGAATAAGGTGAGTTGGAATTGTATCCAAATGCAGTACCCAGGCAAGAATGGAAAGAGGTAGACCTAAGAATTCACTATCTTAATCCTGATCAGTTTTCTCAGCAAGTGCCTAAGGGCACAATGAGAAGAATGAACTGTGGTAATCACACCAAAGCAGCTCAGACAGATTATAATTGTTGCAATCACAATGAAGTGCCGGCCAATTATTATTTGTCTGACAACCTGTCCACAGTTCAACCATTTTTACTCATTTGCCCTAGAGGGTGTACATAAATTTCAAGGGAATTCCCTAGCCATCTACGCAGTATTTTATGTAAATGACTTCCCCTTTACACTCTGAACTCTCTGGGGAAATGTGTTTGTGTGTGTTATACAACCAAAATCTCTATATGATTTTTTAAATTCATGTTATTTGATGGGTACTCTTTATTATTGTTTTTATTTTTGTTTTTATTATATGTGTGTGGGTATTTTGCTTACATGTATATCTGTATACCGCATATATACTTTGTACTCAAGGAGCCCAGAAGAATGCATTGGGTCTTCTGGAACTAGAGTTATAGACTGTTGAAAGTCACTGTGTATATGCTGGGAATTGAACACAGGTTCTGTGAAAGAACAGTCAGTGCTCTTCATTGAACCTAGATACACACTATACAATTTTAAAAGCATTTCTTGAGTTATTATTTCTGAGAGACACTAAGTTTTGCATCATGTAGATGAACTATACATTTAAACAACATTAGGTACTTAACTCGTTCAGAAACAAGAAGTTTTAGCAAACTAGCATTACAGTGTTAGCTGAAGCTTCATTACAGTATCTGCATTGACCTCAAAATTTCTGACCTTGAACTCGTGATCTTTGTTCCTCTTCCTCTCTGATGCTGGGAAGACAGGTCCGTGCCTCAGTCATTGTTAAGGACAGCTTTTTCTTAGTCACTGCAGTGATGTGGCTTTGAGAGCTCTGTAGGCAGAATTTGCCATGGGGTTCTTATCATCCGATAAGGGTTACAAAGTTAATTAAATGTTTTTTTAATTATTGTTATTTTTATTAATTACAGTTTATTCACTTTGTATCCCCCCTGTACCTCCCTCCCTCTTCCCCTCCCAATCCCACCCTCCCTCTTTCCCACCCATGTACCCCTCCCAGTCCACTGATAAGGGAGGTCCTCCTCCCTTTCCCTCTGATCCAAGTCGATCAGGTCTCATCAGGAGTGGCTGCATTATCTTCTTCTGTGGCTGCTCCCCCCTCAGGGGGAGGTGATCAAAGAGCAAGCCAATCAGTTTATGTCAGAGACAGTCCCTATCCTCATTACTATGGAACCTACTTGGATACTGAACTGCCATAGGCTACCTCTGTTCAGGGTTTCCAGGCCATCACCATGAGTGGTCCTTGGCTGAAGTATCAGTCTCAGAAAAGATTTCTGTGCCCAAACTTTTGGATCTGTTGTTGTCCTTGTGGAGCTCCTGTCTTCTCCAGGTCTTAATATCTCCCACTTCTTTCATAAGATTCCCTGCACTCTGCACAAAGTTTGGCTATGAGTCTCAGCCTCTGCCTCTATACCCTGCAGGGTAGAGCTTTTCAGAGGCCCTCTGTGGTAGGCTCCTGTCCTGTTCCCTGTTTTCTCCCTCCTCCGATGTTCATCCTCTTTCTGAATGGGGACTGAACATCTCGTAGCCAGAGTCCTCCTTCCTGATTAGCTTCCTTAGGTTTACATATTTTAGCATGTTTATCCTATATTATGTCTAATATCCACTTATGAGTGAGTATATACCCTGTGTGTCTTTCTGCTTCTGGGATACCTCACTCAGTATGATCTTTTCCAGTTCCCATGATTTACCTGCAAATTTCATGATTTCCTTGTTTTTTAATCACTGAGTAATATTCCATTATGTAGATGTACCACAATTTCTGTATCCATTCCTCAACTGAGGGACATCTGGACTGTTTCCTGCTTCTGGCTATTACAAATAAAGCTGCTACAAACATGGTTGAGCAGATGTCCTTGTTGTATACTTGAGCATCTTTAGGATATATGCCTAGGAGTGGTATAGCTGGATCTTGAGGAAGTGCTATTTCCAATTGTCTGAGAAAGCGCCAGATTGATTTCCAAAGTGGTTGTATAAGTGTACATTCCCACCAGCAGTAGAGGAGGATTTCCCCTTTCTCCATATCCTCTCAAGCATGTGTTGTCACTTGAGTTTTTGATCACCATTCTGATGGGTGTAAGGTGAAATTTGAAAATCTAAATGAAATGGACAATTTTCTTGATTGATTCCACTTACCAAAGCTGAATCAAGACCAGGTAAATCAATTAAATATGATTTAATTGATTTAAATACTTCCTCTAAGGAAGTATAAGCTGTCATCAAAAGTCTCTCATCGAAAAAAGCCCAGGGCCAGATGGTTTCAGCACAGAATTCTACCAGACCTTCAAAAAAGAGCTAACTCCAATTCTCTTTAAACTATTCCACAAAATAGAAACAGAAGGAACCTTCGAAACTCATTCTATGAAGCCACAGTCACCTTGGTACCTAAACTTCACAAAGACCCAAAAAAGTAAGAGAATTTCAGGCCAATCTCCCTTATGAACAATGATGCAAAAATACTCAACAGAATACTTGCACACAGAATCCAAGACTACATCAGGTGGAGATCCAAAATAGTGGTGCCAGGAGGACACTGTGTCTGAGGAGCAGGACAGTAACATCAGCACAGTGACCAGGAGACTCAACTCTGGGACCTAAAACACCAGCGTTTGTGATTGCCCGGTGAGAGGAAATGCTATAGTGTGGAAATCAATTGGGACCGACCTCAGGTCACCCAGTCAGTCCCTGGTAAAAGTCTTGGGGACTGGAGGGCCCACAGCTGCCAGCCCAGATTGGGGCGCAGAGCTTTACTGTTGGGAGAAAAACCAGCAGTTTCTTCAAGAGGGCTGTGCCTGGAAAACAGTGTAATAAGCAGCTGCTCACTAAATTCAGAACGAGAAACTCAACAGCAGGGCAGCTGTCTCCAGGACTTCTACGAGTGAGAGGAGAACCCCCCTGACTAACAAAGACCACAGCTACCACTCAGGTCTATACACCTGGCAATTCCTGAGAAATACTGGCCATTCAGTGACCATACCCAAAAATCAGAGAAGGCCTCCTTCAGGAAAAACCATCTACCTGTGAAGGGGATTCTCCCTACCCCAGGATTCAAGGAAGCACCAGAAACTAACAGCCAACATCTAAAATAGTCCAATGGGTAGAGGTCAGCATAAAAGCTCAACCAACAAAAGACAGAGCAATATGGCATCTCCAGAACCCAGTCATCCAGGGGTAAGCAGCCCTGGACACCCCAGCATAATTGAAATTCAAGAAGATGACCTTACATCTATGCTGATGAAGAGGATAATAAAGGAAACAAATAAAATATGCAAAGCTTAGAGCAAGTTAAAACAAAACAGATTATGGCCATCTGTAAAGAAATAGAGGAAGTTAAAGACAAACAGATTATGGCCATCCATGAAGAAATATGGGAAGATTCAGCCAAACAGTTTGTGGCCTTCAAAAAGGAAATAATTAATGCCCTGAAAGAAATAAAAGAAACAGAGGAATGTTCAAACAAACAGTTGAAGGAACTAAAAGAAAAACAGGAAAATACAATCAGACAGGTGAAGGAAATAAACAAAACAACTAAAGATCTGAAGATAGAATTAGAAAAATTAAAGAAACACAAACAGAGGAAATCATATAGAGGAAGAATTTAAGGAAGAAAATAGGAACTACAGGGGTAAACATAACCAACAGACTACAAGAGATGGAAGAAAGAATCTCAGGTATAGAAGATACAATGGAAGAAATCGATGTATCTGTCAAAAAAAATGTTAAATCCAAAAAAATTTCTGATATAGACCATCCAAGAAATCCAAGACAACATACAAAGAGAAAACCTAAGAATAATAGGAATAGAGGAAAAAGAAGATTCCCTTCTCCAAGGCCCAGAAAATATCTTCAACAAAATCATAGAAGAAAATTTCCCCAACTTAAAGGAGAGGCCTATAAGAATAAAAGAGGCCTACAGAACACCCAATAAATTAGACCAGAAAAGAAAATCCTCCTGTCACATAATAATCAAAACAGTAAGTATACAGAACAAAGAAAAAATACTAAAAGCTGCAAGGGAGAAAGGCCAAGTAACATATAATGGCAAACCCATCAGAATCACACCTAACTTCTCAACAGAGACTATGAAAGCCAGAAGGGCCTGGATGGATATCATGCAGGCCCTAAGAGAACACAGATGTCAGCCCAGGCTACTATACCCTGCAAAACTCTCAGTCCTCATAGACAGAGAAAACAAGATATTCAATGACAAAAACAAATTTCAACAATACCTACACACAAATCAAGCATTCCAGAAGATACTAGAAGGAAAAATACAACCCAAGAAAACTAACTACTTTCAAGAAAACACAGGAAATAAATAACCTCACTACAGCAAAACAAAAAGTACCCAAGCACGAAAACATACTACCATAGCCAACATTAAAATCAAAGGATCTAACAGCCACTGTTCATTAATCTCTCTCAATATCAATGGACTCAATTCTCCAATAAAAAGACACAGATTCAGAGAATGGATGTGTAAACAAGACCCAACAATCTGTTGCATACAAGAAACACACCTAAGTCACAAAGATAGACGTTACCTGAGAGTAAAGGGCTGGAAGAAGGTTTTCCAAGCAAGCACGAGTAGCCATTCTAATATCTAATAAAATTGATTTTCAACCAAAATTAATCAAAAGATATGGGGAAGGTCATTTCATACTCATCAAAGGAAAACTACACCAAGAAGACACCACAATCCTGAACATCTATGCCCCAAATACAAGAGCACCCACATTTGTAAAAGAAACATTAATAAAACTGAAACCACACATAGATCCCCACACATTAATAGTGGGAGACTTCAACACCCCACTCTTAACAAAGGAAAGGTCAACAAACCAGAAGTTAAATAAAGAAACAGTGACTCTAACAGAGGTCATGAATCAAATGGACCTAACAGATGTCTACAGAACCTTTCACCCGAACACAAAAGAATTTACCTTCTTCTCAGCATCTCATGGAACCTTATCCAAAATAGTCAATATAGTTGGTCACAAAACAAATTTCAACAGATACAAAAAGATTGAAATAATCCTTTTTATCCTATCTGACCACCCTGGACTAAAGCTGGATCTCAACGACAACAGAAATAACAAAAAGCCTACACACACATGGAAACTGAACAACTTGCTACTCAATGACAGCTGTGTCAGGGAAGAAACAAAGAAAGAAATTAAAGTCTTTCTAGAATTAAATGAAAATGAAAGCACAACATACCCAAACTTATGGGACACAATGAAAGCAGTGCTAAGAGTAAAGCTCATAGCGCTAAGTGCCTTCAAGAAAAAATTCGAAACATCTCATGCAAGGAACTTAATGGCTCACCTAAAAGCCCTAGAAAAAAAAAAGCAGACACTCCAAAGAGGAGTAGATGGCTAGAAATAATCAAACCCAGGGTTGAAATCAATAAATTAGAAACAAATAAAACAATTCAAAGAATCAGTGAAACCAAGAGCTGGTTCTTTGAGAAAGTCAACAAGATAGACAAACCCTTAGCCAAACTAACTAAAAGGCAAAAAGACAATATCCAAATCAACAAAACCAGAAATGAAAATGGGGACATAACTACAGACACTGAGGAAATCCAAACAGTCACTATGCCTTACTTCAAAAGTTTATATGCCACAAAATTTGTAAAATCTAAATGAAATGGACAATTTTCTTGATCAATTCCACTTACCAAAGCTGAATGAAGACCATGTAAACAAATTAAATAGTCTTATGGCCCCGAAGGAAATAGAAGTGTTCATTAAAAGTCTGCATGAAAAAAGAGCCAAGGGCCAGATGGTTTCAGCACAGAATTTACCAGACCTTTAAAGAAGAGCTAATACCAATACTCTTCAAATGATTCTACAAAATAGAAACAGAAGTAACACTACCAAACTTATTCTATGAAGCCACAGTCACCTTGGCACCTAAACCTCACAAAGACCCAACAAAGAAAGAGAATTTCAGGCCAATCTCCCTTAAGAACCTTGATGCAAAAATACTCAACAAAATACTTGCAAACCGAATACAAGAACACATCAAAGATATCATCCACTATGACCTGAAAAATCATTTGACAAAATCCAACATAACATTTATGTTTAAAGTATTGGAGAGATCAGGGATACAAGGCACATACCTGAACATAGTAAAGACAATATACAGCAAGCCTATAGACAACATCAAACTAAATGGAGAGAAACTTAAATCAATCCCACTGAAATCAGGGACAAGACAAGGCTGCCCACTCTCTCCATACATCTTCAACATAGTTCTTGAAGTCCTAGCTAGAGCAATAAAACAAGTAAAAGAGATCAAGGGGATACAAATTGGAAAAGAAGAAGTCAAAGTATCATTATTTGAAGATGATATGATAGTACACCTGAGTGACCCCCAAAATTCTAGCAGGAAACTCCTACAGCTGATAGACACTTTCAGCAAAGTGGCTGGATAAGAAATTAACTCAAAAAAATCAGTAGCCCTCCTGTATACAGAATACAAAAGGGCTGAGAAAGAAATTAGGGAAACAACACCCTTCACAATAGCCACAAAAAACATAAAGTACCTTGGTGTGACCCTAACCAAGAAAGTCAAAGACTTGTATGAAAAAAAAGTGCAGTCTCTGAAGAAAGAATTAGAAGAAGATATCAGAAAATGGAAAGATATCCCATGCTCATTGCTTGGCAGGATTAACATAATAAAAATGGCCATCTTACCAAAAGCAATCTACAGATTCAATGCAATTGCCATCAAATTACCAACACAATTCTTTACAGGCCTTGAAAGAAAAGTCTCAATTTCATATGGAATAACAAGAAACCCAGAATTGCCAAAACAATCCTCTACAGTAAAATATCTCTGGAGGTATCTCCATCCCTGATCTCAAGCTGTACTATAAAGCAACAATACTAAAAACTGCAAGGTACTGGCATGGAAAGAGACTGGTGGATCAATGGAATGAGATAGAACACCTAGAAATAAACCCACACACTTAGGGACATCTGATCTTTGACAAAGATGCTAAAATCATACAATGGAAAAAAGATAACATCTTCAACAAATGGTCTAACTGGATGTCTACATGTAGAAAAATGCAAATAGATCCATACTTATCATCCTGCACAAAACTAAAGTCCAAGTGGATCGAAGACCTCAATACTAAATCAGACACACTAAACCTGTTAGAAGAAAAAGTAGGGAAGAGTCTGGAATTCATTGGCACAGTAGACAACTTCTTGAACAGAACAACAACAGCACAGGCTCTAAGAGAAACAATCAATAAATGGGACCTCATGAAACTGAAAAGCTTCTGTAAAGCAAAGAATGCTGTCATCAGAACAAAACGACTACCTACAGATTGGGAAAGGATCTTCACCAACCCTATATCAGACAGAGGGCTAATATCCAGTATATATAAAGAACTCAAGAAGTTAAAAAGCAACAAATCAAATAATCCAATTTAAAAAATGGAGTACAGAGCTAAACAGAGAATTCTCGATAGAGGAATATTGAATGCAGAGAAACACTTAAGAAATGCTCAACGTCATTAGTCATCAGGGAAATGCAAATCAAAATGACCCTGAGATTTCACCTTACACCCATCAGAATGACTAAGATCAAAAACTCAAGTGACAACACATGCTGGAGAGGTTGTGGTGAAAGGGGAACCCTCCTCCACTGTTGGTGGGAATGTAAACTTGTACAACCACTCTGGAAAAAAAAAAGCACCAGTCTGGTGCTTTCTCAGACAACTAGGAAGAGCGCTTCCTCAAGATCCAGCTATACCACTCCTAGGCATATATCCAAAAGAGGCTCAAGTACACAATAAGGACATTTGTTCAACCATGTTTGTAGCAGCTTTATTTGTAATAGCCAGAAGCTGGAAACAACCCAGTTGCCTCTCAACTGAAGAATGGATACAGAAATTGTTGTACATCTATACAATGAAATATTATTCAGCAATAAAAAACAAGAAAATCATGAAATTTGCAGGTAAATGGTGGGAACTGGAAAAGAACATTCTGAGTGAGGTATCCCAGAAGCAGAAAGACACACATGGTATATACTCACTCATACAGACATAGGATAAACCTACTAAAATCTGTACACCTAAAGAAACTAATCAAGTGGGAGGATTCTGGCTAAAATGCTCAACCCCCATCCAGAAAGGCAAAGAGGATGGACATCAGAAGAAGGAGAAAATGGGTAACAAGTCAGGAGCCTGCCACAGAGGGCTTCTGAAAAGCCCTGCAGACTATCAAAGCAGATGCTGAGTCTTATGACCAACTGTTGGGCAGAGTGCAGGAAATCTTATGAAAGAAGTGGGAAATAATAAGATCTGGAGAGGACAGGAGCTCTACAAGGAGAGCAACAGATCCAAAAATCTGAGCAGAGTGGTCTTTTCTGAGACTGAAACTCCAACCAAGTACCATGCATGGAGATAACCTAGAATCCCTGCACAGAAATAGCCCGTGGCAGTTCAGTGTCCAAATGTGTCCCTTAGTAATGGGAACAGGGACTGTCTCTGACATGAACTGATTGTCCTGCTCTTTGATCACCTCCCCCCCCCCTTGGGAGGTGGTGATTAATTTGGCAGGCTTATGTTCTGATTAATTTATCTAATCTTTTTATTATTTATAATTATATTTAATTGTGAATATATGGGTGTATTTCTGAATGTGAGTTTTCTACATGTGAGTTTGTGTACAGAGACCAAGGAAGAGCAGCAAAGGGTATTCAATGCCCTGGTCCTGAAGTTACAGGTGATTATGAGCTGTCTGATGTGGGTGCTGGGAACCAAATTTGTGTCCACTGCAATAGCAACAGATTCTGTCAATTTATGACCTGCTTCCTCACACATCATTTTTTTAAAAAAGACTGCATGTTTTACAAATTTATTGTGTGTATATGCATGTGTGTGAGTGTGTGTGTGTGTGAGCCTATTTTTCTGTATGTACATGCATGGGAGTTCAAGTTCCTGTGGAAGTCAGATGTAACAGATCCTCTTGAAGTTGGAGTTACAGGTTGTTGGAAACCACCTAACACTGGTGCTTGGATCCAAACTATAGCCTTTTTTTTCCCCCTCAAACGGTTCAGTATCTTAAAGGCTGAGTCATTTCTCTGGATCTTAATCAATCCAGTTTTATATAGTTTAGAAGCCTCTGCATCAGGAATGGAGCTGTTCATCATAGGCAATATCTTCCCACATCAAAAAAATAAGACAATCCCACACAGATATGCCTACAGGTCAACCCAGCATAAACAATCTGTCATTGAAACTATTTCCATGTGATTAAGGACTGTGTCTAGTTGAAAATTAAAGTTAACCATCACAGTATCAATATTTATATTGCTGTCTTAGTTTATCCAAGCTGTGTATGTGTACGTGATCATGGTCTATTAAAGACTTCCAGAAGACTTGAGGAATTTGAAAATGCATTTAACATTTACATTCACCCATGTCACTGGAGAGATGGCTCAAGAGGTTAAGAGCACTGGCTGCTCTTCCAAAGATCCTGAGTTCAATTCCCAGGAGCCACACGGTGGCTCACAACCATCTATAAGGCTTCTGGTGCACAGGTCCACATTCAGGCAGTTAACTGTATAAATGATAAATGTTTAAAAGTTAAAAAACAAAACAACTACATTCACCCATGTCTACATGTACGGCATTCAAAATTTGGAATAAAAGTGTATATTACATATATTATTCTATTTTATATTCAACATGGTTCTTTCTTGTAGATATTTGTAGACATTATGTTTATGTGGAAAAAGGTCAAATATTTAAATATGAATCCTGTTCTAGTTATGTGAACGGGAAATTCTACTTATAGCAACTAAAGAAAAAGTATTAACATACATTTATCAAATTATATGGAAGTTTAGGAAAAGAGAAACTGATAATTTTGATATTTTTGATAGGTATTGAAGACAGACCTGATGGTTCCTTTTATTCAAGTCCTTTATGTTTTTTGTGTGGGTATTTTTGACAGTGGAAAGCTGTGTGAATAAAATGGCTCTATGAAGAAGCCGAGCAAGTCTACAACTTGTTCATTTTAAGAGACAAAATAATAATTGAATCTCTATTTTTTGTCATGTCTATATTAACATAAAGGCACATGCAAATAAAATTGTACCATGAAATTTCAAGTTCATTCAAGGTCTCAGTAAACATCATGGACTATGTATCACAGAAAATTTTAATAGCCCTACCTGCCTGATCCTACTGGGGCACAGCCAACAGAGGTGAGCTGCACACTAGCTCTCACCCTCATCACACACCTTCATGAGGAGTCCTGTCGGGGAGCCCCAGGCACATCCAGTTTATATTCCTGCCTGTCCATTCCCTGTCTGCCCGGTCCACCTGGAGCCAGCAGAGGTGAGCTACTCTGTCTTTTGAGCTCCACTGTTAGAACCATTACTCTGGAGGCCTGTGAAACCCAACGAACATTCAGGTTCCACACGAGGGACAGCTACCAGAGGTGAGCAGTAGGCTGTTCCCAGAGCTCCATTGTCAGGCCCAAAGCTTTGCCTACCTCCATCAGGAGTCCTGCATTGAGAACATCCAGCCAATACTTGGGATGGCCAGACGACTAAAGAGAGTATAAAAACACAGTCAACAAGAGCCAGGGGCATGACCAGAGCCCAGCTATCCTATTACAGCAAGCTCTGGATATCCTAACACAGCTGAAGCACAGAAAATGACCTTATATCCAACCTTATAAAGATGATAGAGGACTTTAAAGAGAAAACAAATAAATCTCAAGGAAAAACAAGAAAACACAAGTAAACAAGGGAAGGAAATGAATAAAACCGTTTAATGCCTGAAAATGGAAGTAGATGCAATAAAGGAAAAACATTTTGGGAATTCTGGAGATGGAAAACCTAGGGAATAGGACAGGAACAAGAGGCCCAAGCATCACCAACAGAATTCCAGAAATGGATGGATGAGAGAATCTCAGAGGTAGAAGATACGATAGAAGAAATTGATGTATCAGTAAAAAAAAAAAAAAAAAAAAAAAGGTGGTAAATCTAAAAATTTCTTGACACAAAACATCCAAGCTAAAAATAATAGAAGTAGAAGAAGAAGATTCCCAACTCCAAGGCCCAGAAAATATTTTCTTTTCCTTTTTCTTTTTTGTACTTTAAAAAAAAATTATGTTTTTATAATTTATTCATTGTATATCCCAATTATATACCCCTCCCTCAATTCCTCCCACTGCCACCCTCCCTTTTTCCCCCATCCACTGTTCTTAATCCACTGAAAGGGGGACTTCTCCTCCCCTGCCATCTGTCCCTACCTTATCAAGTCTCATCAGTACTTCATGGATCCTCTTCCTCTGTGGCATGGCAAGGCTATATCGCCCAGGGAAGTGATCAAAGAGCAGGCAATTGAGTTCATGACAGAGGCAGCCCGTGTTCCCCTTACTCAAGTACCCACATGGAGACTGAGCTGTCTATCAGTTACATCTGAGCAGGGGTCTAGGTCCTCTACATTCATGGTTCTTGTTTGGTGCATCAGTCTTGGCAGAATCTCCTGGGGTCAGATTTTTAGCTTTGTTGGGCTCCTTGTGGGGTTCCTGTCCCCTCTGTGTCCTTCTACTTCCCCTTCTTCCATAAGACTCCCTGCACTCTGCCCAAAGTTTGGCAGTGAGTCTCAACATCTGCTTCAATCCCTTGCTGAGTGGAGCCTTTCAGAGGACTCTCTAAAGTAGGCTCCCATCCTGTTCCCTCTCTTCCACTGCTTCTGTTGTCTAGCCTGTTTGCCATTCTGAATGAGATTTAAGCATCCTCCTTTGGTTCTTTCTTGTGTTTAGCTTCTTTAGATCTGTAGATTTTAGTATGTTTATCCTATATTACATGGCTAATATCCACTTATAAGTGAGTATATACTATGTGTGTCTTTCTGCTTCTGGGTTACTTCACTTAGGATGATCTTTTCCAAGTTCCCACAATTTGCCTGCAAATTTCATTTCCTTTTTTTTTTTTAATAGCTGAGTAGTATTCTGTTGTATAAATGTGCCACATTTCTGTATTCATTCCTCCATGTGACTTCCAGGTTGTTTCCAGATTCTGGGTATTATGAATAAAGCTGCTATGAACATAGTTGAGCAAATGTTCTTGTTGAATGGTGGAGCATCTTTGAGGTATATGCTCAAGAGTGGTAGCTGGATCTTGAGGTAGCAGTATTCCTGATTATCTGAGAAAGCATGAGAATGATTTCCAAAGTGGTTGTACAAGTGTGCATTCCCACAAGCAATGGAGGAGGTTTCCCCTTTCTTCACATCCTCTCCTCAGTGACAGCCTCTCTGATCACCTCCCCCTCTAGGATGAAGACATACCAGGCCACAGAGGAAGACAATGCAGCCAGTCCTGATGAAATCTGATAGGCTAAGGTCAGACAGAAGGGGAGGAGGACCTCCTTTATCAGTGGACTAGGGGAGGGGCATGGGGGAAGAAGAGGAAGGGAAGGCAGGATTGAAAGGAGATGAGGGAAGGGGCTGCAGCTGGGATACAAAGCGAATGAACTGTAATAAATAAAAAATAAAATAAAATAGAAAGAGTTAGCATCTAAAAAATTCTAAGAATATTTTATTCTTTTGACTAAAAAATATTACTTCAACCACTTTGGTTCGTAATTTTGGTTTGTTCACATGGTACTCAATACTTCTGTTAACTGTTATCCTTCCATATTTTCTACCCCAGTCCCATTACTCTTGCTCGCTTGCCTTGTTATTTTAACCTCTTCATCTGGGCTGCTTTTCTAAATAGAACCAGTTTTATATTTTGCTTGTGGTTCTCTGTTTGATGGTTCTTTTTGCTCAGTCTCATTAAGATCAGCAGTACTCTGTCTCTGAAGCTACTTCCTCATCTCTTTTACCCAAGCTAATCAGTATTCAACTCTCTAATTTACAATTTGCACAATCTTATCCCCCATTGCCCATATTTTTGTATATCTTTATTTCTTTACAAGGTTCTTGAAAGAAAAAAAAAGTTTATATTTTTCATAGTGTCTAGCAGAATTTTTTTGACATAAAGAGTCAATAATTGTGTCTTGAATGAAAAAAAAATTAAGGTAATAAGTAACTGGAGAGAAACTGATTTCATGTTTATTAGTGAAGTTTTTGTCGTTTATCTTGGACATTTTCATAGCTGTTACTGTATGACTTGCTTACAGCAGAATTTCTAAGTGTTACTCTGGAAAGGTCTGGAATTGTAATACACTAAATATGCTTTTAAGATCCTATAAGGTGTTCCAAAGTATCAAGGAACCTAAATTTAAAAAAAAACAGTGTTACTGGTAATAATATGGAAAACACATGTAAAGATTAGGATGTTTGCCCATGTGTCTGCACAAGGTTAGATTCTTTTTAAATTGATATACCTTCTTTTCAAAGAATAGAACTCATTTGTGACACAGAATGTTAAGATAATTTGTCAGCAACACGTGCACTGCTACAAGTTATAATGGGAAAGATTATAAATTAAGGCACCCATGGGTCATTCCACTCAGCTGGTAATATATCTGAGTGAAAAATGAGAGTTGGAATTAATCTCCCAGCTTGTCGTTTATTTCTTTCGCACAAAAGTATGAGACACAGGTGGTCAGAAGTCAAAGATCATATTCTTCCTGAATGGCTCATAAGGCATGACACAAATGCATAGGACATGCTGGGTGAAATCAAAAAGTCAGTAGATTGGGGAACAATTTTAGTGACCTAGGTCAAAGGCCACTCTGCTTGTGGTATTTTACAAATGCCTGACAGATTAAACATATACCTCCTAGGGGTAACAAATAGACCATGGGGCTAAAAGAATTCATGAACACTAAAACTTCTTTAATAGTTCTCCTTATGAAAAGATGTAGGTTTTATAATAGTAGTCTGATCATTATAATAAGTTTTCCTACTATTGAAAAGTTGAACTCTAGAACTGTATTCATATATGTAACATATTGGTGTGCCATCCAATGGGAAGACTAGATAAATGAGAAAAGGAGGAGAGAAAAAGCAAAAATGCCATCCAGACCCTTTCCCCCATAGAATTAGAGCAATGAATTTTATAGAAGCTTTTTTTTTTTTCTCTTTTTGCTGATTTTATTCCCTATGGCCAAAAATTACTTTCTTAACATTCAACACTGTTTAATTCAGACAATTTTATGATGATATGGTCAGATCAATAATTTGAGACATTAGTAGGATAATAAAGTAGGTAGTATTTGTACATTACTTTTCTCACTGTTGTAACAAAATACATTTTGTTGTCCCCAAAAAACTAAAGGGAAGAAGAATTTGTTTGGGGTCATGTCCAAGAGTGTTCAGTCTATTGCAGTAGGGAAGGCAGGACAGAGTTCATGACATTACAGGAGGGAAGGTGTGGCGGAGATCTTGGAAGAAGTTCATGTCACTGCAGCATGATTCTCCAGGAAGCAGAGAGCAGAGAAGACACTCCTCGGGCTTCCTACATTTCCCCCCTCAGTCTGTCATCCCACCAAATGGCATGTTGGTTCCACATGTAGGTTAGGTATTCTTTTCTCAACTAAACATCCTAAAAAGTTCTCAAAAGTATGCTAAAAAATGAGATTCCATACACAGGCAAGTTTTCAATGAAAATTACCTATCATTGTAAAAAAAAAAGTGCTAAATATATATTTCATCACATTCTGATATCAAGATACCCTTCCATTTTCATTTGAACTCTTTGGAAAAATAGGTACAAAATTAGTTTATGTTATAATGTATATTTTCCATTCTAAGTATTACCCTATATTTTAATAATAATAATAATAATAATAATAATAATAATAATAATAATAATAATGAAGCCAAGAGAAGCCAGTTTAAATCAGTCAGCTTGGAGAGGAATTTAAGCCATAAGACTCCTTATGCTATGCCCAAAGTTTGGCTGTGAGTCTTAGCATCTGCTTCAATCTCCTGATGGGTGGAGTCTTTCAGAGTACATTTATGGTAGACTCCTGTCCTGTTCCTTCTCTTCAACTGCTTTCCAGTGTCTATTCTGTTTGCCCGTCTGAATGTGAATTAAGCATCCTCCCTTGGGCCCACCTTCTTATTTGGCTTTTTTAGGTCTGTGGACTATAGTATGGTTTTCCTGTACTATGTGGCTAATATCTGCTTATAAGTGAGTATATACCATCTATGTTTTTCTGGTTTCGGCTTACCTCACTCAGGATGATCTTCTCTAGTTTCATCAAATTGCTTGCAAATTTCATGATTTCCTTGTTTCTAGTATTCCATTGTCTTTAGTTTTCCATTGTGTAAATGTACCACAATTTCTGTGTCCATTCTTCAGTTGAGGGACATCTGGGTTGTTTCCAGATTCTGGCTATTATGAATAAAGCTGCTATGAACATAGTTGAGCAAACATCCTTGTTGTATTGTTGAGCATCTTTCAGATATATGCCCAGAAGTGGTGTAGGTCAATTCCCAATTGTCTAAGAAAGTGCCATATTGATCTCCAAAGTGGGTGTACAAGTTTGCACTCCTACCAGCAATGGAGGAGTGTTTCCCTTTCTCCACATGTGCTGTTTCTCTTGGTTTCTGATTGAATTGCTCTGCCTGGCCTCAAACTAATTCTGGTAATATGCTTTAATCTTGTTGCTCCTTCTCCTTCCTTGGCTTGTTCTTTCTTCACCTGTAATTAGCTTGTTCTCTTTGAGACCTGTCTCTTTTAAAGTGTCTCATAGTCAAGTCTCAGTTAAAAAGCAAAAACAAAAACAAAAAAAAAAAAACAAAAGAAAACAAACAACCAAAACCCCTCAATCTTTCACCCTGCTCTGCTCTTATGTAGCCTCTCTTTCCTATTCTCTTCTCCTGAGAGTTGGGTATATCCTATCTCTGACTCATTCTGCCTTTCTCTGAATCATCACTTTGTCTGCTCCTCAATTAGATGTCACTTTCAAACATGGCTTCTTCCTCCTATAAACTAATCTTACCTTCATTGTCTGGGATTAAAAGTTTGTACTAAGGGTACATCTGGATTTTAGCCAGATGGTATTGTAATCCTGATTGTGTCTACATTCTAGCATGAGCACCAGACCTAGAAGGTTTTTGGAAGAGCAGCCATGTTGCTGGATTGTCTGTAAAATTCCTCTACAGACAACATTACAGTTTACTGTTTTCATGGTTGTAAAAGGAAGATTACTTTTCCCACTAAAAAGTAATTAAACTCAATATTATATGAGAGATCTATGCAACAAGCTTAATACTTATCTTATTTCAGTCAATTGGTTATATGAAGTTATAGGGTACTGTATCAAATAGGTAGAGGTTCTCAGAAAAATAAATAGAAGGAATAATGTTTTAGTTGCCTGCTTGCAGTATTTCATTAGATACCTCTGTTAGATTTTTTTCTTTTTTCATTTTTCCATTTCTACACATCTAAGCAAATGCCTTTTTTATTATCATTTATTACAATTTATTCAATTTTATCCTGGCTGTGGCCTCCTCCCTCATCTACTCCCAACCCCACCCTCCCTTCCTCTTCTCCTCCTATGCCCCTCTCCAAGTCCACTGATAGGGGAAGTCCTCTTCTTCTATCTGACTCTAGCCTATCAGGTCTCATCAGGACTGGTAGCATTGTCTTCCTCTGTGACCTGGAAAGGCTGAACGCCCCCACCCACCCCAGGGGGAGGTGATCAGAGAGTTTGTCACTAAGTTCATGCCAGAAAAAGTCCATGTTCCCCTTACTAGGGATCCCAATTGGAGACTGAGTCTATGGGCTATATCTGAGCCGGAGTCCTCTCCATGCATTGTTCTTGGATGGGGTATAAACTTGAAAGCAATGTTAAGCTTATTTGCCATAAAGGGAATGAGAATAGAGTATGTTGGCATTCCATCTCATGTCAGATTACTATCAAAAAAAAAAAAAAAAAAGAACCAACCCAAACAATGGTGATGATGAGAAGCAAGATTCTTACACATTGATGAAAGGGACATAAATTAGTGTATTCACTAAGTATGTCAGCATGGAGGTTCCTCACAAAGCAAAAAAGTAGAATTACCACATGACCCAGCTATATTACTATCATGTGTTTGTGTGTGCATGTATGCTTATCATTCACCTGATTTCTATCCCATTACAAGAGCCAACCAGGACACTATCATTATGGCAATAAAAAATAAAATAAAATAAAATAAAATAAAATAAAATAAAATAAACACTCCTGAAATCACCCAAACAAACAAACAAACAAGCTAAACCAAACTAAACCAAGGCAAACAAATAAGAAACTTAAAAATCAAATAGAAAACAAAAATAAAAAATGCAAAACTAGAAATGATTTGGTTTTCGGGTGTTCAGGAATGTTTCACAACAACCTGAGTTTGATGTTACCCACGCTGCTTTTACCTAAAATTACCTGAGCATCTATCTGTAGTCCACACAGTGACAGGAATGCTCCTCTGTGGAGTAAATACCACTTTCCTCTGTTCAGTGTTTCCTTTGCAGAGAGGAGCATTTCACCGAGAACCATTGTATGCATTTGTTACAGGCCAAATGTTTGCTTAGACTTGGGCATCTCATTATACTTTGGGAGAGTTAATAGGACAGCAGCTACGAAAGTAAAAATAAAAAAATCTGAGCGCAGTAATTTTAAAGTGTAGCTCAGTAGGGACAGAAAGACCTCATAAGCTTGGGAGCTAGCAGAAAGTAGGCAGGTCACGCTGCATAGCTCTGCATGGTGCAAATCATTGGCTGACATTATGCACAGGCTTCATGCAATTGCGTCTAAGTGGCTGACTGTGAATACTGAAGGAGTATCTAAAGTATGAGAGATGCCGCCCAATTCCAAAAAGAACCATAAAACCAAAAGACTTTTGTGATTGTTGTGAATGTTGCTTTTTCTTGAGAGTTTTTTCAAAAACTACAAGCTTAGCAACCCCCGATAAGGGGATTTGCTAACGGCCGAACTATAAATCACCGTTAGAGTTTGCTGTGATAGTTTCCTTTTACTGGTGGTTGTGCTCCGTACTGAAATGGCTTTCCGTGCTAATTTTCTCTTCTCTCTTTGCATTCCATTGGTCATCAATCACAGGCTATTCCTGTCTGTCTTGCTTCAGTGAGCTCCTACTTTTCCTGACTGTGTACCCATCACTAGAATGCACATGGCCTCTGAGCTGATCCAGGTTCCTGTTCACCTCTCTCAATGAGCCTGCCTTCCTGTCACTGATCTGCAAGGAAGTATTTTCCTTCTGTTGAATGAAGAGCATGACATAGGCAGTTTGATATGGTTTCAGAGACCACAGCAAACCAGTGATGCACAACTCACTTTTATTCCACAAGCCTGTGGGATCCCACATTTATAAGAAGCCTTTCTGCTAGGCTGAGCACAGCTTGACATTCAGAAACCAATAGTTCTCCCAGACACACGCAATATGTTTCACATTCAAGCCAGAAACACTGTGATTTAAAATAATCTAAAGATGCATCTAATCGGAAGTTATCCTGAAACATGTGCGCAAGCTTCTCTTTCATTCTCCAGCTGTTTTCTTTCCATGGGATGTTTACTGGGTGGGGGATCATCCTGTGTTTATCATGCAGTAGCAAGAAAGCGCTCTGTGTTCCAAAAGGACCTCGAGGGTTTTAAGGAGGAGGGGGTGAGGAGTGGTTCATCATGAGTTCAATCTTCAGAGTCTCTCATAATAGCATATTCTCAAGTTTGGTGACATTTTCCTTTACAAAGCATTTTGAAAGTCTGTCTTATGACTGCCCATTTTTGATATAGGGGTATTTGTTGGGGAACTATTAAGAGAGGGTTGCTAAGGGCACAAAAGAACCTGGACCACCATTTTCCTAACACCACAGGGGTTAAGTAAACTTTAATATGGACAACTTGGAATTTATACACTCTCTGAAAATTTAGTTCTTAGATATTGATAGTAACTTCATGAACTTTAAAATCAAAGTACGACAAAAATGATTGGTAAGAGGTAACGTTGCTTACTAGATACTTAGCTGTTCAAAACACTATCAATGTGTTAATCAAATTACACTTCTTGACATGGTTTTAAGACTCTTGTAACTCACTCCTGTGAGACAACAATACTCACTCATGCTAAAATAACTAAAGATTGTAGTCTACCATGTTACTTTAACAAAACTTCTTTTCTATGTCTGAAATGCCGTTCTATCAATTTATAATCAAAATATATTTATTAAAACATTACCTAAGATAGTTTCATTAGTTCTCTTTTTCCCTCTTTTTTTTTTTGAAAGTAGATTTCTTTTCTCACTTAATATATTCTGATTATGGCTTCCCTTTCCTCTACTCTTTCCAGTTCCTCCCATCTGGATCCACTCCCTTTCTGCCTTTCACTAGAAAGCAAACAGATTTCTAAGGCACAGCAATAAAGCAAAATAAAATAAAATACAACAGATAAAGCAAAAACTAACACACTGGAATAAGACCAAGCAACTAGGACAAGATCCCAGGAAAAGGAACAAGACATGGATGCAGAGCTATGTCCAGTAGATCACTTGCAAATGAAAATGTCTTTTCTTCCAGTGGAATCTCACTGGGGAGACGAACCACTCAAGGGTAGGCTGAATGCCTAGTAGTAGATGACCAAAAGAAAACAAGCTCAATGGCATCGCTGCTACTTTGTCTCATAATGTTATGTCAGAATTCTTTTTGAAATTTAAATATTTTTAAAAATTTTCATTAGTTTCCTAAATCTTCCCTTCGGTGAATCCTTTCTTATCTGTTTTTCTACATAGAATCTTTCTAAGTTTTGTCTGGCTTGTAGAGTAATTATACCATTTATTTATTTTTCATAACTTATTTCACATCTGCAATATGAACTATCTTTTATTGAATACACACTGCTTTCAGACTCTGTGCTACACATATCTCTTATTCTAGCACTACGGGTATTTGAAGCACCTATGATCATTCTCATATGCCATTCAGAAATAGGTCAAGAAAAATTGCCAACCTCGCTACAGATTCTCTATGCTACCTAATGAGTGGGACTTGATCCAAATCTGCCCACCTACCAAACTCTATTTTCTTCTCTGCTCTGTCTGCTGTTACTTTTTGTGAATGAACAGAAGATGACTCCAGGCCCCAGTCTCAGTCTCCGATTTATTTAACCTTGTCCTGGTGTTGCCAATAAGCTGTATTAGAGGAACTGATTCAATATTTGGAACAAGGGATACAATTTCTGTTGCTTCTGTTTATGTATTTGTCTTAGAGTCTACAACTATTATATATGAAGCAGCAGTTTTAATATGTGAAGAAAATGCTCAGTTTCTGTGTGGAGTTTATGACCACAGACCAGGATGTTAGGGATAGACATGTATTAGGTTCAGCTCAGACGACTTATTCATTAAACACCTGTGCATTTAAATATCAGCTTCTCTAATGTACTGACTTCTTCATGCTGATTTTTGTGATTCAAATGAATCTGAATTCTTACCTGGTTGATGTCTTTGTTTTGTTACTATTTGGTTGCTTTCAGGATTTTTTCTTTTTTTAATTTTGAGATAGGGTTTTTCTTTGTAGACCTGGTTGTCCTGGAACTTTCTCTGTAGAGCAGGCTGGCTTGTTTTTTTCTAATCCCAAAGAGATTGTTACTATTATTATTATTATTATTATTATTATTATTTTATTATTTTATAGTTGTAGGTGAAATTTATTTGCAGCAAGTGAACCATGTTACTTGTAACCAAACAAGACTAGGATCTTTGTGAAAGTTTGTATTTATGTAACCTATAGGGGAAAAGGGGAAGTGATTTAAAAACAGTGTTAACTACAGCTTTTGAGCCCAAGAAATATGGCAAACTTGTCTGTCTATATGAAATCTCTATGGAAATATTTGCCCTCTGAAGCAGTGAAAGTCATTGCTATTTAGGTATGTAATGCAATTATTTCTTTTTGTTAAAATTTAGTTTTTGAAATATACGTGTGCGAGTTAGCTTTTGTCAGTTTGACAAAAACTAGAGTAATGTTGGAAGAAAAAAAAACAGAGCTGAGAATTGGTTCCATCAGATTGGCCTAAGGGATGATTATGGGACATTGTCTCTCAATTTCTAATCGGTGTCAGTAGGATGGTAACCTGTAGCTAAAAGAAACTTTTCCCTCCCCAAGTTGCTTCTGGTTGTGGTGTTGGTCACAGAAACAGGGAATCAAACTAGGACAATGTGTCTGGGGGCTGGAGAGACGGCTTAGCAGGTAAACAAATTTGCCTCTGAGTTCAGTCCCTAGAATCCACAGTGTAGGAGAGATCTGACACACAATTGGTAAAAAGAAATTGAAAGCATGTGTCCTTGATGATTTCATGTAACACGGTTGCTTGTATATGTGCATGCATACCTGTGAGTTTATCGACTGAATTATGTAAATACCCAAAATACTTCTGTTCTTTTCACTTCAAAATGTTATTAAACTTACATGTGATTAAACCTTCTCCACAGGGCAGAGGATACAGTCAAGGGCTGAGGCTGGGGAGCAGGAGAGATCTTTTCCTTTTGTATTCAGCACCAGTTGCAATGGTCTCTTTTGGCCAGGTCACGGGCATTCATCATCATCTTCAATCGTTCTAATTTTCATGACTTTTCTGCTTTAGTTGCAGTCATGCCAACAGCAGTCCAAGATCAGGGAAAGTTTCCATATGGATGGGAAAGAACTTGCTGCTAACATTCTAAGAGCTGTTTAGGCCGTGTTGATTAGGATTTATTGTTATGATTTCATTTTGTCTTAGCATATAAAACATTTTTTCCTGTTTATAGTCAATCTACCTAACTTCGTTACAATAGTGCTGCCTAGGTTACGCCCTTACATCTGCGTACAGTTGATTTCATCTCTTATCCGGTGAAACAATAACAGTAAACGCTCTGCCCTTAAAATATGGAATCTTCTAATAATAAAGAAAAAAATTAAAAAAAATGGTGTTTATATTCTTATTTCTTATTGGTGAAACACCCATCACAGCAACAAAATATCCCCAACCCATTTTCTTACTTTTAATCACTGAGCAGTGTTTAAAATTATGCTATTTTAACTATAGTTGATTAGGAGAAATAAATTCTGCTTTAAAACATAGTAAGATATTGCATTTTGAAAAGCCATCCTAAGATTTTATACTTGTGAACACTTCCTCAGAGCCTCCACAGAGACTCTCAAATGGGAATAGGAAAAGCTGATTCTCATTACTCCTTTGAAGTAGAGACTAAAAACAAAAGATAAGAGTCGGAAATTGCTTATATCCGAGTCAGCTTCCTATCGTCATTAATGAAGTTACCTTTATTTCTATGAGCTAATAGGGTTTTTTTTTTTCTACTGAATATAAAAAGGAGAGCTTTAAAAGAATATATTTGTCTTCTTTTGAGGCTACTATCATAAACTTTCCATAAGCCCCAAACTTGAATGTATAGATCTGCTCTGCACTTTGGAGTTCGTTTACTTCAGAGTTCTTAGTTTCCTCACATATTGGTTTTGAACTTATTTATATTGAGATGCCTTTTCAGAACTTGAAATTAAATTATAAAAGAAGCTGAACTTTTGCTGTTTGAACTCTTAATGAACCTGATATATATACAAAGTTACAAAAACAAGCAAAACCTCCAAATCACAACACCAAAGAACAAACTCAAAGTGTACTTTTGGGAAATGTGTTGAAAATTTTAAGTTTTAATCATTAATGATTACTTTCAATTTATTTACAAAAATATCTCTTTGAAAAATATAAACATTGTTCTTTTCTGTGGACAGAAGGTTGTAACTCCCTCTCTCCCTACCACCTTCAAGATTGGAGAAGCAGTCCTAGGAAGCCCATAATCATGTATGGATTGTCCTTTCTCTCCCAGAACCTCTACATAAACACAGTCACCATATTCACCGGTTATTTTGACTAGGACTTGTTCTCCATTTTATTGGGACAGACTCGGTTTGATGCACTGGTTTAGTTACACATAGTGTTGCATAGAGATGACAGTGTGTGAATCCAATGACTCTAAAAGTTCTATGCAATGTCCATTCCATTTGTCTTTCTGAGTGAGGATTGATCATTTACTGTTGGTATAATGTTGTTTTTTTTTTTTTAATGTATACACCTTACCTTTGTTCATTTAAATACTGATTTCTCCCCCACCCCACCTCCAACTCTCTGGTTTCAATCCGGATATTGCATTGTGATACTCATTCTAAGCATCCTGTCTCAACTCTTATGTAAACAGGACAAAATAAAGCAACTAGACACAAAGTTGAGCAGGGAGGAGCCAGAGGACAGGAAAGAGGGGAGGAACCAGAAGGCAGGAGAGGAGTGGGAGGAGAAGGAGGAGAAGGGGTGAGAGGAGAGTGAGGAGAGCAGAGCTGGAGGAGAGATCTTGGAGGACGTGGAGCATGAACCAGACCTAAGATTTCACAAAAAGCAAGTATAATGTGGGAAATCTAAATGTTAGGAAACTGAGGGCTTGGAGGTTTAGGAGGAAGTAAATATTGCCCAGCATTGTGTTCTAGGTTAACTAAAAATCCAGTCTCTGTGTGGTGATTTGGTTATACAGCTGTTTAAGATTAGCAGCAAGCTTTACTAGAAGATAAACCAATAGTAAATATTAATAACCACCTACAACAACTTACTCAGGGTCCTCCTTCTTGCTTAGCTTCTTTGGTATACAGATTTTAGTATATTTATTCTGCAGCCTTTCCAGGCCACAGATGAAGACAATGCAGTCAGTCCTAATGAGACCTGATAGGCTAGGGTCAGGTGTAAGGGGAGGAGAACCTTCCCTATCAGTGGACTTGGGGAGGGGCATGGGACTAGATGATGGAGGGAGGGTGGGATTGGGAGGAAGTGAGGGAGGGGGCTACAGCTGGGATACAAAGTGAATAAGTAGTAATTAATATAAAAAATAAAAATTAAAAAACATGTAAAAAAAAGAGTACTTAAGACCATTTCACCATGGAAGTAATATTTTGGAGTTGAAATATTCTTAATAGTTTCTATAAGGTATAAATATAGTTTTATTTTGTTTGCTTTATGACTTCATTCTATTTAGTTACATGCTATAGTTAATCATAGGAAAAACATAATTCCTCATGGAATTTTCCTAGAATTGTGGAGATAAACCAAAGCAAAAATTTAACATTTTTAAAGATGCAAACCTACTATTTAGACTAGACTTGCCTCGAGCTCATTTTTAGAGAACACATGTACACAACTAGATTCATTTACGCACATATACATTTAGTAACGACTGATGTATTTAATAGGTTAACTACAAATTAGCTAACATTGTAGTTTCAAAAGATCAATTAGGCATATAGTACTATACATAAATAGTACTATAGATAAATCCATGAACCCTGAAGTGTGTGTCAGCTTGTGCAAAGGATCTCTGCCTTGATACTAGGAAGTCTGTGCTCATAAACTGATCAAGTTTGAATGATGAATTATCAAATATCATTACAACAGTAGATTATAAGTCTCAGATAAAATTAAGCATTTGAAGTGACCTCAGACTACACAGATTTAATATGGTGAATATCAGTGTTTTTTTTATAACAATTTATTTAACCATGTTTTACATAAAAACATGGTTTACATAAAAACATGGAAAAAAGTATATTTCTAGGTGTCATTTTAACAAGAAAATGTGTTAATAACTAGTTGTTATTTTAACACTACATTCTTTTATCAAGTTGACAAGAACAGTATTTTTAAGTAGGTCAACGGTATTTAATATGTAGCAACTCTGAGAAACACGCAAAGTTGCAGTTTCATGCAAGTTTTATGTAGAGCAAACAAATGGCAAATAATACATAATATATCATGTATTTATTATGAAGTGATAAATTTTATATAGTAAATCAGTAATAAAAATTATTTGAAAGATCACTACAGCTAATGCTTAGGAAATTCAATAGATATTTCCAATATTGGAGTTTATGTTAATATTTTATTTTTGATTATCTTCATTTTCAGCCACACCATTGTAATTTTATTGCATTTTAAAAAGAGTATATGTTCAAACAGTAATATGCATGTGATGGGGAATCATTCTGAGTGAATTCATAGAAAAAGAGATAGTAAAGAGACAGGGCTACATCGGAAAGAGAAGACTCATTAGCCTAATTGAACTTTCCATACAAGTAAAAAACAAAGTTCAGTCTTGGTCATGCCTGCGTTCTGCTTTGCGGGTCTCCTAAGGCAGCAAATACATTATACATTTGCCATATTTTATGTTATTCTTAGAGTTTGAAACTATCTTTGTTATTTTTAATACAGCTCTTTATAATTGTTTTGTGTTATTTACAAATATACACATTACAATTTTCATCTTCTTTAATTTTGTGTGTTTCCTGTGATAGTTGCAGGTCTTGTAATAAGCTTATGCACAGATTTCTGCTAATGTGTAGCTGACTGTAATATAGACGATTATTGAATGTTTGCCACGTGCCTTATGTAGAAGCACCACAAGCTCTCTTCCCCCTCCCACAAACTTACCAACACACCTAAAGAGCTGCAGTGACGCAAGGTCTTCTGTTAGGTGAAACTAGGCTCTGCCAGCCAGGGCAAGCAGTTACAACAGCTATGGTTTATAAACAATCAGCAGGATGGATACAGATGAGGTAGAGTGTGTATGTCTGTGAGGCCACAGCCACGTTCAGTAATATGTTCGCATGCATTTTTAAAACTAGGTCAAGGCTAAAGAAGAGTGAGAGACCATTCTAGACCAGGGAACCACAGCCAGCTGCAAGGAAGACTCCTATTAAATAGAAGGCCAGCTAACACTCATCTTATGTTGCCTGGTGCTTTTGATAGCATTGGAGATTGGATAGACATTACTCCATATTTTGTTTATGACTCTGAAGAAGAGTAATCTTATGACGCCTTTCAACATGTCTGCTTCACTTTCCTTGTTTTTGCCCAAAATAAAAAATAAAAGACAGATATAAAATAAAAATTACAATTAAAAAAATAAAACGAATGATGAAACATTAAAAAGATTTGAAAATTAAAAGAAAAGACAGGAGCAGAAAAACATAGATATAAAGCCAGATGGGACAATGAAATATTAAATTATTAACTTTGGTTTGAAGTTTTGAATAAATGCTTCTATGAACACCTTTATTTATATTAACACGTCAAAATCAGCAATATGTTAGTTATAGGTGTGTAAAAGCATCCCTTAGTCTATTGAACTTAATGTCTTTGGTATGTAATGCCATACTATGAAAGCATCAGCAGGTATAAAACTGAGAGTTTTATTTTCATGCTACAGCTATGGGAATAATATTTAAGTGTAAGTGGAATTTAAACTTCTCTTTGGGATGAACAAGATCCTAATCAAACTAGATTCTGGCCACATTTATAATCTCATGTTCTACCACACTTCCAGATGAGCAACAACTTCAACCTACATGCAGCAATTTGTAGCTCCTGCACACATACACTCCAACAGTTTTTCATCTGTATTTCTGAATCTTTAGAGTTTATATACTGTGCTATATCTATCTTCTTTTCTTCAGCAATGTGAATAATGCCTATTCCAAGAATCATTGATCACTGTTGATTGAATGAATTCATGACTTATGTATAGCAAAGTGCTCATGAAGTGGTCATGTACTTCCCATCAATTCTCATAACAGCTTTGTGATCTGAAGCAGGGCCGCAGGGGATACGGAGGTAGCTCACTGATAGAGAACTTTCTTAATACACATAAAAGGCATTGAGTTTGATCAGAATAATTTACTGTCTAAAGTAACAAAACTGTTGTGTTATGTAACTAAGCTTCATTGTGAATTAAAACACACACATACACACAAATGCTTTTTACATTAAGCTTCTTTTGAATAATGGCAAAATCAAAAATATTGATATGCTCTGATACTCATGAATCTTTTTTAGAATGCTGTTCTTAATAGTGATAATACTGGATTTGATAGTATGTTTCTGACAGTAATTCCTGGGTTTCAAATGAATACTGACAAATTTAGTGTTTTTTAGTAAAGTAAATAGTATAGAACATTTAGTTCTTACAAACTAAGCTTATAGTATGTGTAAATAAGTGATCATTCACAATGAAATTCATGTGGGATATGCAGCTATTGTACTAAATTATCTTTTCATATTTTTATAGAAGAAGATTAAAGAAGTCGATTTTCAGGACACTTGAAGATTAAAATAGTTTTGATCTTAAGTTCATACTCTGTCACTCGTGTATGACATCAGTTCTGGATTTGATGCCATGGGGGTTAATTTTTATTTGTCAACTTGACCAGACTGCACAGTGTTTAGATAATTGTCTGACTGTTGTTTTGCCTATGTTTGTGATGGGATTAACTGTTAAATCAGTTGACTGAGTGAAGTAGATTGCCCACACACACACCATGATGAGGGTGGTGAACCTTATTCCACCAGTGCCAAGCTTGGATAAGACCAACATAACCTGAGAAAGGAGGACCCACCCCTCCTTTGTTGATCGAGACTGACGTCAGCCTTCCTGTTCTCAAACTCTGAAACACAAGACCATCTTCAGCCTCAAGTGTTCTTTCTTGGAGTAAGAACTTATAACACCGGCTTTCTTGGTTTTAGGGCCTTTGAATTAGGAAATGAATTGTCATCAGCTCCTCTGAATCTTTCCACTTTCCACTGCAGATTCTAGGGTTTCTTGGTATTCATTATTGTGTGAAAAAATTCTTCATGCTAAATTTTATATTAAATTCTTACTTTAAGTCTATTTTATTCATCATCCTATGTATGTAAGTATGAATTTATGTATGTTTCATCTGTCATCTATGTATGTATGTATGTACTGTCGATCATCTATCATCAATAATTTATCTATCATCTATATCTCTCTCTCACTCTCTCTAATTTAGTTATATATCTAAACTCTCATCTATATTATTGATTGTGTTTCTCTGCAGACACCTGGCTAGTATAGTTTTTCTATGTCATTCCATAAAAGGGAATAATTCAAGGATTAGAAACATAGTGAAGTTTTATTACAGCTGAGAAAGGCTTGAGAAAAAAAAAAACTCCTCATGAATATTGGTCTTGTGTCTGCTCTTTTGATTCAGATCTAAGGTGGTCTGACATGCTGAATCTATTGTGTTTCTATGAAACCCACTGTATTGATTTTCCTATAACAAACTTCACAGTGTAACATAGAGATAGATGGCTAAAATATCAAAACAACAAAACACCATAAAACCCAGAAATTTATTGTCTCACAGTTGATTAAATTAGAAGTCCTAACTAGGATGTTTTGGCAGTGCTCTCTTTCCTCCGATTCCAGTGGAGGAATCTTAACTTGCCTTATTCTAGCTTCGAGCAGTGGCTAGAGAATTTTGGCTTTTTTTTTTTTTTTTGGATTATAACTGCATATATCTGACCTCTGTTTTTATCATTACATTTGCAGAGAGACAGTTCATATGTCTGTCCTTACTGGGGCATTTGAAAAGAGAAAATAACCGAACATATCAAAATAGTTAAACTTCTGTTATTTTGTGAGAACCGACCAGAGAATATAATAGTAGCAAAGTACTTAGACATAGAATGGTATGTCTATAAACTAATAATCTAAAAATCTATATGCATTACCTCTAAAAGCATTTATACTCCTAGCCCTTCAAAAATAAATTTTAATAATTTTATACTGTTATTATTTTCATGTATGCATTTATGGGTTCTAGTATGGTAATTTCAAATTCTTAAGACTTGTTTATTTTTATTTGCTGTTAATCTATATTTTTCATTTGCTAAAACTTCCAGAGACCCATAAGCCACTTATTTACTTGGAATTTCCTAGAGAACCTTCCGCATATTATATCTCCTGGAGAACTCACATTGAGAAGTCTCTACCTCTACATTGACCCACTCATGCGTGTGTGTGGTTTTTATTGACCCAGAAATTCTTTATAAGAACTTTTTCAGTAACACAGGAATGAGATGACAATTCACAGGAATGAAATGTGTATGTGTATGGTTTTGGTGAATTGTATAGTTGTGAATAAGAACATAGACAAAATATTGAAGGTCCCTTAATTTATTCCATTATAATCAACAAATCTAAAACCTGTCACTATTCTTGACAACTAGATCTGTCTTCTGAGATGTTAACTGCTCTTGAGAAACCAGATAATTCAATATGGGGGTTAGGGTGATCAATTATCTTCAAATTAATATGCGTTTAGTAGTTTAACTTGGAATCTGAATTTGTTAGAAAAAAAAGGTAAAACCTATGCTACTCAAGCATGAGATTTTAAGGACATTAAAGACTTTCAGAGTGTTTTTAGGTATTGAGAAACACAGCCAAACAGCTTGGGAAGATGTTAAAATTTAGAGACAACCTTGGAAATCATAGAGAAGTGATTTCTGTGGGTCAGATGATGGAATATTTCTACTCACACTGGGAATACGGGATATGCTGCAAACAAAAATTCACTTTAATGACTGAGAATTCAGGCATGGGCTTGACAGAATGGCTGACATCTCATGACTCTAGACGCTTCTATGTGACCGTGGGCAAAGAGTGTCATTTGCAGTGTGGGTGTTTGCAGTGTCTGTTTATTATTTATTTCAGAGTCTCTCAGATGAGGGGGTGAATGAGAGAATTCACAGAAAGAATGGGAAAAAATGCTTGGCACCTATTATTTGCTTATTTGGTGATAGCTTATAGTAGGACTAATGTAATGCTTTTTGTTTACGTAAAAGCATCCTCCATTAGAATACTTGACAAAATGTTCAGGGAAATTTAGGATCCCTTTGTTTTAAATTGCCAGGCAGCAGAAAGTATCTGGTGAATGTTTGTCCATTCACAGTCCATAGGAAATTGGTTTCAGTGAAGAAAGGAAATTCATCATCATGCTGGAACAACTGTCAGTCTCTGAGATTGATTTTTGTGAGTGTGGAATGACTACTTTACCCAAGGTTGTTAGAGTGGGGGCTTTACAAGGAGGTTGTCTGGTAGTTAAGTCTGTTTAAAAAGATGTTTCTGTAAATACGCTTAAGTGCTTCCTGTTTCAGACTGGTTTTTGCTGAGTGACACAGCCCTGTATCATGTGAGTGTCTGGAGCTTAAAATGCAGGAAGCCATAGATCATTCTTAATGAATAAATCATGTGTGCGCCTGCTGTCAGTTTTGCTGATGCTTTCACAGAAGCCGAGCCTAGTGCTGTGATATACTATCGGTAGTCAGGGGTTGCCTGGTCAGCTCTTCAGCAACTGGTGCAGCAGTAACATCTGCTCCTCTCCACGTTTCTTTCTTTCAGAGCATGGAAGCACAATTTTAAAAAAGTACAGTAAAATGTATCCAATTGTAACCATTATTTTTTATGTTAGGAAATAACACATCTATAAAAGTAAAGAAATATTATGTCGTCGATATAACCTCATTGTTTGAGGAATCCCATAGTCTGATTCTTTATTTAAATCGAATTGGATTTCTGCTAAAAACTGCACGACGTTGCTGTGCCACTTTGGGGTTGCATTAGTGGGAAAAGGGATGATGAAAGGCAAACAACAACAACAAAAATTAAAATGATGAAATATTTCAGTACTTGTCTTTAAAAATGAATGGTCTGAATAGATGATTCATGTTTAGAAGATAAACAGGTTATTACTATTGTTTATTTTTTTATTTTTTCATACATTACATCTTGACAGGAGCTTTTACTCCTCCTACCTCCCATTCACTCCTCTTCAGCTTCCCTTCAGAAAAGGGCTGGCCTCCCATGGATAACAGTCAAACATGGCATATCAAGTTGCAGTTAGTCTAGGCAGTGCCTATTGTATTAAGGCTGGACCTTTGACCTACAGTTTGTTCTGGCTACAAAAAAATATTATTTATTAAGAAATAGATAAGTCAAATATATGAAAAGCAGCTTAGGCTTTTTACTAACTTGTGCTAATATTATATGCAGAAACCTTGTAAAAGTGGATACTTAGCAAGAGTTTCCTTTTGGAGTCACTTAGCAAATAACTGATTTTTTTTAAAATAAAAATTAGCTTTAAAAATGTATTAATATAAGAGGTGAATAGCATAATGGTGACTAAAGCATATTTTATGAGCATACTTGGCCTAATAACTATTTGATCCATATCCTAAAGAAACTTTTATTAATCTAGTTAGAAGAGCTAAGTGAATACATTTTTACAATACAGTATGATAACAGCTATAATAAAGGCATTCACAGGACACCAGGGAAGCCAAAACAGGAGCCTTTCCATCATGTGGAATGCTGCTGAAAGTCTAATTACATTGGAGAGTCCTGTTAGAACACACAGGATATCAGTGTGCCTGGTATGGTACTGATCACAAATGGACTTGTGGATGAAATGAAAAGGTCTTAGTTATGACCAGAAGGTGGGAAGAAGCCTTGAGGAATTTTAATTACAAGAGACATGTGAGTAGAAAGGCATTTTTGAGGGAGGGGCTATGGCTGGGATACAAAGTAAATAACCTGCGATTAATATAAAAAATAAAAATTATGAAAAAATTTGTTTTTACTTTGGGATAGAGTGTAAACAAGAGAATGATGAGGTCAGAGACAGGTTACAAATAGAAGGCAAATGATGAAAAATGGACTCTGGAACCAACATGGCCTTTTTAATTGTGTCAAGTTTGTAAAGAGGTTCACAGCTTTGAGAGAACCTTAAAAGATAAACATAATGCTTGATAATATGGGTGGGCAGTGAAAAAGAAAAAAAATATGAGAAACTTCTTATTTTTTTGAGAAATATTCTTCTGTAGTACTAGAAGGATGCATTTTTGGAAGAATTTCCATGTATCTGATATAAATGGAATCATAGATGGTATTTTATACTTAAACATGTTAAAATACTCCAATAAACTTGGTAAAATCCAAGACTAGAAATTCTTTTTCCCACAGCTCTGGAATCACCCATTCTGAAATCAGTACCAGAAGGTCCCAGCACCCTCTTTAAGGAGCTGTGGGAAAGCCTTTTCTTTGTTTCTTCTAGCTTTGCTTATATGCTTTTTTTTTTTTTTTTTTTACAAAATTATAAATGGATAAGAACCTTGTTATTCATAAAAAATACGTTCTCAATATCTGCATTTATATCGTTTGACAAAAGCTTCACTCAGGCCAATCAGAAAAGTACCTCTTTACAGTGAACTGTAGTGGATACTGAGATGAGTTGCCATCCAATATGCTGAGGCAAAGAGGCTAATGAGGCTCAGTCCTAACTGAATCATTTCTGTTACCCCCTCTAAAGCTCAAGGAACGCTGTGGCAGAAAGGAAAGAATAATGGAAAATCTGGAAGACGGGGAAATCTGATCCTTTTGACACCACACAACCAATGTGATCGCAAACACACAGCAGCTGTGGTTACTTGCACAGTGTCTGCAAAACACAGGCTATCTCAGCAGTTCGTAAGGCACAGGGGGAGGGCTCATGTATCCCTATGCATTAATGCTGAACTACTGTCTAGTGATAGACTCCGGGAGAAAGGGAGGGGGGGCATTGATTTTAGTTATGTGCCTAAGAGTGGACCTGTCTGACTTCAAGGGATAGTTCCAATTCCTTGGCTACACAGAGGCCCTGGTCAAATGCAGAGACATACAAACAAAGAGAAATGACTGTACAAAGACCTTAGGAAGGAAGATGGGTGGACAAAAGAGGGATGGAAGTCAGCGGTGAGGTAATACAGCAGCGAAGAAAATCAAAGTGCATTATACGTGAGTATGAGGCTGTTAAAGAACATCGTAAAAAAAAAAAAAAAAGATGCCAGATTAAAAAACAGAAAAAAACAGAGCTCCATTATTTTTCTATTGGTTGCCAGGGAAACCCCAGACCTCTATTTAATATACTGTTCTTCTAGCTTGGTTCACTTGACATTTCTTGTGACCAACTCGCTCTACTCTTTAAGGCTACTAACTTTAGCTACCTCTCCACCCGCACCTGCCTCACATTACATCTTTTCCACGTGTGGAATCTACCTCTTTTTAATAAGGATATTTGCAATTCCATGCATGTCTACCTGATAATCCAGAATTACTTCTCCATCTCAAAGTATGAAGGAACATCTCAAATATCGAGGTAACAAGAGGAAAAAGTTGTACCTCGGATTTCGTGGGAAACGATTTGATCCAATGCTATCAATAATGTCATCTTCAAACCCCTCCCCATTGTTGAAACCATCCTGAAGAACCTATTTCAGAAATCAAAAGGACAAGCACATGTTGAATATACATGTTTGCTTGCTTCCCAGTGTTTTTTGGTTCATCATTTGAACAATAAAATATCTTCTTTATCAAAATATAAGGTTGTCATTCTTTTTCATTTTATTTTTAGCGATGTTACTGTTTCCATTTGGGGATAAGTGAATTTAATATTCTTTGCACAACTTACTCTAGGACTTTCCTTTTTTAAAAATGAATTTTATCCTGCCCCTAGAGGCATTGCAGGAGTCACTGCTGAATCACATCCATGTGTGCCAATAGGTGGAAGAGAGGAGAGAGGCTATGTCTACACTCAGTATTCTGAGCTGTGACTAGCTGAATGACTGGTAACCTAACACTGGCTCCAGCGGGCCGGACAGGAAGCTAGCCTGAGATGACCACCAACCAGTCTGGCGCCACGCAGGCCTGGGTGGCGGGAAGACCATGCTCGAGATGACCCCTGCATGGTGCATGAGTGGGGAGTAACACTCCTGAGATGACCCCAGACACCCAGAGACCCCGGGAGCCACTAAGAGGAGCAAGGAGGTGGTGAGGAAATGGAAGAGAAAGAGAAAGGTATATACGGACGGGTCAAAAACAGTTATAGAAAGGAAGCTATAAATTCGTAACTTCAGTGCATGGGAAGAGCTGCATGGGAGACTGGAGGGATCAAAGGGAAGGAAGAAAAAGACATAATTTTGTTTTAATTTAAAATGCATATTTTTTTATATTTTTAACTTTCTATTGATTCTTTGTGAATTTCACCTCATGCGCCACAATCCCGCTTATCATCTCTCCGTTCATGCCCACCCTCCATCCTTGCAAACTTCTCACTAACAGAGAAAAAAAAAAATCGCATTGTGGAAGATATAGTGTGTCACAATGTATCCCATAGTATACTTTTTGTTCACACTTCTTTTCCTGCAAATGTTCATTGCAATGAGCCACTGGTCTAGTATGAGGCCTCGGGCTTCTGTTACTCTATCAATATTTGATGCTTTCGGGGGTTTCTCTTGGACATCCTGAAGCCCCACTGTCCTCCATCCCAGGAATCCTGTGAGGCGCTGGTGCGGCTCTAGGCTTGGAGATATTTCTACCTGCTCCCCAGCTGCCTGGCCCTCCTGGGTCACAAACAGTGAGCCCAGCACAGACAGTGAACCCTGTGGAGCTGAGCTAGCATGGGACCCAATTCCCATTGCCCTCCACCCTGAGGAGGCCTGTGAGGCGCTGGCGCAGCTCTGGGCTTGGAGATATATCTGCCTGCGCCCCAGCTGCTGGCATACCTCGATCATAAATGGTGCTCCAGCAGAGACAGTGAACTCAGCATAGTGCCCTCCCTTCCTTAGCTGCATCTGAATCTCCAGCACCCATTCTTGAGCCTCTGCACATCTCTCATTTTCCTGTAGACTAGTTCAGACTCCAGAGACAGATGAACCCAGTCTACAATACAGGCTCCAGGAACAAACTGTCAAAGCTACAGACAACCAGATGACTAGAGGCCAGCTTAAGAACGCAACCGTCAAAACCCAGGACATCATAGCTTCACCAGAATCCTGTAAAAACAATGAATACTCTAATGCAGATGAAATAGAGGAAAATGATCTTAAATCTATGATTACGAAGTTATTAGACAGACATAAAGAGAAAACAAATAGAGGCCTTCACAGACAGACAGAAATCCACATTCAAACAGGTGAAAGAAATGAATAAAATTGCTTAAGACATGAAAACAGAATAAGAATCAATAAAGAAAACACAAACTCAGAAAACCCTGGAGATGGAGAACTTAGAAGAGATCAGGAACCAAAGGATAAGCATCACCAACAGAATACAAGAGATGGAGGAGAGAGTCTCAGTCACTAAAGATACAATTGCAGAAACTTATACATATCTCAAAGAAAACACAAAAATGGAAACGTTCTTGACACGAAACACCCAAGAAATCAAGGACACCATGAAAAGAGAAAACCTAAGAATAATATGAATAGATAAAAAAGAAGATTCCAGGATCCAAGGTCCAGAAAATATTGTTAAGAAAATCATAGAAGAAAAATTTCCCAACCTAAAAAAAGATATATATGTCCTTAAACATATAAGAAGCTCACAGAACACCATATTGACCAGGCCAGAAAAGACATTCCTCCTACCACGTAATAATCAAAACACTAAATCTACAGAACAAAGAAAAATTGTTAAAAGCAATAAGGGAAAATGTCCAAGTAACATATAAAGAAATACCTATCAGAATCACACTAGACTACTCAACAGAGACTATGAAAGCCAGAAGGGCCTGGACAGATATCATGCAGACAATAAGAGACCACAGATGCCAACCCAGACTACTATACCCAGCAAAATATTCCATTAACGTAAATGGAGAAAACAAAATTTTCCATAGCATAACTAAATTTAAACAGTATGTAACAAACTAGCCCTATAGAAGATACTAGAAGGAAACTCCAACCAAATGAGATCAACTACACTCAAGAAAACACTCAAGATAAAGATGCCTTCTCAACAATAAGGAGAATAATGCTACCTCAAGACCTAGCTTCACCACTACTGGCCATATATCCAAAAGATTCTCTACTGTGTTCATTGCAGCTTTATTCATAATAGACAGAATCTGGAAACAACCTAGCTGTTCCTCAACTGAAGAATAGATACTGAAATTGTGGTACATTTACACAGTGGAATACTACTCAGCTATAAAAAAAAAAAAAAAAAAAAAAAAAAAAAAAAAACCAAGGAAATCATGAAATTGCAGGCAAATGGACAGAACTAGAAAAGATCACCCTGAGTGAGAGAACCCATAAGCAGAAAGACATGCATGGTATATACTCATTTATAAATGGATATTAGCCATATAATATAGGACAAACATACTAAAATCCTACACCTAAAGAAGCTAAACAACAGAGGATCCTAGGGAATATGTTTAATTCTCATTCAGAAGGGCAAACAGGATAGATACCAGAAGAGGTACAAGAAAGGGAACAGGATAGGAGCCTACCACAGATGTTCTCTAAAAGACTCCTACAGCAGGGGATCAAAGCAGATGTAGATACTCACAGCCAAATTTAGGACAGAGCACAAGAGTCTTTTCAAGGGAGGGGATCTAGAAAGGCTTGGAGGGGACAGGAGCCCCATAAGGACACCAACAAAGCCAAAAAAGATTTGGGTGTTGAACAATTATTAATATTTAATATTGATTTATATTTTAGTAAAGCAGCAGTTATTCCTTTACCAGCTAATCCAAATCACCACACAGAGATTAGGATTTATGTAATTAACATTGAGCACACTGCTGGGCAATAATTACTCCATTCTAAACCTCCAAGCCTGTATGGCTTCTTCCCATTCAGATTTCTTACATTATACTTGCTTTTTAGTCATATCTTAGGTCTGATTCATTTCTTCCTCTCCTTTTGATTCTCCCATGCACTCACTGTACTCTTTCTCCTCCCCTCACCAGACTAGGATGTCCCACCCTGTTCTCTCCATTGCTCAGTATTGGCTGTTTGGTTTTATTGGCAATACAGAGAACAAATGGTATCATGTTTACACAAACTTGAGACAGTGGATGCTTAGAATAAACATCACAATGCGAAGTCCCCATTGAAACAAGGTAGTGGAGTAGAGAAATTAGCATTTGAATGAGGAAGGATAAACTGTACACAGTCCACAAGAAGATTCTGTCAAAAGCCGGTCCAGAGGGAACTGCAGAGACTGATGCACTAACCAAAGACCATGCAGAGAGAGGACTTAGACCCCTGCTCAGATGTAGCCCATAGACAGCTTAGTCTCAATGTGGGTTCCCTAGTAAGGGGAGAAGAGACAGTCTCTATCTCCTGCTCTGACCTTTGCCTACTCCTTGATCATTTCTCCCTGGTGGGGTGACCTAGCCAGCCCACAGAGGAAGAGGATCCAGGCAGTCCTGTTGGGCCTGGATAGGTTAGGGTCAGACAGTAGGGGAGAAGGACTTCCCCTTCCCCTATCAGTGGATTAGGGGAGAGGAATAAGGGAGGGAGAAGGAGGGAGTGTACAATAGGGAGGAGATGAGGAACAGGGCTAGAACTGGGAAACAAAGTGAAAAAACTGCCAACAACAGTAATAATAATAACAAATTAAAAAAATAATGTGTAGCAGCAGTTCTGTCACTATGGGGAAATTCAATTCTAATTCACAAATTCTCAAACAAAAGCAACAACAAAATCAAGAGCACTCCATTTGTACAAGGCATTATTAGAGGTAGAGTTTTGAGGTTTTTGAAAAATATAAATCTTGAGCAAGAAACTTGAGTCACCAGTTTTGACCTGTAATCTTAGTGGTGCAGTAAAAAATCACGTAACATTTTAATTAAGAAGTTTGCTTGCATCCAGTTCCTAACAGCAATTTTTCAATCACACATTTTATGAATTCACACCTTCTATTACATAATGAAAATCAGGATCATAAAAAGGGAAATAAGGAGAACCCACCTCATTGCCCCAGTCTTCTTCAATAGACTCCATATCACAAAGTGAACACTTTCCCTTAGGAGATGGTGATATTAAATAAGCTCGTAAATAAAGGCATAATTGGGGATTTATTTTCCTATTGGAAAGCTTTGGAAATGATAGACAATGCTGTTGTTTAATTTATCTTTTTAAAAAATTACATAAAATTTGCAAATACTAAAATTATATATTCATATAGCTACATATATGTACACACATATACACTCTGGGGACAAATTAATTCACCCACCTGGAAACATAATTCTAAAGAGAGAAGAAAATAGCTACATAATATAACTAGTGAAAAAGATGCAGGAAGTATAATTCTATTTCTACTCTCTGATACTTTTAGAGTCATAAGAATTCTGTGCTTACTCTTAAGTTAGGATCATAAGAAATATTGAGAGTACCATTTATATACTGAACTAGTAGTATTTCATTTAGATCTTGTTATAAAACTTATTCATAGCTTAGGAGAACTTGACTTGAAAACTTAATTGCCCTTGTGGTATTAAACACCCACTGGTTATGGACCATCTTTAGGTGCTAATTCCCAGTGTACATTTAAAAGTCTATGCTAGGAGTAGACACATAGACAATATGTGTTAAGATGAGACATTATAGTTCACAGTAATTTAATTGTCAGTTTCAATAGTCTTTCAGATTTATCCTGGTGTCAAGGGACAGCCTATAGGCCATCTACCTGCTACTTGAGCAAACTCCCTGATCGGTGATGACACAGAAGTAGAAAATCTAAAGTTGTTATGGGAAGCAATCCCACAGAGGCTGACTTGTGGGCATGAGTCAAGCCGAATGGAGTCTTCAATGTGCTAATAGAGCAATGCTTTATAGTGCAATGTGAGCATGCCTAAGTAACTAAACCTCTGATGGGTATGTCCTTCAATAATGGGGGAGAATTAATGCAGTGGCAAAGACTACCTTGTTTTATTACAAAAGTTTCTATATTCAAAGTAAAAATAGTCTTTGTTTTGGTTCAGGACTGTGGTTAAAGAGAGGTGCCCTCTTAAGGGAAATCTGCAGCATTGGCTTATGGTCAGGAGACCTATCTCATTGACACAAATCTGGAAGGGGGCTCATTTTGCTTCCAATTGCTCTCTAGTCAAAACTCTCATAAGACCCTAGGAAGGGGCTAAAGCCATATGAATAAACTTGCCCAATTCTTGATGCTATGGCCAGATCATTTATCCTTTTAGATTGGTATCCCATTCCTTACAAAACACCTAATACCTAAGCAGAAAACAAAGTAAGGGCATGAATCTTTTCTTTATCTACTCTATTTGAGATTTATTAGAAAAATCATTCTAGGTAAATCAAACTTATTTACTTTTGAAATGATTTGCTTGGATTACTTTTCATAATATGACGTATCATGTTAGAATCTTTGTGTTACTAAGAACAAAGCTGTTTTCCTAGAAGAAATTTAAAAAATCTTCAGTGTTAATTTGTTTTTTGTGATATGATTCTTCTCAACTGATCTGAAAGTATATTAACCATGACCCTTACTCACTTTCCGAAAGAAATCCTCATCAGCAAACATATAATCATGGAAGTAGCAATAGTAGGTACTTGTTAAAAAAGCAGATTTCAAGTGTCATAGAATTACTGAATCATAAATGTTTAAATCAGTTAAATACCATCAAAAGATGAATGGCTTTTTTTGAGTAATGTGTTACTGAAACCTGAATATCTGATATTCTCCCATATTTCTATATTGGGGTTTAACTAACAATGCAGTTCTATTCAGAAGTGAATATATACAGTGCAATTATATTCAGCTCTAATGGAAAGTGTACTTAGATAATATTCAGGAAAGTAGTTGGACTTACATTGTATAATATTAAGTGAGGCTATATGATCTCAGAAAGATAAAAACTATCATGGTCCCCCTTATATGCAAAACCTAGGCGATAATATACGAGAATATGTAAAAGCTCTCAAGGGTCAAAGTTGGCCATACATGCCATTCAGAAAGTTGCAACTTTCCTGCAGTCTGTTCACGAATCGTTATTATAAAATTATGTTGTGTTTATGTATAAGTTTTAGCTTCTGTGTTTTTATAGTAGTTTTAAGGATTCGTGTATCTGTGCCTGATTAGGTTAAGCTCCTTATAAATTACCAATTTTGTTTTAAACAAGTCATTATTTTAAACAATTACATAATGCTAGAGGGGTTTGCTGCTGCTGTAGTCATTCCCAGACATTTTACATCAACATAGAAATATATTCTTGTGGCTTTCTACAGGGAGATGTGAACCAGTGACCATTCACCCTGATGGGGCCCCTACAACAGTACACAGCAGTATTTCTCCCCAAGTCCAGTTGTCTACCTGAGGGAACCAGCAAGTTTATTTGAGTTATTTATAGTAGCACAAGTGACAGAAGGGCACCAGAAAGCCCACTCAAGCATGGGTGACAACTCAGGACAGCTGCACCTCTGGGGTCCCTGAAGGACTTGCAGGCAACTTGGTCAGTCAGGGAGTCTCTACTCCCTAATGATTTTCTGCTGCTTTTCAAACTAGCGGAGGAGCCTTGAAGAAACTTTTAACATTCTGACCCTGTAAGCTATATTTACTTCCAGAATCTCCCTTTACCTTCTTGGAAGAAATGCTTAAATTTGGGGGAAACAACCAATATATATTTGCAATACTGTTTTTTAACATTGACTAATGCCATTCGGTTCTAATGTGTTTTATAAGAAAGAAAGCATAGTGTTTCCAAAGAGTGATTGCCTTTCCACCTGTCTCCTTACGTCTTTCGGCAAGTGAAGCTTCCTGAATGGTTCTTATTTCTCTCCACAAAAGATTTTTATGGAAGTGCTGATTACCATAAACTCTGTGTATTATGTTTTAAGAGTATAGTTGATGAACTCTCATTATGTCATTTAGTAGTATAATATTCCCAAGGAAGTGAGGCATGACAAGAGGATGAAGACAACGTTAAGAATAACAACGGTGATAATAGTGACGACTGCAGATGGGTCAGGAGAAGGACCAAGAAGATAAAGCTGATGACAGAAAAGAAAAAGGAAATTGGGGAGAGTTTTAGTAATCATTACTGATTGTTATTCTGAGCTGGGCTGAAAGTTGGTTATTTTATGTATTTTATAAGGTAGTTATGGCATTACTTTCCTCTCACAGATCTATCCTTGTTTTAATCATACAATTAAAAATAGAGATGGTAGTTTTCAAACTCAGATCTCCTGATTCTTAAATATAAGTCTACAAGAATCACATATTTTCAAAAATATTAACAAAAATAGCAAGCCTAGTTTGTAAATATACAGCCTGTGTTGCTGTATGCATGGAAGAATCCTGGTTAACTGTGCATATCTTATTTTTCCACGACATTTATCAAGATATAAACTACTGGTGTTATTTTATAAACAGATGAATGATCAGGCGTCTCAAGTGATTTGGCTATTTCTTTGAAAATTCTCCTGAAAAAAAAAAAAAAAACATAGTGTGTGTGTGTGTGTGTGTGTGTGTGTGTGTGTGTGTGTGTGTTCTAGTATTTCTTAAAGGTAAAGATTTGAACCTATGGTCTAAAGTACAATTTAGTAGAAGTGTCAAGATTCACCATGCATCTTCCTGTTGAAAAGTGTAGATATACTTATTAGGCATATAGTAGATGCATATTTTTAAAAATATTTGTATTTTATTTTAAATTTTTTTTTTCAAAAAAGCACCACTTTACTTGTAGAGAGACTTTTCTCTCTTATGGAAGTTCCAGTACTGTATTATTAAAAAGCAAATGCACCATAAACATCTCATATTTTGACTGCTACTAGAGAGCTTTATACCTTCCTTTCTGTCTTTTAAGTATGCTGCCTCTCAGTGTTGTCAAGTTATCTATCCTTGATATTTCCCCCCATCAGAATGAGAAGTAAGTGTATATAATTTGGCAGGAATTCAGTCTATGTGAGAAATGTGTTGGTAATGTACAAAATAAAAATCTTTGCAAGTTGACCCATGATGACCTGTGATGCTTTTCTTGGTATAGGGAGGAAGGATAGCTTGAAAGAAAAATTGTCCCTGAAGGATGGGTGGGTGTGGAAAACAGTTTGTTCAAGAAAAGGAAGGAACAGATAGGTTGGGAGCATGCCTTAGGTTAGAATATGTATCTACAGAAATCCACCCTTCCCCTATGTTTTTATGTTCCTGATTCGTCTTTCCCCTCAGTGGGCTTCATCCCCACCCCCAGGAGTAATTTGTGATGTTTTTCTTGCTATTCTTTAAAAGACAGTTATGTCCTAAGTTATTGCATAACATGACTTTATTAAAAATAATGATGAGCTAAACACAATCTTTTACAAATATAGAAGAGTGATTACATTTTTTGAAAGGCCCAAATGGTAGAACATGGTAGCCCGAACTTGTTACAGTGCCTTATCTCATGGTAGTCCTGGAAGATAGCTGGATCTATTATAGTCAGCTCAAAATAAGGTACTGTGGAAAGCATTATTAGATCTAATGTGAGGTGTGTAAACTCTCAGATCCAAAAAAAGGTGGTGTGTGTGTGTGTGTGTGTGTGTGTGTTTGTAATATCTAAGACGTAGTTTTCATTTAAACTATTTTTTTCACTTTGAGGTTTCTAACATAACTATGATTTATATTGAGTTCTAGCTAATGTACAGATCTTTTTTTCCTTTTTTTTTAATTTTATTTTTCTTTTTAGTTACATTTTGTTAACTCTGTATCCCAGCTGTATCCCGCTCCCTCATTCCCTCCCCAACCCCACACTCCCTCCCTGGTCTCCTCCCTGCCCCTTTCCAAGTCCACTGATAGGGGAGGACCTCCTCCCCTTTCATTTGACCCTGTTTTATCAGGTATCTTCAGGGCTGGCTGCAAAGCCCTCCTCTGTGGCCTAACAGACTGCTCCTCCCCTGGGGGGGGGGGGTCAAACAGCCTGCCCTTGAGATTCTGTTAGAAATAGTCCGTGTTCCCCTTACTTTGGAAAACTACTTGGTTACTGAGCTATCACGGGCCACATCCGAGCAGAAGTTCTAGGTTATATCCATAGATGGTCCTTGGTTGAGTGTCAGTCTCAGAAAAGACCCTGTGCCCGGATATATTTGGTCCTTGTAGAGCTCCTATCCTTTCTCCATATGAAAGAAGGGAAGTTAGTATAATGTACAGATCTTATGATCCACTATTTATCTCTATTAGAGAGCTTATAAGTCACCCAAGATAACAGGCAATTTTAACTCACCAAATACTTTCTGGGTGATATTACTGATATTTTTGAAAGATCCATGCATGCACACTAGGATACGGCGTCATTTTTGCATAGTTAAACAGCTACTTAAGGTTATAACTCCCAGCCTCACGGCATATATTCGTACACTATGAAATCATCTGTACCAGTCAGTGAGAATGTAAAAGAAATCTCAACCACTGCGTCTGTTAAAACTTTGATGATCGTTTTAATTATTGATTCTTCCAAGAATCTGAGTGCTTTCAGCTTAGTATTTTGAGACATAGTGTACATTCTTGGAAATGTCAGTCATTCTTCATAGCAAACTTGCTGACTCCATGAATGAAAAAAGACAACCTATGGATTGCACTCATTTTTATAGTTGCCATTTTCAGGAATAGATATATATCCAAAAGTTATACAAATTGGATATATTCTGTTACCAAACAAAATAAATAATTTGAAAAATATGTGAAACAATCCTTGATCAGATAGCGAATATCAGGCAAGAAAAGAGTGATTATTATCATAAGAGGAACAAGTGAGGCAGACCCTATCATTGTCTCAGTTACACACATGGAGGATTTCCACAGTAGAGGAAAAATTAGCTAAGAAGGATGTTCTCATGTGCCCTCAAGACAGCATAATTGTAAATAGGAGAGCTGAACAGAGACTTAGAAATTTTCAGGAGAATTTCTTATGTGGTACCTATTAGAAACCCAATCACTGTGTCCAAGAACTATGTGAGGCAGGAGGAATGAACCATCTGGAAGAAAAAGAAGAAAGAATTCCGGAAGCTCATCCAGAATTAGTAAACTGTTTTCCATCAGCCACACAAAGTCCTCACAATTGAAGGAACATTTGTAGCATATTCATAAGAATTTTGCCTAAGTTGTGAGGAATAAGTGGCTCTAGACTAAGCATTGCTCTTGATCATCTAGGAGATCTTAATGCATGACTAAATTTATTGAATTGCATCTCAGTAAAATCCAGAACAAAGTTTGAGAATATAGAATTACAAAAATAGTCAACACCCAGTAAGGTAAAATTCTCAGTATCTATTGTCCAATAAAAAATTATCAAGCATGCAAACAGGCAGAAAAGCACAGCACATAATGGGGAAATTAAATCAACTGAAACTGATCCAGATGTTAGAACCGGCAAATAAGAACATTAAGACAGTTACTACACTGCATTCCTTATGTTCTGAAAGCAAAAGAAAAATTGAATATGTTAAAAATAAAAGAATGATACAAAAATAAAACCAAATTTTAAGAGAAAAGGTTCTATAATTTCTGAGATGAATAAAACAGTGAAGTTTATGAAAAGCAGAGAATATACTGTGGGAGAAACAATTAGTGAAGTTGAAGACACAACAACAGAAATTATTCTGACATATGCACATGAGAAATACATACATGTGTATGTTTGTGTATTTATGTGTTTAATTTAAGAGTAAATAGCACCAATGGGCTTTGGGACAATTTCAAACAGGAATTTAGTTATAACTGAAGGCGTGTAGATGGGTAAGGAAGTCAAAGAATGAAGAATGTCAGAAAAGTGTAATTAAAGACATAACATAAAATTCAATTTGCTAAAAACTGTAAGCTTACAGTTGAAAAACTCCTAAGTGACTTCAGTCATAAACAAAATATCATATGGACAAATACACACACAAACACACATAAATATATGATCATCAAGGTGGTCCAAGCCCGAGAAAAACACACATTTTGGTGTGCAGAACACAAGTATGATAAGAGTACTGTTTCCCTTTTCAAATTTAGTTAAGTTTGGCTGACAGTTTCGTACTTGTACATGGCATATTCTGATCAGTGTCACCCTACCCTCCCTGAATCCAAACCTATACTTTCATCTTTCTTCCTCCTCTAGGTCTCTTTGCCTCGTTTTTGTCTTTATGTTTTGTTTTTTGACTAAGTTTGACCAGGGCCATTTGTGAAGCCATTGATTCGAAACTAGTAATTGAAGGCTGATGGGTTCATCAGTGAGCATGTAACAGAAAACAATGTTTTCCATCAATAGCTAACTGCTCCCTGTCAGAAGCAGTGAGCTGCTCTTAAATTCCTGATTCACTGTTGATAGGTCTAGTCTTGTATAGGCCCATTGTGAATGCCTGCAGCTGCTACAAAATCTTGACTGTATTGATTGTATCATGCCCAAAAGGTAGTATTTCACACTCTTCTCCTTATCTTCTGGCTCTTATATTCTTTCTGCTCCTTCTTAGATGATGAAACATGGGTTTTGATTGGGTAGTATAAATGTCCCATTTAGGGCTGAGCACACTTACTCTCAGCACCTTAAACAGCCATGCATCTCTGAGTTCACTGTCACTCACTGCAAAGCGAAGACTGAGGATATCATATGTCTGTGGTTATAAACAGATATTAGGAAGGCAGCTATGTACCATGACAGTTAAGCTAAAGAGCAGTTGTAAATTTCCTTCTATGGCTTAGCATATCAACTGCGGGCTCTGGACTTACCTTACCTTACGAAGAATGTATGTTCTTGTGTGCAGCAATCCTTAGACACAAGCATTTAGTAGGTGGTTACTGCAGTAATGATTGTGTCTCCATTACACCAGTGCACACATGTTCTCTGGAAGGTTAGTATTGCGGCCTGTGGGATTCACAGCTTTGTAAAACATCTGATGCTTTTTCTGCCACAGCGGCTTGCACAACTTAGTTTAGAATTATGAAAACTAGACACTAGGAAGGAAGCTTCCAGATAAATTCTAGCTTGTTTTCCCTATATATTGCAATCAAGGTATGGCATGTCTTCAGCAATATAGTTTTCTCATCTACTCTGGTGGACAACCAAGAGGAATGATAAGAATGTACATTGTTTTGTGAATTATTTGGAGCTCCCAATAATAGGCTTCTTACAAAAAAAAAAAGCATGAAAGACTTGAGCAATGAATCTTAACAGTTAAAAATCTATTCTAATGAAACATTCAGCAAAACTGCTTTTCATTTGCTGATAAAAAACATGAAAAAATCTATTACCAATGTACTTTGATAGCATGAATTGTTAAAAACACTTCTTAGTAAGATGTAACATCTAAGTGAATTTAATAGTGTATAGCAGAGACCATAAAATAGAGAAATAAAATTATGACAGCAATAGTACAAAGTCTGGGAGGAAAATAAGTATATTGATTTAATTTACTTGTATGTGAAATGGATCACAGTCCTCTAATGTGGGTTGAGAGATGTCTGACTTAATCTGTTAGCATAAGGACAAGTCAGTCAGAGTTCATTTAATACTATGTTCATTTAAAAGAATAATAGTAGTAGATTTTCTCCTAGGGTCTGTGATATGTCTAGCCCCGTGGTCTTGGCATGATAGTGGTTCTGAACTTAGTATTTGGAGTGGACCTTAAATACAACCAGAAAGTGGTGGCCCACTCCTACAGTATTTGTGTGATTATTGTACCAGTGGGAAATATCATGTGAGGCCTGTCATTATTGTAGGTTACAGGATTCACAGCTGGGCACTCATGTAGTGTGTATAACACTGTCTAGCATAAGGAAAAAAGTAAAATTCAAAAAGAAAAGACAGGAGAATAGTAAAACATTATTATATTCTTCTCTGAATCCTATCAGAAACTTAGGTCTTTCCTGACACTTGTCTGTTTGTTTATGTGTCTGTGTTTTTTTTTCTAAAATGGATACTACCTGCTGTGCCATAGTTTACATATGTTAGGGTTGGAAATGACAGTATCTCCTATGATTTTAAACCTTCTTTCAGGCCACTCCTCTGTATTTTTTCCATTCTATTTTTACAATAATTAATGCGCTTGTACCTGGAAGTAGTATGTCTTCTTCAACACTTTCCTCTTCTTTATATATCCACAACCATGCCTTCCTTCATCTTGTTCTATCTCCTTTATCCATTGCTTTCATTCAGTATCCACAGACAAACATCTAAACAAACCTCTTGCAGAATAGTTTCTGGATCAGCATCATCTCTGCTCAGGCCAGTTAGGGAAAATCATACTCATACATGTGCTCATACACATTCTTATGTTTGCTCTTTTATGTTCTTCCCAATCAAACATCTGCTGTCTCACACCAGCTTTATTTCCTCTTCTCCAGAGTGATATTTCATGTCGTCTTTATTCTCAAACTCCCCAATTAAAACCTTTCTAAATCAGAAAGACCTTATACTCAATAAACTGGAATCAGTCTCAACTTTTGCCCATTTAAAACTCACTCACTCACTCACTCACTCACTCACTCACTCACTCACTCACTCACTCACT
>NW_026591086.1:43326253-43339823 GCF_907164565.1 Psammomys obesus
ACTCACTCACTCACTCACTCACTCACTCACTCACTCACTCACTCACTAACAACTAACTAAATTTGATAGGATCTTTAGCATTGGGAAACCAAACAATCCAAGTAATCTTGTAGGAATTATTCTGTGGTTTTTTTTCTATACAGTACCTCTAATTCAGATCTAAAATTTTCTCTGTCTTACAGATTTTATCTTTTAAAGGGATGTACGAAAATTTTTATTTTACTTTTATATAAAAATATGTATTTGATTTTATTAAAAAGCAAATACTGGTAATTTTTAAAATACCAGTAATAAACACTGGTATTTATTAGACATCAATAATTTGTTTCTCTGATGAATAATCATTACCCTGGTATTACTAAGTAATAATAAGAACTGATGATGTAAAATTATTTTTATTTTCAGAAAATGCATAATTTAATTGGTATGTGTAAAATATAGTAGTAACTTCAGAATAGGCATAGTGATAAATTATAGGTAAGAAAATAAATTCTGTCAAAATAAATTGTTCATGATGTAGAACATAGTTTTAAAGAATGTTTTCTATGTTATATTATCACATATATACACAAATTGAAAGTTAAACAATATACAATATATAAAATATAAATAGTATACCTTCAAGAAGACAAAACATCAAGATAAAGTTTTTTTTCAAAGCTGCATTTCCGATCTTACTTCCCTATTTCTTTTGGGCTAGATGTTGCTGACGTATTTATCTTTGTGTGTGGTTTTCCAAGTATTTCCTTGAGTATAGTTTAGCTATAGATACACGTTGTGTTCCTTTGTTGTATTTAAATACCCTCAACTTTATAGGGCTATTATTTTTACTGCTATTTAACAGTACAATATTCTAGTTCAACAGATGAAGTTAAAGAATTTAACACAGAAGTAACTATTAAGATTGTATTTCATTTTATTCCTTTTCAAATAAACAAATTTTCTTCATATTTATGCTTAAAATGATTAGCTTGTGATTAATTAGAAAGAAGAAGTAATCATTTTGGATAATTTCAACCATGGATGTTGCTAGAAAAATCTGAGCAGATCTTCAATTTGTTGACTTGAAATATGGCTCTCCTTTAAATTAGGGTGAACAAATGTCTAATATCCTTCCTGTTGTATAATCCATGCTTAATTTTTGTTGAATGAACAAACAGTAGAAAACTAACAGCTCCATCTATTATCCAAACCAAATAAGACAGCGCTGAAAGGTAAAATACTCCTGAGACTATGAAAAATACATTCCTAAAGTTATTTTTATTTAACTTACAAGATAGGCGTTTTTTATCCTATGCAAGAGCATATGGGAGCTATAAAATGAGTAAAAATATTTTTCTGGCTTCCGCGTAATAAGCCCACAGGTAAATTATGGGAGAAAACACAAAATAATTTAGACATAAGGTTGAGGTGTAATATTTACATGTGTTGGGCAGTGTAGGGTAGGAGCCAAAGAACCTTCACAGAGAGAAAAGAGTTCTAAGGATTCATTGCAATACTTTGTGGCAGTTGAGAGTAATAAAAATGGAAATGCTAATGAAAAGGCCAATACAAGTTCAGTGCAGAGGTGGGGTATAAACAGATCTTAGGTCCTAGAAAAGTGTGCAAAGAAAGTAATGGAAGATTTAAATAAAATCTCCCAAATTTCACTGCTTATTTTGTTCTCAAATGTTTCCTGAGGAAGATCTGTTCCCTACTTAGTATACAACTTTGAACAACTGTCTTTCTCTCCATGTTTCCCTCTCTCTCCCATCTCCCCCCCCCCATATACAGGGGTAATCTGAATTTCATTATGCCTTTTACTCATCTGTTTTGACATTCATAGCACTTGCATAAATTGCTCAATGCAGGGCCTACTGTTAAAGCCTTGCCTCTAAATAATGACTAAGTTTTCAGTCCTGCCCACCGCTAGCATCCAGATTCATGAAAGAGTGGAAATAGGAACTTGCTCTTAATTTAACGTATTTACTATTTAAAACTGCCGAATTCATAGTGAAATACTTAGTAAATAGAAACAGGGAAAAGGCAGAGCTATTTTGTCAGAAAGCAAGTTTTCCTCCTCCAAACTTAGAGAGACCTTGAAGATAAAAATATTTAAATGAAGATTGTAAACATAAATTTCAAAAAAAATTATCAACAGCAACATTAAAATGGATACCAAACTATAGTTATGTTGAACTGTGTATTAGCATAAAACCATGTTAAAAAGAATACAGTATTTCTGGAGCATTTCTTCACACTCTGAGAAATTAGTCATTAAAGTCATTTTTCAAGACAGGGTTTCTCTGTGTAGCCTTGGCCGTCCTAGAACTTCCTCTGCATTGCATGCGGGCATCCTGAGTGCTGGGATCAAAGGCATGCGCCACCACCAACAGGCACCATTTTAATGATGTAAGGAAAACCTGAGTAAAAGCACACGACTAAACTTTCTGTAAGTTTCTGTAAGTAGTATCCTCAGAAAGAGTCGAAATTAAAGCAAACAGAAAGACTAGAGAAAAGTGTTATATAAATTATAGAACCAGAGAAGAGTGACAGTCAAGACCACATCTGTAAAAGTTTGGCATCGGAGGCTGAAAAGAGAAAGAAGCATGAGCAGGGGTTAATGGTGTCTTTCAAAATCCAGTGGAGATGGGCAAGGAAATAGCACTAAGGATTTTAACAACTGTTTAGAAAATAAGAAAAGATAGCTTGTTTAGCTAGTTCTCTCAAGGATACTGATCAAAGCCTGGGTAATGGGATGTTGCTTGAAAGATGACAAGCACTTTATTTTCTTTAAAAAAAAAAAATAGCTTTGCAATGTATGAGACAGAAAGAATTGTCTAATAAACTAGGTTGATTTTTTTTTTTTAAAGAAAAGATCAATAAAATGAATTCCCAAGAAGGTAATTTAATCAGAAAACAGAGAGCATTATTTACTGTAATTATTTTTGTTGTTAATATAATAGTTATTAGGAAAGGGTAAATAGAGATAAAGAGCTTATGACCTGCAACTTTTCCAACAATAATGATAACTATAGTTTTTAAGTGTTCAGAATTAGCTGCTAAGTATCATTTGATATCTACAAGTAAGAGGTCATTACGGCCATTTCAGAGATGATGGCATCGAGGGCTTGGAATTAAAAATATTATCAAGTTTATACTGTGTCTTTACAAAGTGTCTAAGCTATTCCGTGTACATCCAAGCACCAAACCTTCAATGAAAGCATAGGGCTGTTTCTCTGCAGAATAAATCAGCTCTTCAAGACAATGGAAAAGCAAAAACGGAGAGATGCACAGATATCTTTTGAGTGGATGAGGAGGACAATGGTGTAAACATAAGTTGGGATGGTTTTAATTTTCTCAGTAGGAGGTGAGGTTATGTGCTAAGTAGGAGGGAGGGAAGAGGGCTGGCACTGGGGATTTGAGAGCCTCAGAAACATTTGGAACAGCTGCGGGGAGGAATGCAACTGGGAGTCAACAAGTGATAAATAAAAGAATTGCTGAGACACAATGAGGGCGCAGCTGAGGTCAGTCCAATTGCTCTCTATTGTTTAGCGATTTGGTCTATGAATATTGAGAGAGGAATCAGACAATGAAAGTTATTGAAATATCAGGCAGGGGTTGAGAAAGTAGGACTCAAAAACAATGGAGAGGAGGGATATTTAGGCAAGTTTTAAGTGCACACTTGACCTGATTAATTTTGCCTGATTTGGGCAGACAAAAGAGGAAGGATGTGGCTCAAAAAAGAATGAAGCAATGAGCTACTGGAGAAGATGGAGGGAAGGAGGATTTTGAAAAGGAGGAAGGAGAGGAGAAGGCTGACTAATAACAACATACTTGAAGAATCTAAGTGCAAAAATCCTAGACCTTATTCATTTTGATCATTGCAGTAATGGAAGAGAAAAGATCCAGGGTCAGGCTATTGGACATCAGGGACCATGAGTGAGTATACTGAGAGTTATGACACCTTTTTTTTTTTTTATAAGATATGTTTACAGGATTTATAGGAACAAAGAATTTCAATTCCTGAGGATCCATTAGTAAAACCAGACATATCTTGCATTATGTGTAATTTTTACAAATTCCAAGTGCACTGCTTTACACATCGCATGTCATGTGAAAGCCTTTCGGGGAAGGTACACACCTGCTAATTGTTACTAACACCCTCAGACATATTTTATTGCTTAGGCTGTGGTGCTCCAGATTCTCAGCTCTTGCAGCTGGGTGAAGCTGCACATTTTGAATGCCTGAAATTTGACCTAAATGGTGTTGACATTAGAGGGACTGTGAGTGATGGAAAAGGAAACAAAAAGTCTTGGATTTTTTTTTCCCTCTACAGAGACTTCTTCTCCTCAAATTAATAACAACAGATTTAAAACTATCTCTTCTTGAAGTGCAGAGTGCAGCCAGCAGCACAGCTGCCTCCTTGGCAGAGGCGCATGGGGACCCCTGCCTTCCACTCCAAATCCTTCTGCTCATAAAAGGCCCCTTGTCGTTTTGTTAGAGTGTCTTTTAGGTTTGTGTTTTGTTTTAATTTTTAATTTAATTTAATTTCTTTTCCTTTTTAGGGTTTATGTGTCAGGGGGAAAGATCTTAAGTGTTAGGTAGAAATAACTTCCGCACTCTACATTTATTTTGCTATGCATTAGATAAAGCGGGAAAAAGGGAAATTTAATTAAATTCAACAAATGCATATGTACATGTGCACTTAGAAGCAAAATGTTAGTTGTTACAAAGATTCTGAGAGGACTGAAGTATGATATCTTGTTTCAGAACTAACGTAATTTAGGAAGACTACTGGCATTTGGAGATGATGTAACTTTGCTTTGAGAAGTATTTTAGAGTGTTTTGGTGATATAAAGGAGAAGGATATTACACATGATGTATCTCGAAGGTCATTAAACTCATTGAGGGGAAGACAGATTTTGATCACCAATTTAGAATTTATATAAAAACAAGTCAAAGTAGATAGTAATGTAGTATCTTGGATACCTTGCAAGCAAGTGAAGATAATTTTGTGATGTAATAGACAGCACTGAGCAGACATCAAAGTGTATTCGGGGAAACATGGGCTGAAAAGGGATGATGAAAACATGAATGAACAATTGAAAGCATTTTTAATATTGCTGTGCTTTATGGCTAAGGAATTAGAGGAGTGTTCTCTTCTGACTGCAGGAGTGTTCTGCAGTCAGAGGTGAACAAGAAAGACTTATGAGCAATGGCGTGAGCCTATCTCATCTTGCTACTTTATCATCTATTTTAATATCTGTTTATCTATCTATTTATGATCCAATATCTATAAACTATCTAATTAGCTATCATCTATTATCCATTTATCCTATACCTAGATAGCTATCATATCTGTTCATCATTTGCCAACCTACTTAAGTCACTTCATAGACATATAGTAAATATACAAAAAGCTATATATATAAAATCCACAAAACATGATTTATTGGGAAATAAGTATGTGCTCATGAATTCATCACTGCAATCTATGCAATAAATTGCCCATCTCCTCTGAATGGGCTTCTTGTCTTCCTCTCATCTTGTTTTGCTTTCAGTTTTATGGGGAAACACTTAAGCATAATATTTATTTTCTTGGGAAAAGTAAGTTTACAGTTCCATATTATGAACCACAGGGTCTCCATTGTGCAGTCTCTCTGGAACTTTCCCACCTTGCACATCTCAGAGCTGGTAGCCATAGGCCAATAGCTTCCCGTTTGTACCTCCTCTAGTCTCCAGAAGCCAGCTTCATGTTCTCTGGGATTAGTGTTTTATGTTTCATATATGAGTAAGAACACAGCATAAGAGCAAACATAAACACAAGTTGTTTATGTTTGGCCTAATATCCGCTTATGCTAAGTAACTGACCCACTTACTGATGGAAACGCAAAAGGAGGAGAGATGATCTACATGCCCACTGTTCCTTCTCATTATGGCACTAAAGTAGATGTGATGCCTTGATTAATCCTCAGACTAGACACAGTTAAACAGCTCTTCTCTCTCCTTCCACCTCCTTTCCATGAGTATGTTGAGGAGACTAAGCCTGTTCGGACCTGTATTGCTGATATTCTGACTTAAGCACCATACAGAAAATAAAAATGAAATGATGAAATGGGTGAGATTATGTAATCTTATATATTTATTTTTAAAATTTGTGTATATACCTTCCCAGAAAAAACTGTTTGTTTCACAAACTTCTTTTTAAATACTTGCTGCCATGGGACTAAATTCTGATCAAGTAGTATGACAGAATAATGCGTGTTAACACTTATAGAGTCTCATACACTTTCTTTCAATGTTTTCCTACTCAGCTTGCAGAAATATTGCCATCATGTCTATTATCCTTGAGAGTGCTACAGGGCCAGAGACTCAGCCAGGCAAAAAGGTATCTGAGAGGGTCTGCTCCAGTCCTGTATCCCGTGACTGACCTGCTACATAAGAAAATAGCGAAGCTCTTCACACTGGTAATGCTGCTACTCACCAAGTGAAACCCTGCCTTAACGCAGTAAGTGAAAACATCATCATCAGCTCAGGAAAAAACAAACAAACAGACAACCTGCTGTGGATATAAACATGTTTTTGGTCCCAGCTGTGGGATGTGGAACTGATTCAGATGGTCCACAGCAGCACACTCTTTGCCTCATTCAGGCTCTGAGAGGAGCTCCTTGCCAGCTGTAGGTAGTTTGAATCTGAGAAAATAAATGCCAGAGCCCGGAAGTAGAGAGGAGAGAAAAAACAGTGCTGCTCCTGCTTCCCCCTTGCTGCTCTTGGTTGCTGTTGTGAGACAAGAAGATGGACACCTCCTGAAATAAGGATTGGACTGGCTCCAAGGAACCTTATGACCCTGACCAGAAGGAAGCAGCTAAGAGAGACTTGCACCTTCTCTCCCACTAACCCTTCTTCTCTCCTAGCTGATGTTGGGGTAATGGAAGGGGTTGGGATGGAGTAGGGAGAAGAAGATATAAGAAATGTAAATAAAATGGTATATATATATATATATATATATATATATATATATATATATATATACACAAAGAAAATATGCCAACAAACCCCCTTAAAAATGTTCAGCACCAACTCAGCTCACTAAAAATTAATGAATCAGAAAGAATGAAATACAGTTTATTAAACTAGGAAAAGAAATACAGCATCCACAACTCTTGGAATGAAGGTACAATGGTATTATAACATTCAGTAAGCACTCTGAGGGCTAACACAGTGGCTTAGGAAAGTGCTTAGATGCAAGCATGGACACTAGACTTAGGATGCACAGAAGCCACACAAACACAAAGCAAACGTTTCTCTGTTGATATTATTTCAGATATTTCTTGCTCTTCCTACTTTCTTTTGTGAACATACATTATATTCTTTGTAGCTTTCATATAATTATTAGGCATTATTTTAACATTTTCTATCTGCATTTAAACTGACGTGGTTCCTATTATTAGGTCTTTTAGATACTGATTATTTATCTTTATCAAGTCCATTAATGAGCAAATCATAGACATTCCTTATAATTGCTTATAAAATTTTTATTCATACTACTTCCTTTTGTTTTTGTTTTTATAATATTTAATATACAGCAACATTATAATTGTTAATTTCTTCCCAGATTCTTTTTTTAAAATAGTAATTACAGATTATTCATGTTGTATCCCAGTTGTTGTCCCTGTCTCATTCTCTTTCAATCCCACCCTCTATCCCTTGTCCCCTCTCCAAATCTACTGAGAGGGGAGGACCTCCTCCCCCTCCAGCTGACCCAAGCCTATCAAGTTTCCTCAGGAGTGGCTGCATTGTCTTCCTCTGTGGCCTGATAAGACTGCTCCCTGCTCAGGGGGAGGTGATCAAAAGCCAGCCACTAAGTTTATTTCAGGGACAGCCCAATCCCATTACTAGGGAACCCACTTGGACACTGAGCTGCCATGTGCTCCATCTGTGCAGGAGTTCTAGGTTTATCTCCATGCATAGTCTTTGGTTGTAGTATCTGTCTCAGAAAAGACCCCTGGGCCCAGATTTTTTGGTTCTGTTGCTCTCTTTGTGGAGCTCCTGTCCCCTCCAGGTCTTTCTATCTCCCCCTTCTTTCCTAAGATTCCCTGCATTCTGCCCAAAGTTTGGTTATGAGTCTCAGCATCTGCTTCGATACCCTGCTGGGTAGCGTCTTTCAGAGGCCCTCTGTGGTAAGCTCCTGTCCTGTTCCCTATTTTCTCACTCTTCCGATGTCCAACCCGTTTGCCTTTTTGAGTAAGGATTGATCATCTTACCCAGAGTCCTCCTTCTTGATCAGCTTCTTTAGGTGTACAGATCTTTGTATGTTTACCTATATTATATGTCTAATATCCACTTATAAGTGAGTATAAACCATCTGTGTCTGTCTGCTTCTGGGATACCTTACTCACGAAGATCTTTTCTAGATCCCACCATTTTCCAACAAATTTCATGATTTCCTTTTTTTTTTAAATTGCTGAGTAGTATTCCATTGTGTAAATGTACCACACTTTCTGTATCCAGTCCTCCGTCGAGGAGCATCTGGGTTGTTTCTAGATTCTGGCTATTATGAATAAAGCTGCTTCAAACATGGCTGAGCAAATGTCCTTGTTATGTACTTGAGCATCTTTGGGATATATGTCTAGGAGTGGTATAAATGGATCTTGAGGAAGCACTATTCCTAATTGTCTGAGAAAGTACCAGGTTGATTTCCAAAGTGGTTGTACAAGTTTATACTCCCACCACCAATGGAGGAGGGTTCCCCCTTCTCCATATCCTCTCCAGCATGTATTGTCACTTTTGTTTTTGACTTTGATCATTCTGATGTGTGTATGGTGAAATCTCAGAGTCATTTTGATTTGCATTTCCCTGATGACTCAGGACGTTGAACATTTTTTTAAGTGTTTCTCTGACATTTTATATTCCTCTACAGAGAATTCTCTGTTTAGCTCTGTACCAATTTTTTAAATTGTATTACTTGTTTTTTTGCTTTTTAACTTCTTGCGTTCTTTATATATACTGGATATTAGTCCTCTGTCAGATATAGGATGGTGAAGATCCTTTCCCAGTCTGTAGGCTGTAGTTTTGTTCTGATGACAGTGTCCTTTGCTTTACAGAAGGTTTTCAGTTTCATGAGGTCCCATTTATTGATTGTTGCTCTTAGAGCCTATGCTGTTGTTGTTCTATTCAGGAAGTTGTCTCCTGTGCCAATGAGTTCCAGGCTCTTCCCCACTTTTTTTTCTAGCAGATTTAGTGTGTCTGGTTTTATTTTGAGGTCTTTGATCCACTGGGACTTTAATTTTGTGCAGGGTGTTAAGTATGGATCTATTTTCATTTTTCTACATGTTGACATCCAGTTAGACCAGCACCATTTGTTGAAGATGCTGTCTTTTTTTTCCATTGTATGATTTTGGCTTCTTTGTCAAAAATCAAGTATCCGTAGGTGTGTGGGTTTATTTCTGGGTCTTTTATTCAATTCCATTGATCCACTGTTCTGTTTCTATGCCTGTACCATGCAGTTTTTATTACTATTGCTCTGTAGTACAGCTTGAGATGATCTGTTGTTGTACAGGATCGTTTTGGAAATTCTGGGTTTTTTGTTTTTCCAAGTGAAGTTGAGAATTGTTCTTTCAAGGTTTGTAAAGAATTGTGTTGATATTTTGATAGGAATTGCACTGAATCTGTAGATTGCTTTTGATAGAATGGCCATTTTCACTATGTTAATCCTATTGATCCATGAGCATGGGCGATCTTTCCATCTTCTGATGTCTTCTTCGATTTCTTTCTTCAGAGACTTGAAGTTTTTTTCACTTGCTTTCACTTCTTTCACTTGCTTGGTTAATCACGCCATGGTACTTTATGTTATTTGTGGCAATTGTGCAGGGTGTTGTTCCTACTTCTTTGTGATGATTAGAGTTTGCATCCTTTTCTTTACATTTTTTGTCTCTTCATGGAAGATATTATTTCATGACTAATCCTTAAAGCTTTAATCACAGTTTAAGTCTTTCGATAATGGAAAAAACAATCACCTGATTCTTGTTCTGATGCATGCTGTATTTCTGTAGGCTTTTTTTTTTTTCTTCATTTCATTTTTATCTTTTAGAATTATTTGTTAGTGTTTGTTAAAAGCATTAGTATGTGTGTATGTTGTGATGGTCGTAGGTATAGTGGTGGTGGCGGTTGTTGGTGTGTGTGTGTGTGTGTGTGTGTGTGTGTGTGTGTGTTTGAAGTATTCCATTTTAACTGGGCTAAAACATGAGCTGTGCTCCATGCATTTTGTGGCTGTGTATGCAGAAAATTTCACATTTTGAAAGCTTTCATAAAACTGATTTTTCTGTGTTGTCATTTGTGTTTCTCCAAGAATTCATTTTGAATTCGAGTCTGTATCTGACAGCTCTCTGGGTGATAACCCACATGTATTGCGTTAAAAACCATATTTGTCTCAAGTTTCTTCTGCTTCTGGCCAGCTGATGTCAGCCCTGAACTGATGTCTACCTTTCAAAAATTTGAGCTAGCAGTTTGTGTTATGACCTCAATTTTCTGATGCATCTGAGAAATCATTGATTACTCCTTGTACTAATTGCTGGGACTGGTGCTATGACTCTCAAGCTCTTGATATGCAGAACTAAACCAAGAAATCTCTAAGTTTGACTTTTGATTCTTAGGCAAGTATAATTTAATATCAAAACAGATAAGACAGGAAAGAGTAAGCCAATCTTACCTACAAAGTTGTGATATATAATGAAATAAATTTAAATACATCATGTTTCCAGATAGCTTTTCATGCAGCAAGGAGCTGGCAACACCTCAGCAATGTAAAGTTATACATTATTACTTTTCTTTGTTTGTTTGTTTATTATTGTTAGTTACATTTTATTAACTCTGTATCTCAGCTGTATCCGCTCCCTTATTCCCTCCCAATCCCACCCTCCCTCCCTCAGCTTCTCCTTGCCCCTTTCCAAGTCCAGGGATTGAGGAGGACCTCCTCCCCTTTCTTCTGTTTTATCAGGTATCTTCAGGACTGGCTGCAAAGTCCTCCTCTGTGGCCTAGCAGTACTTCTCCTCCCTTGAGGGGTGGGGAGGTCAAAGAGCCTGCCATTGAGTTCCTGTCAGAGATAGTCCCTGTTCCCCTTACTATGGGAAACCAATTGGTTATTGAGCTACCACGAGCTTTGTCCGAGTAAAGGTTCTAGGTTATATCCATACATGGTCCTTGGTTGGAGAAACAGTTTCAGAAAAAACCCCTGTGCCCAGATATATTTGGGCTTTGTGGGGCTCCTATCCTTTCCACATCATACTAACTCCCCTTCTGCCGAAGGTTTGGTTATGAGTCTTAGTATCTGTTTTGAAACGCTGCTTGGTAGGGTCTTTCAGATGCCTTCTCAGTAGACTCCTGTCATATGTCCAATGCACATCCTACTCGTCTTTCTAAGTGAGGATTGATCATCTTACCCCGTGTCTGCTTTCTTGTTTATCTTCTTTAGGTGTATAGACTTCATTATGTTTATCATATCTTGTAGGTCTATATAAGCGAGTATGTATCATGTTTGTCTTTCTCCCCCTGAGATACTTCACTCAGAATGATCTTTTCTAATCCCACCATTTGCCTGAAAATTTCATGATTTCCTCATTTTTGATTGCTAAGTAGTATTCCATTGTGTAAAAATACCACAATTTCTGTATCCATTCCTCCGTTGATGGACATCTGGGTTGTTTCCAGCTTCTGGCTATTATGAATAAAGCTGCTACAAACATGGTTGAGCAAATGTCCTTGTTGTGTACTTGAGCAAATTTTGGGTATATACTTAGCAGTGGTATAGCTGGGTCTTGAGAAAGCGTTATTCCTAATTGTCTGAGTAAGCACCAGATTGACTTCCAAAGTGGCTGTACCAGTTTACATTCCCACCAGCAATGGAGGAGGGTTCCCCTTTCTCCACAACCTCTCCAGCATGTGTTGTCACTTGAGTTTTTCATCTTGGCCATTCTGATGGGTGTAAGGTGAAATCTCAGGGTTGTTTTGATTTGCATTTCCCTAATGGCTAATGAGGTTGAGCATTTCTTTAAGTGTTTCTCTGCCATTCAATATTCTATCCTTGTAGTAGCATATAGAATGTTTTTAGGAGCAGGATAGAGTCTTATGGGAGACCTATTTTTAGATTATTAAAATATCTCTTTACTGATTTCCATAGTTTCAAAACGTAAATAAAAGTCTCTCTTTCCCCATATCCTCACCAGAGTTTACTTTTGTTTGTTTTCTTAATCTTAGCCATTTTGAGCTGAATAACATGAAATCTCAAAGCAGTTTTAACTTGAATTTTCCTAATTGTTATGAATGTTAAATACTTCTTAGTTTAAGCAAATATTTTTTTTTCAGAACTCTGTGTTCAGGCTTTCAAGTTGGTTTTTTTAATTTTCTTTCATGTTTTATTTTGGAGTTCTTTGTATATTCTGGATATTAATCTTCTATTAGATGTAGACCTGAGGCATTTTCCTCTCACTTTGTGATCTTCCTTTTCTGACACTCTGTTGTTGCCTTTGCTGTACACATTCTTTTTCATTTGGGGGGATCTGATTTGTCAGTTTTTGGCTTTACCTTTTGGAGTAAATAGAGTCTCTTTCATAAAGTCCTTTCCTGTGCTTACATGTTTTTCGGTACTACTTACATTTTCTTCTCATTTAGCAATGAGATTTTTGATAAATGTCAGGTTCACTTTTGTTTAGAATAAGAGAAAAGGGTCTCATTTTATTCTGGCACACCTGGACACCCAGTTTTCTCAACACCGTGTGTAGCAGATCCTCTCTTTTCTCAAGTATACATTTTTGACATCTTTGTGTGCTATCAGGTGTCTAGTTGTGTGGACTTAACTTTGTACCCTCTATTCTGTTCCTCTGCCACACAGGTCTATATTTATATTTCTTGTCAGTATTACTCTGGTTTTATTACCTGTAGGGTAATCTGCAATCCTGTACAATATTCTGCCAGCATTAGTCATTTTGCTCAGGATTGTCTCTGTTATCTAGGGTCTTCTGGGTTTCAATAGATATTTATTAGGCTTATTTTTCTATTTTGTCAAATGATGCCTGTCTGTTTCCTGTACCTATTTGTTTGAGATGCTTTCTCATCTTTTTACTCTAAGGTGATATCTACCCCAGAGGTTTTTTTTTTTTTTTTTGTGGACAACAAAAAGATAGATGTTTATTAATCAATTCAACTACTCTGTATTGTTTGACTGAGTATTTGAAGCCTTCGTCTGTCCATAGCTATGAATTTCTGCACAGCACCACATTGGTCAATATTCCAGGATGAAGTTCCATAAGATCCCAAACCTTTTGAAGATATATAAGCAGTTGATGTCTGCTGAAGGAGTGGGGAGTCAGTTTTCTTCAGGCACGAGTCCTGTGATAGGTTACAGGTTGCCCAGGCATGAGTGATCAACTCCATATCCATGTCCATATGGGTAACATTAATTGTGACCAGGATATACATAGAAGAAGGAGGAGGAGGCAGAGGAGGAGAATGACAGGAAGAGGAGGAGGGGGAGAAGAAGAAGAAGAAGAAGAAGAAGAAGAAGAAGAAGAAGAAGAAGAAGAAGAAGAAGAA
>NW_026591086.1:43339833-43373631 GCF_907164565.1 Psammomys obesus
AAGAAGAAGAAGAAGAAGAAGAAGAAGAAGAAGAAGAAGAAGAAGAACAAGAACAAGAAGAACAAGAACAAGAACAAGAAGACAAATTTGAGATGGAGGTTCTGGGGAACATGGGAAGAGTTGGAAGGAAGAGAGGGGTGGATACTATTTAGATATTGTTAGAAATTAATTTTACAGAGTTCCTCCCAGAGTCACCATATGTTGCTGGGAGAAATTGGGGTCCTCTGCTTGGGCTCATAGTTTCATTAATAAAACAAATTACGAGCAGACTCACTCAGAAAAGTTTGAATACACTTTTAGCAGGGTTTAAAATAATAGTTCCGGGTGAAAATAATAGTCTCAGGCAAGCTGTAAATCTCAGCCTCTGCCCAGAAGTGGAAGACAGACAAGAACTAAAGAAAAATCCATGCCATTTGAATTAAGCCTTGTGGTAGACAAGTGGGAAAGGAAATTTTAGAGAAAGAGTAAAGAATTCCAAAGTACAATGAGAAGCAAACTTAGGCTCTGGCCATCAAGCAAAGGAGAATCAGAAGAGAGAGAAAGAAAAGAAAAGAAAAGAAAAGAAAAGAAAAGAAAAGAAAAGAAAAGAAAAAGAAAACGAAAATGTTAAGCCTTTCTGAATCTGTTCAGAACTCAAAGATGTGGCAGACACAACAGAGCTATAAGGCTGGACCTGAAACAATGGCAAAAGGGTGGGAATTGAGGGGGCAAAAGTACACATCTCTTAGGCGGGGGAATTACTTGTCCTCCTACTTTTTCAGCATAGCTTAAAGTAGACTAACTTTCCTGAGAGAACTGGATTAACTCTTAGAGGGAGGAAGCACTGGCATGTCTTCTTCTAAAGGTAGATTCCATTCCTTAAGTAATAATATACTGAAAATGCATTGTAGTCTTGTATAAAAAATTCAAATTAATAGTGTAAAAATCATTTAAAAATTTGAAAAACCATTAATTAAAATAACTAAATATAAACTATCCAGTATTAATTAAAAACATTAAATATAACTTATCCCAAAGTTAAAATTTTGCTTAACATTAATGATGAAACTTAGCTTATGAGTGAATATATTATTAATTGTGAAAATACAATATTATGAGGATATTACTTTCCCAATAGGATTAATGAATATCCATTAAATATCTACACTTCTGGATGAAATTACTGAGCCAATGCTATAATGTATGTGAGGGGATGACAATAAAATAAACGACTAAGCTAGTGATATCAGAAGAAGGAATAGATTTGTTACCTTCTCATTTATTTGATGGAGATACTGATAGCAGAGTTCACTAATAAATGCTTAAAGGTCCTTGGGTTTGATGAAGAGAGATCTTGGGGACTTAACAGTCAATGGTCCCCCATATTCAGTAAACTGGCTCTATTTTTTTTTTCTGCCACCTATTTACTCTTTATCTTCTCTTAATTTCCTGGTAGAACTTGGGTTTCTATCAGTTATTTTCAGAGATTTGCAGACACAAGGTTGTGAAAATCCAAGGCACTATGGAATAGACATGGCTTTAATAAACAAGGTGACAGGACAGTATTGCTTATCTTCCACCACTGATATTCTGTCCTCACATTAGTGAACTCTTCCAAAGATGAAATGAAGGTCTTGGTTCCAGCCATAATTGCTGTGATGTAGCACGTAGTTACTTGATTGTTGGAAATAAAGAGGAAAAATTCTTCCTCAACTTATGTTTTTAGTATCCCCCTAAAAAAATGACAGCATAATTTCTACTTCAAGTACCACTAAATTCAGAAGGTGTAGGAAAGTTAAAGAAAGAGTTTGCTTCCTTCTGGTTGTTTTAGCATTAAATATTTCTTTGCCCTATAATTTCATTGGTTCAAATTAAAAAAAATATTTGAACATGGGTTTAAATAAACCTCTGATGATAATTTATATAAATCAAAATCCAGGGAGTTTTTTTTTTAAAGAAAAATACAGATACAATTTATGTTCAAAGTTTTAAGATTTGACCGAAACATTGCAGAGTATCTGAGAGGCTACACCTGTAAATCTAGCATTTTGAAATCATTTCAAAGATGGTTCAAAGTTCAACAGAATGCCTAAAATCAGGAAATTACACAATTAGTTGATGTGCCGAAATAAAATTGAATACAACACAGTTTACATGGTTTTTTTTTTTTATGCCAACTAGAAGCTTTGTGTTTATCTACCTGTCAGTGTAAATGAATTTCACTGATTTGTAGGCACAGTACATAATTCCCTTACTCCTATAATTTATAAAGTCACTGTATGGACACTTGTAGAAACCTGTGTTGTTCATTGACATTTGTTAATTGAGTGTATAGCAAGAGATTTTTTGAACATGGAATAGTACTGTATTTGCATGTAATGTATACTATTTTAAAATACTTTTAAATATTTTAAAATAATTTCCCATATTTGATGCTTTCATAATTTTAAAACTCAAAAAATGCTAGGCACATGCTTTTGCATTGCTAAAATTGTCCTTACCCCATGGATCCTTGAGAGTGTAAGTGCTCTAAGTGTCTTCATAGCAGTCTTTAGGGGTCATTCCAATTGGAAAACAATACTTCAAATACTTGTTCCCTTTACCTAAGCTAATTGCCAACAAATGTTCTTTTCTTTTTCAGAAAGGAAAGAAAGTCTTTGCAGCAAGGCTTTTTGTACTTGGTCCTACTTGCTAGTAGTTTAGATCACCGTAGAGTCCACTTTTCCCTTTTGGTTCTCTCAAGGAGGATTTTCTGGTCATAATTATTTTACTCCTAATTGAGCTTGTATTGTTGAAATTATCCTAAGTATATCTAGTAATGAGAATTTATTTTGGATGCCATGATTATAATGCATTTCATTATGGAAATGCCCCTATATCTTGGCTTTGCAGCTCCAGAGCCCAAATTCCTAGTCTGGTAGGTTTCTAAAACAACAATGAGATGCAAAAGTTGGAGTGAAAAAATACCAAGGTCTAGTAGAATTTCCCACACTGAAAACCACTGAACAAACTGATTTGGCCTTCAAGCTGTGCAAGGAAAAAGACAGACCATTTCTCCAAAGAAAGCCAACACATTCCAAGAACAAGCTGTATTATTCTTTATTTCATACTCGGATTAGTAAGTATTCTGAGCTTGTTTTCTGTTTGAAAAGCCTTCAGGGTTGGAGGCTGCATTAATTGGTAAAGTTAAATCACTTGCCCACTGCATTTTCTCTAACACCCACATTCTCAGCACAACCACTGGCCACCTGTACTCAGCATGTTCTCACACAGGGTCGTTAACTCTGAAAACTAATACAAGCCAAACAAAGCCTGAGGAATAAATGGGTTGCCATAAGAAAACAATTAAAAAGTCACCTGTTGTGAAAAGACATATTTAATCAAACCTGCACAAATAGACCACCCAAGATTAAACACAAGTTGTTCTGAGTCTGGCATTCACAATACAGGTGTGTTTTTGTGAATGAGGGATTGTGATCAAAATGTGTATACTTTATCTTTTTAAATGTTCAGATAAAAGTTCTAATAAAATTGTGTAGCTTTTCATAAATATTCAAGATATTTCCCTTTTGAAAAAACATATACAAATTGTGTTTAACCAATTTGACCATTAATAAGAATACTGACTGACATATCAGATAGCAAATAAGCTGAGTCAACATTTCTTAACATTCTGTAAATGATTCTAAAACTTTAAAGTTTAAATGTTTTAATAAAATTGTCTTATTAATTTTCTGGAATAAATTTATGCCTGAAAAAAATAGCATTTATGTTGTTCTCATTGCGTTGTTTCATAAGCTCTAATATGGTGAGTTTAGTAAAATCATTGCCATGCAGACTATTACATTTCGCTATAGTAAGTTCAAACACAATTTCATTTTCTTGGGTCTTCTCTCCTATCTTCTTCTCTGTCCAGCTTCTTCCCTCTTGAACCTCTCTTCTCTCCTTAGACCCCTTATCACATTCCATTATTGGGAGGATTAATTCTTTATCTAGCATTTCTAAACCATGCATTCCTAAAAATCTCAAAATTATAGTTTCTTTCCATTAGAAAATGTTAATATAGTCCTTTAGTTTTATAGAATAGATATTTGAAGACATTCCAGGAAAATTAAAATTATTTCATGATGTTTAAAATCCCCATTATAAAATTTAAAATTTTTCAATTATTCATCTCGCTGTAAGGGGCTCTGTGTGATGAATTATTTATTTTACCTTACTGCTTTGCCTCTGCTCTGATCCCAGTTCTCCTTCTTACCTCATTCCAACCATGGCAGACTGCCGGAAAGTATCAGGAAGTAAGTGAATTTCTATACTATATGCCCTCTACCTGATATATTCTTCTGTATTGCTTTAAAAATCACTCTTCCCTTTCATAAAATGCTCTCTTTGACACCTTAGATGAGATAATTCTTTTCTCCACTCTGCTACAGTATCCCGAAGTATTTTGTTTTAGTTTTACAGAAGTTGAACTAGGGGCCGTGTGAGTTCAGCACATTTCTGTTTGCTTTGTAAATTTAATGCTACTTTTAAATTTAACAAATTTTGTTTTTTTTTTCTCATAAGAATTGTAAAGAGAAATCTATCATCTGTTGCTGTAATTGGTTATATTAAAGGGCTGTTATATTAAAATTTGGAATAATATGCTATCCACGAAAAAATTCACTCGTTCATTCACCTTTTAATATATCAAAAATTGACTGAAGTCTTTTGTTTGTTTATTTGTATATTTCTTTAAGATAAGTATAGTTTCATTGCTTGGAGAATGACAATTATACCAGACTATTTTATATTTAATTTAGGTTTAATAATAAGTGAATTGGTCTACAAAAGCTTAAGTGTATGTTATCTCCGTAATGATTTTACCTAGTAGAATAAATGGTTAAATATGTTCATAAACATTAATTGAATGAATGAACATCTTACATATAGTCCATAGTAATATTATGTAACTTATGGAACAATGTAGTTCTCTACCTGAAACTCAGTTATATAAAAGAATATTAAGTTATGAATAATTATTTCCTATTTCATTTTCCTATTTATTTATTACAATTCTTCTTACAATTATTTTTTATTATGATCAATTTGTATTCTGGCTGTGGCCCCCTCTCTAGTCTCCTCCCAATCTACCCTCCCTCCCTCATCTTCCCCTATGCCCCTCCTCAGATGTACCTCCCTCTCTCATCCATTCCGAGCCCCACCCTTTTTCCTTCTTCTTCTCCCATTCCCCTCTCCAAGTCCATGAGAGGGAAGGTCCCCCTTCCCTTCCACCTGACCCTAGCCTATCAGGTCTCATCATGACTGGCTGCATTGTCTTCCTCTGTGGACTGGTAGGGCTCCTCTCCGCTTGGAGGGAGGTGATCAAAGAGCCAGCCCCCAAGTTCATGTCAGAGACAGTCCCTGTTTCCATTACTAGGAAACCCACTTGGAGACTGAGCTGCCATGGGCTCCATCTGTGCAGGGGTTCTAGGTTATCTCCATGCATGGTCCTTGGTTGGAGTATCAGCCTTGGTTGGAGAAAAGACCCCTTGGCCCGGATTCTTTGGTTCTGTTGCTCTCCTTGTGGAGCTCCGGTCCCCTTGAGATCTTTCATCTCTCCCTTCTTTCATAAGATTCCCTTCACTCTGCTCAAAGTTTGGCTAAGAGTCTCAGCATCTACTTCAATATCCTGCTGGTAAGGGGCCTCCCGGATAGGCAGCTGAAGTAGCAGCTGCTCCAAGCACAAGCCTTCTTGCTCCCTGACTTAGGCCCCAACTGGAAGCCCAGCGGCCAAACAGCAAACACTGCTGACAGATCTCCTACATTTTCATTTGCTCAAATATGAAAGTAGAGAACCTCGTGGGGGAGAGGGGAGAAGGGGTATCAGGGGACCCCTGTGCTTTCCACAGTGCAGTGAGTGCATACAGAGCCCCAGATCCAGGGTACCTCTACACTAGCAGCCAGACATTGGCTCCCTCCCACCCAACACCCCCACTGCGGGCAACATAGGGATCCTTGGAACAGTGTTCTCAGCATTGAAGCCCCTGTTCTGTGGGTTCCCCAGTGGAGTCCAGGCAAACAGTTCCTGGAGCCAAGATGGTGCAACCAGGACAGATCTGAATGCTTGGAGGACAGTACCACAGGCTTGTGGCCCACTGAGGTATTCAGGGCACCTGTGCATGCTCATTGTGCCTAAGAAATCACATCAGTATCCCCACCTGAGCTTACACTCCACTGTTCCAGGCATTTGCACACTGCAGCACCTGGTTCTTTAAGGCTCACTTCCATGCACACTGCCGAGATTGCACACAGGCGCCTGAGACCTTTCTCCCTTAGCTACAGCTAAAACACTAACATCCACTCTCAAATAGTGGCCCTCGCTCATCTTCCTGACAGCGCTTTCTAGTTCTTAACCGACTTGCTTTTAACTCTAGTTATCAAAGTTCCTTATATTCTTCTTATCTGCTCTTTTATTTAGTGACCATTTTATCAATGCTAATGTCTTCTTAATCACACTTGCCCTAAAAAATTCTATCAAGAGTACAGGTATTTTAGAATATTTTAGGTTCTGTTTATATCAAAAGAAGAGAGATATTGTTTAGTTTATGCATGTGAAGACTATTGTTTTATCCGCAGTTATGAAGTCAGTTTTATTCCACCTCAGCTTATATAGTCAAGGTATGTTTATTGTTTAATGGTTAGAAAAAGGTGGGGGGGAGATGACTTTCAACAGATAGAAGATGAAGAATTTGAAAAGCATAAAGAGCAGTTGTGATCCTCGTTATGCTTTGAAGGGTCTAGGTTCTAATCTAAGGTATAATACAAAAGGATTTTTTTTAGGATATTTTAGGATATTTAGGATATTTTAAAGGACTTTCTTTTACTTTTTTCTGTAGGACAGAATAATCAATGCATGCAAAGCGTTTTGATCTTCTCAGAAGAATCAATGAGAACATTAATAGTAAAAAACATTAACACTGACTGCATTTGTTAAAGCCTTGTATCAAGATACTAAGTTTAACTAAAATGTGCACATGGTTCAAAGGATTATTTGTGTTACTAGTCTATTATCTCATAATTTATTGTGAGTAGTTTAAAAATGACATAGCTGGATAAGGGACCTACTTCTAATCTGCTGTGAACTTTTTTGAATGATTCTTTTCATGCATGTATATATGTTGAGCTTGTTTTTTAACTTTATTTTATTTGAGATATTTCAGTCTCTACCTCCCTTCTACCAGCCCTTTATCCCTAGGTAAGAAAGAGAAGGTTAGTGAGGAGAGGAACACATACCCCTTCACTTCTTCCTGCTGTTTGTTTAGGGTCAATGGGTTCTTTTGGGGCTATTCCAATATCTGTCAACTTCAAATGCAGAAAGCAGTCTTCTCAATTTGTCTCCTCCAAGCCACCACGCCATTCATCTTTGGTCTCTCCAGATGTGGTCTTCTCTTTTTTGGGCTCTTGTATTTATATCCTTTAGAGTTTCAGACCATGCCCCTCTCTGTACAAGGCAGGCTGTTACCATCTGGGAAAGACCATGCCCCACAGGATGCAATTATCAGCTGTGGACAAACTAAAGTCCAAACTAAAACCCCACACTTGGGATGAAAACAAAAACATTTACATAACATAACTGAGTTTTTAAGGAAACCCAAACTTCCATTACACATATAAATGCATATATATATATATATATATATATATATATATATATATATATATATATATAAAATTATGTTTTAGTGTATTTTGGAAGATATCTTATCACCAGTTTTTCTCAAGTTATATATAATTTTAAGATGATATACAAAGTCCACTGATTGTGCAGTTCCTACTCCCAAATCTTTCAATATGAGTATATAAACTGTAGTAAATACAGACACTAAATACCAGGAAAATAAAACAGGAACAAACAGGAACAATGTAAATAGGAGGAGGGTAGAGTTAGGAAAAGCAGAATACAGGTGCCATTAAAGTGAAAATGGCTAAAATAAGGAAGGGTGATTTAATGGGAAGAGAGAGGAGGTCAATACAGAAGGGGAAGAGGAATAATTAATACTAAGGATCATTGACTATACCTAAGGGATTCATATTGCTTAATATATACCTAAAATTATGTATAATGCATATAAGTGTATATGCATACAGATATCTCTCTCTCTCTCTACACACACACACACACACACACCTTGAATACAGCTATAAATCTTGGTTGACAATGCTCCCCCAAAGAGCCAGTAGGTAGTCTTTCAAAACCTCCAGTACCATGCATGCATATGAAACCTCTATTCAAGTTGTTAGAGTACTCCAAGTGACCCCCAAACAGTATGGGTTATTCCTGTTGCCTTTGGTTGTGTCTCAGATGTTGAAGGTCAGTTCCTATTGCTGAAGAAACTGAACACTTTGCACACAGGACCCACTAATTTGATCTGAGTCTAACTTAAAAACCTCCTTCCTGTAGTCTATTTTCATGGTACCAGAACATACTTTTCAAGCTGCTAAGGGATGGAAGCAGTCAATAGCCCTATCTAGCTAACAGAGAAACTCATGAACCACAATGATGACCAGCATGGCAAGATATCCCTAAAGATACAACAATGATGCTCATCTCTTAACAGTAGCTAACAGCTCTCTGATTGGATGTAAGGCCTTCTCAACAAGAAGGCAATTGTGCCGAGTACTAGAAAGCTAGCCAACTACCTGGGCTTAGAAAGGTTCCAGCTTTTAAAGAAAGATGCACTACCACAGCTCTTCTAGACCAGCACGAGTCCTAACTGCATGCTAAAACTGATTCTCACTGATAAACATAGCTCTTAATGATGGTGGGAAGCTATCTACAACACAGGGATACGTCTACAATATAACTCTTGAAACTAAAGCTCAGAGAACATCATGGAAAAGAGAGTTGATAGACTGTGAAAGCCAGAGGACAAGGAAGTCTTCTATAACACGGTGTCTTCTAGAAATGACATGGGGCTTTCACCGTTAGACTTTAAAATATCACTGCCTAAACAAGACCCTATTGGTGACGGTATCAATAGACATGCTAACATAGAAGGAAGAAACTATCACAGGACCCTGCCCCTATAGAAAGAACTGTAAGCAACTTGTGCTTGCTGAGTGAGGGAGTATTAGTATTCTTCAAAGATGAGATCCCTAATTAGTTAATAGAAAGTTGTCACTCTTGAAGTCATTTATACACAAATGGACTCATAAAGTTGTATTTATGTATTTATTTATATATTGTATTATTATATTTACATATTGTATAACAGCAATAATCTAAGAAAATTAGGCTATTGATTTAAGAGGAAGGGCTATTAAAACTTCTATCCTGCAGAGAGGCTCCTTGAGCAGGACATTAAAAACCCCGCATGGATGCAGAAAGTCCCGGAAACTGACCAGATTCCCTGGTCAGTTTGCCCCCAGAGCAGACAAGCCAAACTGCAAAGAAACTCTGAGATCAGACAGCCTTTAAGAAGCAGAAACCACCCCAGCTGCCTGGAAGGTGTAACACCAACTGAGTCACTCGAAGGTAGGTACACTCTCTAAGCTGTTGAGCTGCCTGCAGGCTGGGCACTGAGCCCCAGGTTCCCCTCTTTTGTGTGTTGTCCCCCATGCTGACGTGGGCCTTTGTGGCATTTCTGCTTCTTTAAGTAACCCCTCACCCATATTCCTGTAAGTAGCTCCAGTACAACTCATTGGTTCTCGAAGTTGGGCTTTGGGATGTTACAGACTCCACATCTGCGCTGACGCGTATGTAGTGTCTCCCTAAGAAAAGTTTGGTCATGAAACAACATGAACAAAAACAGATGTTGAGGGAAGAAAAAAGAAACTGGGAAGTGATGTAATTATATTTTGATTTTCAAAAACCGAAAGAAGGACGCTCATGCTGTACTTTGCTTTGGTCTGAGTGTGAAGAGGATCTCAAGTGCAAGGAGAGACCACTAGTGAAGAAGAGCAGCCAGGGAAAGAGCAGGGAGAGTGCTCAAAGGTCAAGAAGAATCTCAGATAAACCGTGGGGGCTTGAAGGGAGGGAGGGATGTGAGCTTCTGAAATGAGTGACCACTATGACACAGAGCAGTGGAAATGGAAAACACTCCAAACACAACACAAACCAAATAAAGATGGCTGAAGGAAATGAAACTCAGGTAAGGGTGTTCTGTAATTCAAATAATCCTAGTCATGTATCATCATTTCAATGACTGTTAAAAGGTGCTAGACACTAGTGTATCCTTCAAGTAACATTTTCATGAACATCAGCAAAATGATGTTTTTATTTTCTTAATTCCAGTGATGAAGGCTGGTCACTGGTGTCACCTAGACTACAGTAGAGCATCCTCCTACTGTATTCCCTTCCCCCTCTTAGATTTGGCATTTTTCTAGTTTAAAAATTGATCAGAAGCATCTTATTCCTAATGCTTCTAAGAGTCCATTCATTCTCTTAAAATGGAATCCATCCATATTTAATACTGTTATGGCCTGCTCCTTGCCATGCTGACTATATTCCCCAAGTAGCCCTGTTGTAGGTGGTTTTTGTGTGTCTTTGGGTCTTTTTTCACATTTATCTATCTATCTATCTATCTATCTATCTATCTATCTATCTATCTATCTATCTAACTCATTCATTCATTTATTCATTCAATCACTTTACAGCCTGATCTTAGTCCCCCCTCATCTCCTCCCAGTCCCATACTCATACCCCCTTTCTCATTCCCCTCTATCCTTCTCAGAAAAGGGAAGGCCCCATAAGGTACCAACCTAGATTAAGATTAGTTCTTTGAGAATTCTGTAAAGGTTTTGATTATATTTATCATTTCTCTCCCAACTCTTCCCAGATCCACCCCTTTTCCTTTGTAGACAACTTTGCATTTATGTTTGGTTTTCACTTCCTACATCTCCCTGGATGTCTTTTCCAACTTTAAAATTTTATTTCTGTACTAGGATTGAACACAGTGCCTTCAGCACTGATGCTAGCACAACATGCTCCAGTTTCCCAGCATTATATTCCAACTTGAATATAGTCCAGATGTTTTATTGTGACCTACCTTTCTTTCTTTCTTTCTTTCTTTCTTTCTTTCTTTCTTTCTTTCTTTCTTTCTTTCTTTCTTTCTTTCTTTCGACAATGCATTTTTTTCTTTGTGCAGTGTGGGGTCCTAAGTGTTCCTGAGGCTTCTGCCACTTCTAAAAATACAGTCCCACAATTTGAAGAGCTTGATTTAGGACATGATGAAAACAACTCTTGCTTACATACTTTACTTTGTTTTGTTCTTTAAAAAGTGCATAATGGTACATATGCATGCATTTTAGATTCATTTTCCATTATTTTTGCATCAACTTAAGGTTTATGAATTCTTTTACCAGTAATTACTATTTTGTTTCTCTTTTGTGAACCCCCTTGGTATTGAACACTGTAAAATAACTGTTATCACCAAACTGCTCCAGCCTTAAGATATAGGATGTAGTCTGAAATGATAATATCTTTTAAGTAACAGAAGAATCCCAGGTATGAGAGACAAAGGACTTTCCCAGCCTTGTGGTCATTAAATGACAGAATGTTTACAAAGCTGTTACTATAAAGTAAGTCCTCTGAAATTTCAGTAATACGTATAGTTCGTTCTTAATTGACTCATGTGAAAGGTTATTTTATAGTCTCAATTAGACCTTTTGTCCCTTTAATTCACATACTGAATTTTTGCTATTTTAATTAACACTTATAGTTTTGCTAAGTAGACAAATATCTTGCTGATAGTTTGATTAATGATAGACAGAAGGAAAGGGAAAATAGAAACACAAACAGCAAAAGAAACAAAATGCTACCAAGGCAGAACCTCTGCAAGGTGATTGGAAGCAGGAAGTGGACAGGATATGAGGACTGCTGGTAAAGCTCTCTAGGAATAATAGTCTAAAAGAAAGCAGAAAATTCATTCTCCTGACAGTTTCTGTTCTTAATCACAGTCCTGTGATGTGAAAAACCTAAACATGTAGCCACAAGTTGTGAGGTTTTGATTTTTGTTTCCTTCATAGTTTTAATTTATTGTTGACAAGAGTATACAGAATACAATGCAGAAGATTAAACAGTGTTGCTCTTGAAGAGACAAAAAACAATATTAATGGAAACTGCAATGCATAGTTACAGGGGAAAAAATCTGCAAAATACATTCCAGAAACATTACAATAAAACTTTTGACAAAGTGGGAACCAGGAAGGGAAATGAGTTTTAACAGAAAGAAAAGAAGTTTACAACTTCTTGTGGCTCAAGGGAGAAAAAGCTCACCCACATAGATCCCTTTAAGAGATTTTCCATGTTAAACTAGCTGCAAGGAGATTCCCATATGGCTATTAAAGAATTATATTATCAAATAGAAAAATAATAAGTATACTAAAAGCAGTATATAATCATGCTATTAGAAGAGAAGGACAAAGCCATGAGCACATTATACCTAAGAGTTTGGAAGAGCAGGCACTCAATAAATGCCATGCATAGTACGAGGTTTGAGAGACTACTTTCTAAATCCAATAGGTAACTAAATAAATAATGCAGCCTTGATAGCCCCCAAAATAGAAAGTAAATGGTCCATTAAGAGAATGCATTAAGAAATCTTATTGACTCTCTCTTGGCCCCTTCAAGTCCTCCATTATTAGCAAACTATACACATCAAGAGTTACCCACACAGGAAACAGTCTTGTTAAAAACACCTTCAGGCCATAAATTCTCATCTTTTGTCAGCCATTGATCAATGCTTCTAATTAGACATTTTATGATTTTTATAATGTTATAATCTTTGCCTTAAAGTTGCATTTTAAATGATACAGTTTATTTTTAGAAAGTGATAGCCCTCACTATTTATAATTATGTCGAGTTAGTGTACGACAGAAGCATTTTTGCCCAGCCACTCTGCTTGTTTGTTCTGTCCCATGAAAGGAGCAGAGAGCAGTAGGGCTCTCTTTCTGTAACAGGAACCACGAAATGAAATCATTCAGCGTCACTTATTGTAACAGAAACAACAGCTGAGGTTTCCCTGATGACTATGAAAGTGCTTCCTCTGCTCCCTACATGAAGTTCTCATTCCATGTTAACCTGCAATACATACTTCCAGCGTAAGAGTTGGCATTGTCCTTCTGAACAGGTAATTTCTTGTGAGCCCTGAGACACAAAGCTGCTCCAGTCTCCTCAGCCAACAGCATGGGGACCAACTCCAAGATGAGTTGCTCCCCATCTCCCTCTTCTCCCTCAGGAGGAAAATGATAGCACTGGTCTGCTTGGTGCCCTGTGTCCAGTGGTCTTTCCCCACACTCCCCTTCCTGTATCCCTTCTCCTATTCCTCTCAAGTTTTCATTTCCATTCTCCTTTTTCATAGTACCTTCTTTGTAGTCACTGACTCCAGAACTCCTGGGCCTTGTTTTGGGTGGGCTCACTCATTATTACAGCTTTAAAAAAAAACCTCTCATTGCTTCAAATTCAGAATTTCCTGCCTCCATTCTCTGTCAGCAGATAAATTATAGCCCATTTTCTACAGAAAGCAGGTACGGTTACAGACATTTTACTTGGGGTGGATTTAACTGTTATGTAAATAATTATCCAGGTATCTTTGCTTAGCAATTTATACAACTGGGAGCAAATTGAATATGTGTCTCTTGGACTTTTCAGGAAAATAATTTTAATCTCTAAATCTTAATAATGAGAGAACAAAGTTGACAGTTACTTGTTCTTTAGTGAAGGGGTAAGGAGATAAGGGGATTATTAAAGCAATGGAATGTGTGCATCTGGAAGATATTTAGACAAAGAAATAGGGGGAAAGAGAAAAGTAAAGGGGAATAAAAGGGAAGCAAAGAAAGAGGAGACAGAATAAAGAGGAAGCTGTGATGAGAGCAGATGAACGGAGGACTGGGGAGAGGCGAAGACAGGCAAGGATAAAGCTAGGTTTCTAGCAGCAACATAAGTTAGACAGTGTTTGTAATGTTGCAGTGACAATCTCTTGGAAAACCTTCTTGGTGGACCGAAGGCTCCAGGATGCATCTCTCTTCCCTGTCCTTTCTGATGTTCATGTTTGGCAGGTGCTAACCACATACGCTCTTCTTTTGTCTATATTCTACCAGGAAAACTGTAACTGTTAACCCATCCTTCTGGGTCAGAAGCTTTCTTTCTCTTGTCTAGAGGAGGGTATATCTATTTTCATACTGAAGAGAGAAAGAAAAGCAAAAGGAGCTCCATATGACTTACTATAAAACTCATTATTGTCTAATTTAAATAATTTCATTGGATTAGGCTATAGATATTAGGGATAGGTTATTATTTAATTTCAGCCTTGAAGTTAAAAAGAAATAAAATATTTCAAAAGAATAATAATTATATAAAAATTGTATGTTTGTTCCATGAATTTTTTTTATTTTTTAGGAATTATGTAATCACTAAAATAATAAAATACGTAGTTTAGAATATTTCCAGGAATTAACCATCAGCAAGAAAACAACCCCCCCAAAAGTATACAGTAATGTAATGAACAATTATAGATTCATAATATGTATATTTGTGTATAAAATATGTATAATTTTGCACAAAAATTAGTAGTATCACATATATTTAGTGGGCAATAGAAAATACTTTCTACTTTTATAAGCCCAGATTTTTTTTGATTGGAGGTAGGTCTTGGACACGAATGGAAGAACAAATGTTAAGTTGACAGTCGTGGGGACAACTTGAATTATCAAAAAAAATCATTGCACAAATAAAGTATTCAAATATGAGTGTCATTAAACATATGTTATGTATAATAATTTATTACTAATATAAAATTGAATATTTAATTTAAATAATTCTCAGCATAGTTTTTTTTTTTCCCCAAAACAACCTAGAAACCTGCTACAGAGGGCCTCTGAAAGCCAGAAGAAGAAAACAGGAAACAACCTCGGAACCTGCCACAGAGGGCCTCTGAAAGCTTCTGCCATGCAGACTGTGAAAGCAGATGCTGAGCCTGATGGCCAACTGACAGGCAGAGTGAATGGAATTTTGTGTAAGAAGTGGGAAATAGTAAGAGCTGGAGAGGACAGGAACTCCACAAGGAGAGCAACAGAACAAGAAAATTTGAACACAGGGAACTTCCCAGAGACTCATACTCCAACCAAGGACTATTTATTCATGGAGATAAGCTAGAACCCTGACAATGCAGCCACTTCTGATGAGAGCTGATAGACTAAGATCAGAAAGAAGGAGAGGAGGACCTCCCCAATCAGTGGACATGGGGAGGGGCATGCATGCAGAAAGGAGGGGAGAGGGTGGGACCGGGAGGGGAGATGGGAGGGGCTTATGGGGGGATACAAAATGAATAAAGTGTAATTAATAAAAGTTAATTAAAAAAAAGAAATGGAAATGGAAAGACCAGCTATTCATCTATTTAACTCCACATTCCTTCTATCCGTCTGCCTTTAAGATCATGTAGTCAGAACTAGAGGACAAACTCAGAAATAATCTGATCTCTCTTCTCCACAGTTTATGCCAACTGCTGTGAACTTAGCTTGTAGATGGCAAAGTCTTCAAAAGAGCTGAAATGATCTCAACAGTAAGTAAGGTATGAAACAGACGGGGAGTGGCATGATTCACAGGCTCTGGATTTGGTGAGAGGCAGGACCCCCAATTCAGAAGTTAGACTAGCTGAAGAAAGGTGAATAATTCAAAGAATCAGAATTTTGTACTCAATAATAATAATAAAAAAATCATTATTGAGCAACCCATTTTCAAACCCCCTCCCTGTTTCAGGGAGTTGTTACCCTACTTCTCAATAAAACCTTGTTACTTTGCCCTTCAAAACACAGTCATTCTTATTTTAATAGAGGCAGTTCATTTTACAGATGTTTATAAGTTTGTAATATTTCAAACATACAATTTACATATTTAATTATTAGTGGTCTCATCTAATTTTTCTGCAAAAGTTGTGCATTTTCCCTTATCCCATTATTCTCTGCCTAAGAAAATGGATATATAATGGGTCCTGAGTTGTAAGGTGATTTTACCATGATGCAAACACTATTCAGGCTTCTCTCATGAGCCTAGGTGACACACAGGTAAATCAGCTAGCGTGATTATGATGAAATCACAGGATATGAGTACACATTGACTTTATGAGACCCCCTTTGAACTTAGCACAGAGATTTTATATATTAATGTTTCACCCTAAGTTTATAATAAGAGTTTATTACGAACAATGAAAGAGTAGAATTAATTAGCAGAATAGTAATTTACTTTCATCAAGTATTATGTGCTTTACATGATGACATGATTATATTCCAGTGGCAGGTGTAGTAGATTTCTTGAAACCAGAGTATCACCGATAGATAATGCATCATAACATGAGGCCACAATGGCTGCAATGTTGCTGGACAATACTAATGACAAATTTGAGGCAGGATTGCTGTAGAGGCTGTCCACCATTGATGAAACCTTGTTACCTGACACATCATGGAAGCTATTTTTACATGGAATGTTTATGTATTTTCTTGTCATTAATTAAAGCTTCCTTATTTTTTTAAATATGTTTGTTTCTGAGATTATAACTTATTACTCTGCCCTTCTTTTCCTTCCTCCTGATCCTCACATAAACCTCTCCTTGCTCGTTTTCTCTTTCCCATGGATGGCCTCTTTTGGAATTAATTGTCACATGCACACACATTTCTAAATACATCAGTACAACATGCTCAGTTTATATAATGTTATTTGTATATATGCTTTCAGGGATGATTATTTGATAATGAATAACCAATGGTATACTCCTATAGTTAAACCTGTTAATTTACTTATTTCTTTTAGAATTTGACTATATGTACACGTATATATGTCTAAGTTGCTATATTTTGAATGTCATTTTATAGTTTACTATTGAAGTCCTATTATTAAAGGTGTTTATTCAACCTGCTTTTATCTTATTTCTCCCTCTGATCTATAGCTCAATACAGATTTTCTTTTTGCCAGGTAACAATTTCAGTTCTATCAATATTTATTCCTTAAATTTAAAAATATGATTATATTATGTAATTAACACTGTCTTGCAAAAAATCACATTTTTCTGAATTATTTCAGTGGCTTGTTTCTCTGCTGTGAGACTCTTTTTCATATACTAGCTATTTCCCTTTATTTATATGTTTGCCACTTTTTAAAAATATTTATGAGCAAATTCTTCACTGTCACTACAATGCTCTCAAACACAATTTTCTATTATGTAGTTTATCTAGTTATTTTTCATGTGTAGCGGAGAAATTTTTGTGCCTCCCTAGCTGCTTTTCTAATCTGAACTGGTTTTTGTCTTAGTTGCTATACAAGCTCTTACCTTGATAATTTACTATAAATCATTGTCTTCCGCTCTATTGATTTGCCTGTTTCCTGAAAGCCGTGTCTGCTTTATTCCTCCAGTACTCTCCAGAGAGTCTGTCTTCTCTTAGCTTTCTGTAAAAGAATGCAGGTGTGACTGAGATGATAGTTTGTTAAGCTGACTTGTCTGGATGGAATCTATACTTAACAGTTGATTAATTGCCTGATGAGAACAGAGATAACTTTTCCTCAGAGTGTTTACTGAGCTTCTTTTTCACTCACCTTTGTTTGGTACAGAGAAATCTAACATCATACCCAGTCTAATCCTCCTATGGCAATGGTTTCTCTCCTCTTTGAAGGCCTTTGAGATTTGTTGTTTCTACTTGGGGTTTGATTGTTTGCATGGTCTTCATTTGTGTGAGCATTTTATATCGCCTCCTCTCTCCTTTCTTTCTTTCTTTCTTTTCTTTTCTTTCTTTCTTTTCTTTTCTTTCTTTTCTTTCTTTCTTTCTTTCTTTCTTTCTTTCTTTCTTTCTTTCTTTCTCTTTTTCCTTCCTCCCTCTCTCCCTCCTTTCCCCTCTCTTTCTTAAAATATAAATATGTCATCATAGGTTTTTAAATTATATGATTATAATTTAAAATTGTGTAATATATAGTCTATATAATTTTATATGGAGACTGCCACAGGTAGATTTAGTTGTTTGTGATTTTTATGAAATTAATAGCATGCATGAGGCAAGAGAAACATCTCTTATGGCATATTAATTTGTGAATAGCATTTTCTAAAAGAAGATTGTTTCTTTGTTTGCAGTAGGGAAAGAACAAAATGGGCCTACAACACCAGCGGGGTGGTTTGAATAGAAATGGCCCCACAAACTCATGTGTATAAATGCTTGGCCCATAGAAAGTGGCACTATTAGGAGGTGTGGCCTTGTTGGAGGAGGTGTGGCCTCACTGGAGGAACTTTGTCTGGCCAGTGTGTCCCAGTCTCTCCTTGTTGATTGCAGATCAAGATATAGAACTCTCAGTTTCATCTTCAACACTATGTCTTTCTGCACTCTGCCATGTTTTCTGGCATGATGATAATGGACTAAGCCTCTAAAACTGTAACCCAGCACTTTTTTCCTTTATAAGAGTTGCCATGGTCATGGTGTCTCTTCAGAGCAATACAACTCTAACTAAGACAACCAGTAAAAAGCTCTCAGAAAAGAAAGTGGTCAACAGGGATGATGCCACAGGTTCAAGTTCAAAAACCTACTGGTAGTCAAATATGGAACATTTTTTTAGCATTTGAATAGTATTTGAATAGCAGCAGGAGCAGTAGTAGTATTAGTAGTAGTTATATTATAGCTTGTAAACCAAAATTAGTAATTAACACTATACTCTGATTAAAAAATACAGACAATCAATAGGAAAAGCTTAGAATTTCTAAATAGTAGAATTACAATGTGGAAATAGGGAAAGAAACAGAATAGGAAAACCACTATTTTATAGTAAAGTATCATTGATATGTGCTAAATTTTGATGGAAAATATAAGAATTAGGTACGTTTCAAAGTATCTGCTCACAGATATTTGAGATATTTGCCTGACTTCACTTTAACAAACAGTTTCAAGGTTAATATCATTACTGCTGAGGCATGCCACTATGTACCTAATTTGCCACACCAAGAAGGAAAACAAAAGTGGGATCACTGGACTTGAACCACTTTAATCTTCATATAAAGTTCACTTAAATTTCTTTTCTTTAATTAATTTATTTCTTTATTAATTATAGTTTATTCAGTTTGTATCTCAGCTGTACCCTTCCCTCATCCCCTCCCAAACACATCCTCCCTCCCTCTTTTCTTTTATGCCCCTCCCACAGTCCACTGATAGGGGAGATCCTCCTCCCCTTCCATCTGACCCTAGCCTATCAGGTCTCATTAGGACTGGCTCCATTGTCTTCCTCTGTGGCTTGATCACCTCAAAGGAGGTGATCAAAGAGCCAGCCACTGAGTTCATGTCAGAAACAGCTCCGGTTCCCCCTACTAGAAAACCCACTTGGAGGCTGAGCTGCCATGGGCTATATCTGTGAAGGAGTTCTAGGTTATCTCCTTGCATGGTCCTTGGTTGAAGTATCAGTCTCAGAAAAGACACCTATGCCCAGATGTTTTGGTTCTGTTTTTCTCCTTGTGGAGCTCCTATCCCCTCCAGGTCTTTCTATCTCCCCCTTCTTTCCTAAGATTATCTGCACTCTGCCCAAAGTTTGGGTATGAGTCTCAGCATCTTCTTTGATACCCTGCTGAGTAGAGTTTTTCAGAGGCCCTCTGCTGTAGGCTCCTGTCCTGTTTCCTGTTTTCTTCCTTTTCTGATGTCCATAACATTTGCCTTTCTGAATGAAGACTGAAAATATTACCCAGGATCCTTCTTCTTGATTAGTTTCTTTAGGTGTATAAATTTTAGTGTGATTATCCTATATTACATGTCTAATATCCATGTATAAGTGAGTATATATCATGTGTGTCTTTCTTTTTCTGGATTGCCTCACTCAGGATGATCTTCTCTAGATCCCACCATTCGCCTGCAAATTTCATGATTTCCTTTGTTTTTGATTGCTGAGTAGTATTCCATTGTGTAAATGTACCACGATTTCTGTATCCATTCCTCAACTGAGGGACAACTGGATTGTTCCAGATTCTGGCTATTACAAATGAAGCTGCTACGAATATGGTTTTCAAATGTCCTTGTTGTCTACTTGAGCATCTTTTGGGTATATGCCCAGGAGTGATATAGCTAGCCCTTGAGGTTACACTACTCCTAATTGTCTGAGAAAGTGTCAGATTAATTTCCCTAGTTGTTGTACAAGTTTACATTCACACCAGCAATGGAGGAGGGTTCCTCTTTCTCCACATCCATCCAGCATGTGTTGTCACTTGAGTTTTTGATCTTGGTCATTCTGATGGGTGTAAGTTTAAATCTCAGGGTCATTTTGTTTTTCATTTCCCTGATAGGTAAGGATGTTGAGCATTTCCATAAGTGTTTCTCTGCCATTTGATATTCCTCTACTGAGAAATCTGTTTAGCTCTGTACCCATTTTTTATTTGGATTACTTGATTTGTTGCTTTTTAACTCCTTGAGTTCTTTATATATTCTGGATATTTTCTGTCAGATATAGGGTAGGTTAAGATCATTTCCCAATCTGTAGGCTGCCGTTTTGTTCTGAAGATAGTGTCCTTTGCTTTAGAGAAGCTTTTTAGTTTCATGAGGTCCCATTTATTGATTGTTGATCTTAGAGCCTGTGCTGTTGGTGTTCTGTTCAGGAAGTTGTCTCCTGTGCCAATGAAGGCTCTTCCCCACTTTTTCTTCGAACAGTTTTAGTGTGTCTGGTTTTATATTGAGGTCTTTGATCCACTTGGACTTTAGTTTTGTGCAGGGTTATAAGTATGGATCTATTTGCACTTTTCTACATGTAGATATCCAATTAGACTAGCAGCATTTGTTGAACATGCTATTATTTGTCCACTGTATAGTTTTGGCAACTTTGTAAAAAATCAGGTGTCTATAAGTGTGTGGGTGGTTTATTTCTGGATCTTCTATTCGATTCTATTGATCTACCATTCTGTTTCTATGCCAGTAACATGCAGTTTTTTTTTTTTTTTTTTGACTGTTGCTCTATAGTACAGCTTGAGATTAGGGATGGAGATACCTCCAGATGATCTTTTATTGTAGAGCATTGTTTTCGCAATTCTGGGTTTCTTGTTATTCCATATGAATTTGGGACTTTTTCTTTCAAGGTCTGTAAAGAATTGTGCTGGTAATTTGATGGTCATTTAGTAGGGAATTATTCAATTTCCATTAGTTTGCAGGCTTTATGTTGTTGATATCCATTTTTAATCCATGGTGGTCTGAGAAGACACAAGCGGTTATTTCATTCTTCTATCTGGTGAGTCTTCCTTGTGACCAAGTATATGTTCAATTTTGTAGAAGTTTCTGGGAGGTGCTGAGATGAAGGTATATTCTTCTGTGTTTGGCTAAATATTCTGTAGCTATCTCTTAAATGCATTTGCTTTATATTTGTTTATTTCTTGTTTAGTTTCTGGCTAGATAATAATTTCAGTGAAGAGAGTGGGGTGTTGAAGTCTCCCACTATTAATGTGTGGGGTTTGCTGTGTAATTTACATTGCCCTTATATTTGGGACATAGATGTTCAGAATTGAGACATTGTCTTGCTGTGATTTTTCTTTGGTGAGTATGAAATGTTCTTCCCCATCCTTTTGATTAATTTTGGTTGAAAGTCTTCATTATTAGATACTACAATGGCTACGCCACTTTGCTTCTTTGGCCTGTTTGCTTGAAAATCCTTTTTCTAGCCCTTTACTCTGAGAAAATGTATATCTTTATTGCTGACCTGTGTTTCTTGTATGCAGCAGAATGATTGGTCCTGTTTTTACATCCGTGCTATTAACCTGTGTCTTTTTGTTGAGGAATTGAGGCTATTGATATTGAGAGATATTAAAGACTAGTGCTTGTTGCTTCCTGTTATTTTGATGTTAGTGGGGGTAGTGTGTGTGTGTGTGTGTGTGTGTGTGTATGTGTTTCCCTTATTTTGGTTTTGCTAATGTGGGATTGTTTCTTTCCTGTGTTTCCTGGCTTTAGATGGCCTCCCCTAGTTGGGGTTTTCCTTCTTGTATCTTCTGTAGATTTGTTGATAGGTAGTGTTTCAATTTGTTTTTGTTGAGGAATATCTTGTTTTCTCCATCTATAGTGATTAAAAGTTTTGGTGAGTATTGTAGTCAGGGCTGTCATTTGTGGTCTATTTAGGCCTGTACGATATTTGTCCAGGTGCTTCTAGCTTTTACAGGTTCTGATGAGAAGTCAGGTCTAATTCTGATAGGTTTACCTTTATATGTGACTTGGCCATTTTTCCCTATAGCTTTTAATGTCTCTTTCTTTGTTCTGCATATTTTGTGTTTTATTGTCATGTGGCAGGATGACTTTCTTTTCTGGTCCAATCTATTTGGTGTTCTGTAAGCTTCTTGCATGTTTATAGGCCTCTCTTTCTTTATGTTGGGAAGCTTTCTTTTATGATTTTGTTTAAAATATTTTGTGTGCCTTGGAGCTGAAAGTCTTCTTCCATTTCAATTATTCATAGATTTGTTTGTTTCATAGTGTCCCAGATTTCTTGAATGTTCTGTGTCAGGAGCTTTTAAGTTATAACATTTTCTTTTACTAATACATCAAGTTCTTCAGTGGTATCTTCTACCCCTGAGTTTCTCTTTTCCATCACTTGTATTCTGTTGGTGATGCTGGTATCTGTAGTTTCTGTTCTCGTCCCTGGGTTTTACATCTCCAGGATTGCCTCAGAATGTGTTTTCTTTATCATTATTCGTTTAACTTATAAGTTTTGAACAGTTATATTCATTTCCTTCTTCTGTTTGCTTGTATTTTTCTGTATTTCTTCAATAGATTTATTTATTTCTTTTAAATAGATTTATTTTTCTCCTTAAAGGCTTCTATCATTCTCATAACCTCAGATTTAAAATCTTTCTCTTGCACTTTGGGTGTGATGGTATCTTCAGGACCACTTGTTTCTGGTGGTATTATATGGCCCTGAGTTTTAATGTTTGTGTTCTTATACTGGCCTCTAGCCATCTGGATGTCTCTGGTATTAGCAGGCCTTTTGGTTCCTCTACTGGGCTCAGTGTCTGTGTCCCAGGTGGGCCAGGAAAATTGGGAGTAGGCAGAGAGATCTCTAATCCTAAAGACGCTCTGACATATCACAGACATCCTTGGGATAGATGACAATGGGGTTTGGGGCCCTTGTCCAGCTAACCTCACCTGGGTTCACTGTCTGTGTCCCCAGTGAGCTAGGCAGACTGGGAGACACAGAGATCTCCATGTTGAGTGCTGCTTCGTGTAAATAGGTACTTTAAAGGGTAAGTGAAAGAAAAAAAAATAGTGGTTTAAATTCTTTCTCTTGATTTGTTATCAACTATGGTTTCAGTTGTTTTCCTAGTATATGATATTTTTAAATTTGTATAATGATAAAGGAAAAGATATAGTATTTATGAGAAAAGTTTACTTTTTGTGTTTGGACCTAAAAGAATGTATACTTATTGTCTTACAGTCATTTCATTGTTGACTTTTAATTTAGAATTTAAAATTACATCTGTAAATAATAATTTGAAATTGTTATTTAACCGTGTGTTTTTTCTAAGTTTTTTTTTTTTTTAAATTTGGCTCAAATAAACAAAAACAAAAATCAAAGATATATAGGACGTTCCAAAAACTAATAGATGGGTACCATCTCATCAAAACTCATCAAGCTAGATGGCCTTTGCAATAAAACTCCTTTGACAAACAAAATAAGTCTAAGTGTCTCAAACATTTGTGATTTTCATGTTGTCAAGCACATATACCAGGATTTAGCATCCCTCCGTGGACTAGTCGTTTTTTTCTCAAACAGCTTTTTGGTACCTATGAAGGTGATAATGGAATCAAGACAAAATATTTAAACCTGGTGTTTTCTTCAGTTATACAATAAAGAATGTATTTTCATAGTGTTTTGGAATTTGAATAATTACAATGAATAACTTTGCTTGAAAATCTTTATTTACTTAGATGACCAAAATTTAGATATACCAGACGCCTGATTAATTACAGCTTTTAAATATTTTCATTCCCATTTTTTTTGTGATAATTACCAGGAACTGTATAAATGAATACAAATCTCATTGAAACATTTTGTGTTTTTTTTAGTGTTAACATAAGTTGATGATAGCTAATCTTCAGTTTTTCTTGAAGTGTACACTTTATTGTCTAGTTTCAAAATGTTTTTGGAAAAAATCCTTGGAGGATTTTGTCATATTCAGTATTACTTGGAAGATGAATTCTATTTGGCTGTGTTTCATAGCATCTGCAGCTTTCGGAAATAGCTAAGATTTTCAGTTGACATGTCCTAGATATTAATTTATGTTACAAGTTAAAACTTTTGAATCTGTGTGCTTATAAGGCAAGTTTCCTTTGTTAGGAAGAAAATCTAATGATGAAAAGCAAATAAAGTCAAACTGTTTAAATTTCCACTCAACGGGGGGAAATGTATAAAAAATAATTCTTGGAATTTGACATTAGTTGCTAAAGGGAAAACTAATTACTAGAAAATATAGAAGCATGTTTTTGGAATTATGTTGGTGTGGTTTGTGTTCCAAAAGCTAAATACTCAGTACTAGAAATAGTTCACAGTATGTTTAGATCAATCATTATTATCCTAAAGTTGCCTGTGGGCAAATGATCTTTAAGTAATTCTGAAACAGAAAGACCATCTTGTTGGTTTGTCTTTCTGAAATTCACAACAAACCAGGAAAGCTTTGCACAAAAGATACAAGTTTTTTACAATTTGTATCTGTGTCCCAAAACTTCCAGTGGGAGATGAAGTCAGAGAAGGCCATAGCTGTTTGTTGCAGCCATATTAGACATAATGATGCTTCAGAGTAAGAGAAAAAAGCTTATTCTGGTCAGTGTAACTGCGGAGTCCAAGGCATCAATGGCCAAAACGAGAATATGAAGAAGATGGATGAAAAAATGATATGACACAAAGGAAGATATTGCAGCCAGCCCTGATGAGACCTGATAAACTAGGTTCAGATGGAAGGGGAGGAGGACCTCCCCTATAAGTGGACTTGGAGAGTGGCATGAAGGAGATGAGGGAGGGGGGGCAGGGATTGGGAGGTAAGGAAGGAGTGGGCTACAGCTGGGATAAAAACTGAATACACTGTAATTAATATAAAAAATAAAAAATTGGAAGAAAAAAAGAAAAGATGTGAGAGTCTACAAGAAATGGTTACAACAGAGTGCAGGCTGGGCAGGCAGTTAAGGAAAAAATTCTTTCAAAGTGGTACATAGGTAGCCTGGCAGTTAGCCAAGAATTTTCCTATGGTTTCTGCCTGGAGCATCTTGGATAGTCTAAGAAACGAGGATAAGCTTGTGTGCAGCATGAGGAAGAATGGGGAATACTGTAAAGGAGAAACTAGGACTAAAAGACTTCTAAGCACAAATAGAAGTATAATTTAGGCTCACATTTGACGCATATTTGGCAGATTTTCAAGGAAAAAGTTAAAGAGTTTCAAAATGAGAGAAGAAAATGTAATGTTGAAAGATGTGTTCTAAAACATGGCTGATCGTGAAATACAAAAGGCATGGTGAACTGAATTTGACCTTCTGGAAACTTGTACTAAGATGAATACTTTTCCAAAGATAGAATTTTTGTTTATCTAAATTAAATAATAAGCATTATTCTTTCTGAAGTCTGCCTTATCCTAGATCATCAGTTTTCTTCAGTGAAGTATGTCTTTAGATATTTTTATCCACAGCTTTTCCTCCTCATTTTTTCAAATATACATTTTCGTTTTTGTTCTCTAAGGAAAACTAATGTAATGGAGTTTAGTCCACTTTAGAAAACACATCAATCATAGTTGGATATATGTATGTAATCCCCTGTATAACATGACTTGAATATAACTCATAGCCTAGAGCATGCATAATTTTTATTTGCTGGATATATCTTTTAATTATAAAAAAATATTCCCCAAAAGATAAAATTAAATTTATACTTATTTGTGAAGAATACATTGTATAAACATTTTCACAGAATTAAATAAGACATTATTTAAAAATAGTTAGGCTCTTTACTAGATTTTAATTACCTATCAACAAGTTTTAGAATAATAAAAAGGTCTCATGATAAGACTCATTAATATTTTCCATGATTTCCAAGTTTTTAGAAATCATTGAAAATTCAATTGTAAGTTGCTGTGTGTGTGTGTGTGTGTGTGTGTGTGTGTGCTGCTCGTTGTAGTGAAACAATCTAAAATTCTCATATGTACATATGCACATGTGAGTAGATGTAGGTTTATATAGATTGTTTTCACAGCACTTTTAGAGTATGCTAGGAGATAAAGTACATGGTTATGTTCTTACTTAAGAACATTTTGTATCTCGGAGAACCTTCTGGAAGCCTACATACATAGGAAACAGGCAAGTAAGCCAAGAATGCAGCATATGAGAATAAATGAAGTATCTGAAATTCTCCCAATCTTTCCTTATCAGCTAATAGACTAAAGTTTATTTAAAAGGCTTAACTGTGAACTTCAGACTGTATTTTACAGGGCAGGTAGGCACAAAAAGTCATCTTATTCTACATCTTGCCCTAGACTCTTTACTCTCCTTAACAGTCGGTTTGTTGGCAGAATGCCATGAAGGGTATATGAGATGCTCTTGATGTTATGGTAAAGAAAAAGGAGGAAGAATGAGAACAAATGCATTCATAGAAAATTAGATAAAAATTCTCATTATTTAGTATGCTAAGTTAAAAATTAATAAAAATCAAATCACTATGAATGTAAGACTTCTGAATCCAATTCCACAGCCAAAGTATATATTAAAGGGCTTAGATAACTAATCTTTTACAGAAGAGTTAAGTAAATTTGATTTGATTCAGTAACTGAGAAAGTAGCCAAGTGTGGTTCTGTCTTAGAAGTACAACTCCTTTTGACGTCAATAGAAACGAGACTCCACGGTACATTCAGGGCAGGGCTCAAAATGTACATTCCTGTTGCCTGATCATATTTCTTAATAATCTCTTAATATTTATAGATAGAATGCCAAAAATCTTAAGTGTGTGCTAATCAGTTCCTAAAAGGATTAGACCTTAACTTGAAGTATTAAGCCTTTGCTTATCTTGTCAAAACTCACTTTTATTGGATTCCTAATTGCTGACTTATTCCCTGTGCAGATGGTCATGGGGAGGAAGTTGTTCCTCACTTGTCCAATGTAATTTATTAGTTTGTTGACAGATTACGAAAGGCTGGGTGCTCTGCTTATCAGAGCTGATGCCTCAAATACGCCTGGGGAGTATGTATGCTTGTATAGTCATTGTGTTACCACATGCTCTAGCCTGTTTGTTTGAATAAGGACAAGAACATGTGCTCAGACCATTCAGAGCCTGCTGTTAGAGGGATGGTGGCTAATAAAGATAAATGTCCTGTGTGCGTGGCCCCTCAAGACCTCAAGGACTCAACATTTACACCATGCCTTCACTTGATTTCACTCCAACTCACTTGAAAATTTGGCCATAGTTTTATATATATATGCAAATACTATAGTCTACATCCTTGTTGTTTTTTTTGTATATCATAACAGCATTACTGAGGAACTGCTGAAATTGACAAATGATACAAATTCTAGGATTGTCTCACCTACAATTCATTTATGAAGTTACTCTAAATAATCTGTACTATTTCTTTGCAGGTATAAGTTGAGCTTTTAAAATTTGCCACCACTTAGAAGAGGAATATCTATTTCTATACCTTCATGTGTTAATATTTCTGAAATCTTTTGTGGTGGTTAATTTTATGTCAATTTGACACAAGCTAGAATCACCTGAAAGGATGGACCCTCAATTGAGAAAAGTCCCCAATAATATCTGGGAGTAGGGCACTTTCTTAATTAGTGATTGATTGGGGAAGACCCATCCCATTGTGGGTGGTGCCATCCCTGGGAAGTTGGTCCTGGTTTCTATTTTACTTATATATTTATTTATTACAATTTATTCACTTTGTATCTCCACTGCAGTCCCCTCCCTCATCAACACCCAGTCCCCACACCATCCTTCTTCTCCCACTATGCCCTTTCCCTAGTCCCCTGATAGGGGAGGACCTCCTCTTCTATCTGACCCTAGCTTATCAGGTTTCATCAAGGCTGGCTACATCAACATCCTCTGTGGCCTGGCAAGGCTGCATCTTCCCCTCACCCCCATGGGGTGGTGATCAAAGAGCCTGCCACTGAGTTCATGTCAGAGACAGCCCCTGTACCCCTTACTAGGGAAACCCACTTGGAAACTGAACAGCCAATGGGATTCCTTTGAGCAGGGGTTCTAGGTCCTCTCCATGCATGGTCCTTAGTTGGAGTATCGGTTTCTTCAGGGCCCTGGTTTTTATTAGAAGGCAGACTGAGGAAGCCATGAGGAGCAAGCCAGTAAGTCAGACCCCTCCATGGCTTCTGCATCAGCTCCTGCCTCCAGGTTCTTTCCCTGTTTGAGTTTCTGTTCTGACTTCCTTTGATGGACTACAATGTGGAAATGTAAGCCAAATAACTCCTTTCCTCACCAACTTGTTTTTGGTTACAGTGTTTCATCATGGCAACATTATGCCTAACTGAAACAGAAATTACTACCAGTATTGTATTTTTTTACATGAGAGAACTGATTGTCTTTTTTTTTTTTTTTTTTTGAGTATTGGGTTAGAAAAAACACTGAGTGTTCAAGCCTGGAATATTGGAATGGTGAGGGCAATGCACACTGTGTCTTGTGAAGTTTTATAGGGATATTTGAGAGTCCTTGACTAACTCTATCAAGGAGGACTCTTGATAAAATGCTCAATTGCTATCCAGAAAGGCAAAGAGGCTGGACATCAGAAGAAGGAGAAAAGAGGGAACAAGTCAGGAGCCTGACACAAAGGACCTCTGAAAAGCTCTGCCCTGCAGATTATCAATGTAGATGCTGAGACTTTGGGCAACCTTTGGGCAGAGAGCAGGGAATCTTAGGAAAGAAGTGGGAAACAGTAAGATCTGGAGAGGACTGGAACTCCACAAGGAGAGCAACAGAACCAAAAAATCTGAACATAGGGGTCTTTCCTGAGACTGCTATTCCAACCAAGGACTATGCATGGAGATAACCTAAGACCCCTGCACAGATGTAGCCCATGGCAGTTCGGTATCCAAGTGGGTTCCATTGTAATAGGAACAGGGACTGTCTCTGACATGAACTGATTGGCCTGCTCTTTAATTACCTCCCCCTGAGGGGGAAGTAGCATTACCAGGCCACAGAAGAAGACAATGCAGCCACTCCTGATGAGACCTAATTGACTAGGATCAGAGGGAAGAAAAAGAAGACCTCCCCTATTAGTGGACTTGGGGAGGGGCATGCATGGAGAGGGTGGAGGAAGGGAGGGTTTGGGATGGGAGGAGGGAGAGAAACACAGGAGGGATACAAAGTGAATAAAGTGTAATTAATAAAGAAAAAAATAAAAACTTTATCTTGTTTTGCTTACCTTTCTTCTTACGTACTGAATTTTCTGCAATGAAGACTGACCCCCAGGTTCTTGAACACACTAGGCTGGTACTATACCACTGAGATGCATGTTCACCTTTCATTTTGTATTATACTTTCTTCCTTTCTCCTCCTTCTTCCCCTCTTGTCCTTGGTCATTCACTCTCAGAGGCACAAGGGAGAAGAGATTGTCAGCTGGGAGAGAAGCCATAACATTCAACTTGATCTTGTAGGATCTCTGGATCAAACATTGTATGTGAAAGTGGTACACATCTGCAGCAAAGGAACAGATGTGTCTATTTCCATATCTAGTAGTCACTGGTGAGTGCAGTCAAGGAAAAGGCAAGCATATATGGAAACCGGAAGTAGACCCTGGAGAGATCTGGGTAGCCCATGAAGTGCTGGTGTGAATGGTACCACTCAAATTCATATTGAAATCTAATCTCCACGGTGAAATGCTAACAAGGTTAAAACACCAGCTAAGATACATGGAGATAGGAGTTTGAGGATATTATTGAAGGCTGTGTGGGTGGAATTTCAATCCCATAGAACTATGATTTTATACAAAGAGACGATACTTGAGATAGGTCATTGTGACTCATCAAGAAATATTCTGCACTATGCCAAACATGACCCTTGAAGAAGCTTTACTTGTACAGAAGACCTCATACAGAAACCAAACAACAAAGCCAAAAAGAAATTCCCTATGTCAGGCTAAACTATTATACCTAGCAGAACTTTCAGTCATAGTAGATGAAGCGAAACATTTCATTGCACCCAAGAAAACTCAAGGAATAAAAAAAGAATCACATAATCAAATCAATAGTAGAACAAAAAGAAACCTACATTACAATATCAAAATAATGAAAATCAACAAATGCTATCTATTCATTGATAATGCTCATCATCAATGGTCTTAATTCCAACAATAAAGAGACACAGACTAGCAGAATGGATCTAAAAACAAGATTTATGCTTCTGCTGCATCCAAGAAACACATCGTAACATGAAGAATAGATATCACTACAGGGTAAAACAATGGAGAAATATATTCATAGCAAATAAACATAAGAAGCAAGCTGGTATAACCTTTTTAATATCTGATAAAGAAACAGCAAATGAAAAGTAATCAGAGGAGATAAGGGAGGTCACTACATAATCACAAAAGGAAAAAATCTACCGAAAGGACAATGCAATTATTAACCTCTACACACTAAACAAAGCACAGATCATAAAAGAAACCCTACCACAGCTTAAATCACTTATCAGTCCTTGTGCAGTGGGTGACTTCAATAACAATAAATGGCCAATAAACAGATCATCCAAATGAAAACTAAACTGAGATATGCTGGAGGCAACTGAACATCATAAAGAAAATGGACCTAACTGATATTTACAGATCATTTCACAGATCAAACACAAAAGGGTATAACTTCTTCTCATTGGCTTGTGAAACTTTCCTTAAAATTTCCCACATACTCAGATACAAAAAAGTCTCAACAGATACATGAAAATTGGAATAACACCCTGCATCTAATCTGATCATCACATATAAAACCTGAATATAAACAACAGAAAACTTAAAAACTCATGAAAACTGAACAACTCACTACTGAATAAAAAATGGGTCAAGACAAAAATATGAAAAATTAATTTCTAGAATTAAGTGAAAACATACCATACCTAAACATATGGAATATATGAACATGGTTCTAAAGGGCAAGTTCTTAGCACCAAATGTCTACATAAAAAAAATGGAGAGCCAGGCATGGTGGCAGACGCCTGTAATCCCAGCACATGAGGAAGCAGAGGCAGGCAGATCTCTGTGACTTTGAGGCCAGCCTGGTCTACAAAATAAATCCAGGACAGCCAAGGCTACACAGAGAAACCTTGTCTTGAAAAACAAAAAACTTGGAGAAAGTACATATTAGTAACTTAACAATACACCTTAAAGATCTGTAACAAAAAGAAAAAAATAACAATGAAAAGGCCTATATGGCAATAAATAATGAAACAAGTCTGAAATCAATAAAATTAAACAAATTAAAATAATCAATTAAACAAAAATTTGGTTCTTTGAGAAAATCAATAATATTGACAAACACTTATCCAAATTAACTAAAAGGTCTAGAAAATATTAATATTAACACAATTAGAAATGAAAAGGGGGACATAACAATAAACACCAAATAAATCCAGAGAATCATAAGGGCATACTTTAAAACTATGTACTCCACCAAACTGGAGAATTTAAAAGAAATGGGTAATTTTCTCAATAGATACCACTTACCAAAGTTAAATCAAGATCAGATAAGTAATTTGAACAGACCTATCACCCTAAGAGAAATGCAAGCAATCATTTAAAGTCTACCAACAACAACCACAACAAAAAATCCTAAGGCCAGATTGCTTTATCATAGAATTCTACCAGACTTTCAGAGATGAGTTATTGCCAATATTCTTCCAATAATTCTGCAAAATAGGGACAAAAAGAACATTGCCCAATTCATTTTATGGGACCATATTATTCTGACAGCTAAACCACGTAAAGATTGATCAAAGGAAGAATTACAGACCAATCTTCCTTTGAACACAAATGCAAACATTCTCAATAAAATACTTGCAAACCGAATACAAGAACTCATCAAAATGATCATATACCAAGATCAAGCAGGCTTCATCCCTGAGATGCCGGCATGGTTCAACATTTATAAACTGATAAATGTAAATCACCATATAATAAAAAAAGACAAAAAATACAGTGTCATCTCATTTGATGCAAAAAATGGCCTACAACAAATCCAACACTTCTTCATAATAAAAATTCTAGTGAGATTAAGGATATAAGGGATACACTTCAACATAAAAAAGATACTTTACACCAAGTCTAAAGCCAACATCAAATTATATGGAGAGAAACTCAAAGCAGTTCCACTAAAATCAGGAACAAGATTTTCTACTGTTTCCATCTTTATTCAATAGAGTATTTGAAATCTTAGCTAAAGCAATAAAAAAAAAACCAAGAAGATAAAAGTGATAAAAATTTTGACAGGAAGAAGTCAAAGTACCTTTATTTGAAAATGATAGTAAACATAAGTGACCCTAAAAATTCTACTGAGAAACTCCTACAGCTGATAAACATTGTTAGCAGAGTAGAAATTGGGAGGAGTAGGAGGAAAAATATCAAGCAGGATATAACATGTGTGAAAAAAAAATCTATTTTTGATTAAAAAGGGAAAAACAAGATTCAATCCTATTGGAGTATTTGCAAAAAGCCAGCTGTGATGAGACCAGATAGAAGTGAAGGTGGTCCTCTGCTATCAGTGGACTAGTGGAGGGCCATATGGGGGAGATGAAGGAGGGTAGGAGGCACTGGAAAGATACAAGGTGGGAGGCTACCTAATGAATAAATTGTAACAATAGATAGATAGATAGATAGATAGATAGATAGATAGATAGATAGATAGACAGATAGAGTGATTAATCTAAAAAATATCTAAATATAGCACACACAGGTAATAAGGAGTTCAGATCTAACTTAAACTATATAACCATATAGCAAGTTCTATATAACTATATAGCAAGTTCTACAAAACTATATAACAAGTTCTAGGCCACATGTGTCAAACAAAACAAACAAAAAACTTTTCTGAAGCTTAAAGAGAAAAAAATGTTAGAATTACTTTGTTTAATGTAAAAGTGCAGTTATACTAGGATGTAGAAGCAACCTATGTGCTCATGAAAACAGAAAGGATGGGGATGGTGAGAGGACTTGTTGTGTAAAAGCACTTGCCAAGTAAGCATGATGATTTGCTTTCAGGCCCTGAAACAGAAAAGCGGAAGGAGAGTGGCATCCTCCACAAGCTTGTCCTCTGGCACAGTGTCACATGAAAGTGATGTTGCGTGGGCGCCCATACATAGAATAAAAACAAATAAAATGTAAACATTAAAAAGTGTTTAAACAGTATACATGAGAGAGTGCTAGTCAGAGTTAAAAGACACAAAAGTTGTTTAACATACAATATGAATGAATTTTGAGGACTTTATGCTAAGTGAAACAAGCCAGATGGAGCAAGATAAATGTATGACTCCACTGGAGGAGGAATCTAAAATATCCAAAGACTTCTAGGGACGTGCGTAAAGGAGGAAGAGCAGAGGCATCAAGGGGTATAAACGGTCTGTAGAGCAAGATGAATATTCTGGAAGACTGTAAAAGATCGTGCCTGCAATTAATAATAGTGTCCACCTTGGAATTTATGAAGGGTAGATTTCAAATTAGTGAGCTTAGCCCAAAATAATTAAAAGAAGAAAAAAAACCACTTTACTGTTTTTACCTTTCCTGGGAGCTGAACAAGACATCCCCAGCCCCTACCGCTGCCCGGAATTCAGTGCCTAGATATCTGGTTTCTTTCTTTCTTTCTTTCTTTCTTTCTTTCTTTCTTTCTTTCTTT
>NW_026591086.1:43373641-43375031 GCF_907164565.1 Psammomys obesus
TCTTTCTTTCTTTCTTTCTTTCTTTCTTTCTTTCTTTCTTTCTTTCTCTTTCTTTTTTCTTTCTTTCTTTCTTTTGCATAAAGGCAATAAACAGGAAGGCAGAGATAGATTTTTCATTAAACTTACTGTTTCATCGGTACTGGAAATTCTCATCAATATCTTTTGTACTCTTCACTTTCCCAACTTCCTTCTTTAACCACACAGGCGGAGGTTCTCATCTTTCTACACCACAAACACTCTTAGCGCTCCTTCAGTTGTAACTCCAGAAAAGCTGTTTTGTACGGAAGATCCAAGAGATGTTCAGCGGAAGCAGAGGAGGTGCACTTCCGCAGAGATAAGATGCTGCTTCCATTTCAGCTGAGGGGATAAGGGTAGAGAAAGAAGAAACTGTTATAATAACTCTGTGTAGCTATAATTCTGTGTTGCTGTTTGATGGCTCATGCTTTTCATCAAGTTAGAGCCCAGCGTGGCTGAAAAACTAAAGATGAAAAAAGGGATGTGATGTCTCTGAGTAAATACATTGTGCTGGATGAGGAATAGCTATGTTTACAAAGAATTAGTGGTAACTAGTTAGCCGTGAATGGCAGATTCAAGTTAAAGTAAGATTAAAATATAAATTTCCCAATGGTGTATCTTACAGGGAAAGTTTCATTAGGTAATGCAAGCATATATGGTACATAATAGAGTACATATAAGATAAATTCTTTTCTGGATAACTAACACTTAATTTTGATAACTACTTTCTTTAAAGTTTAATTATCTCTCTCTCTCTCTCTCTCTCTCTCTCTCTCTCTGTGTGTGTGTGTGTGTGTGTGTGTGTGTGTGGACATGTGGGTACAAGCACACCTGGCAGGCCATGCATGCACATGCCAGAGGACAGTTTCTAGCAACTGTTTCTCTCATTCTGCAATGTGCATCTTAAAGGAACAAACTCAGGTTGTCTGGCTTTGTGGCAAGGACCTTTGGCCACTGGCCCTCATTTTAAAATAATTGTATGGAAGGTATGAAGGAGTTGAAGGCAGTGCCCCAAATTTTAAAGTTGGGAGCTCGATGATCCCTTGAGTGAATCTGGGACAAGTGAGGTCAAAGAAGCCCAGGGAGGAAGCTGGAGGGTGGTTGTATACCGATGAGATAAGCAATTAGAGTAAGCAGAAAACAATAAAATAGAGCAGTGTGGGCGTTCCGGTTTAAAGCACAGCATTTCATGGTCTACAACGTTATCAAATATGTTTTCTGAAGTCCAAGAAGCATGTATAATAAATGTAATTATTAATTTGTAGCATGGAAAATTTGGGGAATTAATAAAGTAAATAGAAACATTGTTTCATTGAACTAATTCCATTTGTGTGTGTGTGTGTGTGTGTGTGTGTGTGTGTGTGTGTGTGTGTGT
>NW_026591086.1:43375041-43384146 GCF_907164565.1 Psammomys obesus
TGTGTGTGTGTGTGTGTGTGTGTGTGTGTGTGTGTGTGTGTGTGTGTTTGCACTGGGCGATCACTTGGGTGAGTGCAGTTCCTCATTCTGGGTATTTGTGCATGCCTGTGAGTAGGTGTGCGTGTGCGTGTATGCGTGTGAGGTTGAGGTCTAGAATCATTTTCTATCCCTCTTCCACCGTATTCAGCTTGGATCCTAACACTTGCTTGACAAGCATTTTAACCAGTGTGCTGTCTCCCCAGACCTTGACTGTATTTTATTCTTCTCAATGTGCCTTTTCTATTTACCCTTTGATTGTTATTAAAATATGGAAAAGTATTTAAACATTGCTAGAAAAAAAAGAAAAGTATTAGAGATGATCTTTAGTACATGCCACTTCTGATTTATTTTTCATTTGGAGGAAGTTACCCCAAAAGAGCATTGAGTTTAGAAAACCCTATCGTCTGGAGATCCAGAATGACTCTTAGGGTGTACCGAATTTTGTACTGGTGTCTGATCAGAACTTGAACCCAATTTGAATGTATTTTATTATAATCAGCTTTACATTAATGAAGAGCACACATTATTTGTGATAACATTACAAAATAACTTTCATGTAAACATGATAATTAAATGATCTATTAAAGGAGCTGAGATTTAGTTTTCAAAAAAAAAAAACTGGCTTACTTTGGTTCTAAATCTTAAAGCACTGTCAATATGGTATTTTGAAGAGGAAAATTAATGTTAGAAAATATTTAAAATCATGCATTTATTGATTCTCTTTAAAAATGATGGGAGAAATAGGGAAGGAAGCAGCAGGATTTATTAACATGGTCCTTTTTACTTTATGATATCTTAGTGATATGTTTGGGTCACACATAATTTTAAGGGCAAGATCAGGAGAGATTTAGACAATGTCTTTGATTTCCTTTTTATTAGGTTTTCAACTTAGTATACAATAGGTTTCATTATAACATTTTCATTTGTACTTGATTTTTGTTGACAATTTTCAACTTCCCCTCCTCCATAGCCTCTTCCTTGCCACCTCCCTCCTTCCTAGAAACACCCTTTTTCTTTTATGTCACTTGAATTCTATTACAGTCTCCTCCCCAGCTTAAGACCTCTTGTCCTCTCTAATGATACCCTTTCTAGTTTGACTTCTAAAGCTCCATACAAAATTTAACAAGAGGTCACAGTTAATCTTTAAAATAATACCAGTCCATTATCCAGATACAGATTAAGACAGCTGAGGACTCAGCCCTCCCCAGGGTGATCCATTTCTTACTTTGTAAAAGAGTTTTTCTATGGGTTTTACTTTCGCTAATGTTTACTTGAGAAAAATGTTAAGTCCCCATGTTAGACCTTTGTTGCAAGGGCTCCTCAGTGGTTCCATCCCCACTCTTGCCTCTTTTAAATAGCAGAATCTGTCAGGGAGCAGCAGTTCAATTGCTTGATTGACACCCATCAAAGTCTTGGTCATAGCCTGATGGGGAGTGTAACCTAGCAACTTTACTCCAGGTTGACAGGAATGGAAAGAAGATTGGTAGTTGTCTCTAGGGTCCTGGAATTTGGTGAGATTTTGAGTGACATTGCTGCCACTCTTCAGTTTCCACTAGAAAAGGCGGCCTTCACAACGTTAGATCTGACATCTCTATGAAATTATGTCTGTCAATAAAGCAGTTTCCTCCTCCAAGGTCTGCAGAGCTGCCACAGGAAAGTTAAGCCATGCGTGAGTCAATGCCTCCTGACTCTTTGGGAGTGGGGATTGCCACTGAAGCAGCATTTTCTCTTTATAGCTGCCAATTCTGCTTTTGTTCTGGCTGTGCATGGACAGCCTTTCGTAGCTTGAGGTGACCTCTCTCGTTGCCACAGACTCCCACAAAATCCCACCCACAAACACAGAGATGCCAAAATACTGTAGTTATCCTCAATCGGATTGGGAGAGGAGCATTTCTGCTCTTGTGACATTTAAGACAGCCCGACTAGCATGTCTGTGCCAACTAAGACAAAGGACTGTGGTGAGCCAACAGGAAACTATGGGTCCACGGGAATGGCTTGATAGTTGAAACTCTGGTCACTCTCATCGGTAAGCACGGAAGTCTCCCCTCCAATGAATTGCTCACCTGGAATGCAGTGCAGGCCCCACTACCCCAGTAACATTTTATTAAGGTGGTAGCAAAGGATTACAGGTGATTAGGTTTTTAAAAAAAGGAAAGAAAGAAAAGGAAAACCTGATACTGTGGAAAGTTAAAAACAAGTATATAGAACCCGAATTTTATAACACCTACAGGTCCTGGCCACTGAAAGTCTTCCAGAGATTTAGTAAGACCTGTTAGCTTTGGATGGTGAGGAGCCATTGAGGATGGCTGGGAGCTTAGCTACTGACGGCACCATCCCAAAGCTTAAGGGATCTACAGAATAAAAGGGGGAAAATAGAAAGCCAGTGGAGTGTTGATATATCCAGTTTCTGATCTCTGTCTACTATGACATGAACTGCACTGCTTCTCACCACAAGGTATGAAAACCTTTAAAGCCATGAGCATAAATGAATCTTTCTGAGATTATAAAATGTCAACCAGATAAGGGACTCCAGTCCTCAGGACAGGAAAGTATCAGCAAAAAGGCACAAGGGAATCTTGGTGCAAACACAATTCCTCAGGAAACTGACAGTTAGTTCACCCCCAGCACTCCTTACTCGAAAGTTCTTGCTGTCAGAACTCACCCTATTTAGATCCAAGTCTCAAAACATCGAGTTAGTTCTCCTTGTATCTGGGCTAAATTGTGATACATGAATTTTAAAATATGGAATAATTTTATTTGCCAAAATCCTCTTAGATTAGATTATAGTACATTTCATTCATCATTTGTAGTGTGAAAAGGTATGAAAATAAAAGAAATACGATATGAAAGAAAACATCGGTCTCAGGAGCTTTAAAATGGTCACTGGTCCTTTCACAATACATTTATATTAGACATTCTTTTTGTTCTCATTCATAAATGCCAAAAGCACACACCTTACCTAATCTTATTTCAGAACAATACTAAAAAGAAGGTTGTGTTCCTTTCTTTATTTAAATATTGATGTAGCCAAATATAAAGTATTAAGGAGTTGTATGGCAGATGTTTGTAACAAAAGTATTTATAGAGAAAAGGTATTGTGAATGAGATGCAGTATTTTATATTTCAGACTTAACAATAGTGGGATATACACATATGCAGAAAAGCACAAAATCAGACGTGCACATTTTAGTTATTTTTTTTTCTGTCTGACTATGTGCATACACACTTGTGCAGGTGGGTCACAGGTGAACCCTAGGGGTCATTTTTCCTGCGCAATGTACTTTGTTTTTGAGACAGGGTCCCTCACTGGCCATGAGCTAACTGATAGGTTAAATTGTCTGACCAGTGAGCCTTGGTAATCTGCAGGCCCCATCCCTGCCACTGTGCCCATATCCACCTTCCCCCTCTTTTATTGTTATTCTTTATTATTTAGAATAATTTTTAAATTTAAATCTATTCAGATATTTTTTGTTTGTTTGTTTTTTAAGATAGGGTTTCTCTGTGTAGCCTTGGCTGTCCTGGACTTGCTTTATAGGCTAGGCTGGCCTCAAACTCACAGAGATCTGCCTGCCTCATCCTCCCTGAGTGCTGGGATTAAAGATACATGCTGCCACGCTGGGCTAGATCATATTTTTAAACTTCCCCAAGTGCTTCCTCATCCTCATTCCACTAGAGAAATGGAGCATTTTCCAACATGTGTATGTAAGTTCAGCTGTTAACTTGCCAGCCCTTTTTCTTTTCTTTCATTTTTCTTTTCTTTTTTTTTTAAATCCCTCACAGACTATCACTATGAAGCACTGACTGGCCTAGAACTCTATCTGTACAGCAGGCTAGCCTAGAAGTCAAAGAGATAACCTGCCTCAGCTTCCAGATTTCAGGCTTAAAGGTGTGTGCCATGAGGCCCATCCAAAATCATTTTTTTTTTTCAAGGTTTCTAGTTTTCAAAATTTGGTTACTGGATGCAGTTGATCAACTGAGCCATCCCCACTATCCTAGGCTGATGAATTTTCCCAGAGTGAATATGCCACACTGGATTCCTCAGACATATGCACATAACTGTGATTATTGTGTTTACATTAACTCTAGTGCAGTGTGAAATAACTTGCATTTATTTTCTTTTACTTGAAAATATATCATTTCTTCTTATAGGAAGGTTGGAACTCCTCTTATCATTTTTATTAAATGTATAATGAATTGTTACATGTTATATACATCTCATTGTACTGTAGATTCTATCCTTGTTACCAATTATCCAACCTTCCTGTAATATCCTGTATTGTCTCCAAATCTTTAAAAAAAATGTTTTAACTTTGACATATAAGGGAGACTATGCAGTATTTTTATTTCTGTGCTTGGATAATTTCACTTAGTATAGTGATTTCTAGCCCAATCCCTGTTGCCACAAATGTCAGAAATTTATTCTTTTGTTATTTTTGCTAGAAGTGATTTTTATCTGTGTAGAGCCCACATTTATCCATTCACCAATTGGTAAATATCAACACTGACTCCATATCTCAGGTATTGGGATATGTTATGAGAATCTTTGTAAGGACATTTGGGGATTCTGCAATTTTGTAAGTAGAAGGAAAACTTTTCAAAGAATCAGTTTATCCAGCTTTTTGAGGAATGAAGCAATTGAGAAATCATAAGTATTGGATTGTAAAGAGCTTGCTACATGCAAAAATTCCAGAAAACAATGGCTGAATAGAATTCCAGACAAAAGATTATGAACTTTGAAAACCCTGCTGAGAATCTTAAAGGTAGTCACTGACATAGAAAGGTTGAATTAATTAACTCTCTATTTCTGTATTTTAATATAACATTTTATTTATTCTTTGAAATTTTCATGCATACACACCAAGTGTTCATTAAGACCCCCTTTTCCTCTTTTGGCTCTCACAGATCCCAGAACAAGCATGGTCTATGCAGATAGGAAGATATGATTAGGGCTGTTTTATGCAGGATGATAAATGCAGGATAATTAGTTTATAATATATCCATCTGGAGTTCACAATCTTTCTTGCAGCATTTTAAAAATCTTCATGAATAACAAAGCCATAAGTGCTCTAAAGGCTAAAAATTAATTCTAGCTAATATATCAAACAACAAAAGGAAATAAAAGATGTATAGATTAGGAGAGGGAAATAAAATTCTTTATTTCCTGATGAGATGACTATGTAGAAATTCCAGAAAACTGAGTTTATTTCTAAAAGTTAATCCCTTCCCTATGTACTGCCTATGGAGACATTGAATAGATTTCCTGGGTGGACTGAGGATGGGTGGGGATGGAACAGGGGCGATCAGGTGGGAAGAGATGGAGGGAGAGAATAGTAAGAGAGGGGCATTTTCAGGGAGAAGTAGAATTCTAGTTCAATGGAAACTCTCTGCAATCTACAAGGGTGACCCTAGAGAAGAATCCTAGTAATGGGAGACAAGGACCATGAATGGGCCATCTTCTGTGATCAGGCAAGGCTTCCATTGGAGAGACTGGGGCACCAACCTGGGCACAAAAGCTTCAATCTATAATCTGTCCTGTCTTCTGCAAAATGTGTAGGGATAAATGTGGCTCAGGGAATGGCCAACTGATGACTAGTCTAACTTGTGACCCATGCCACAAAAGGAGCTTGTGCCTGACACTGTCGAGCTGGCCAGGAACCAGAGGCTGGGTAGCAGGTGACTGGCAACAACAACCAAAAAAAAAAAAAAAAAAAAAAAAAAAAAGAGCCAATGAAATGATTTCTAATGATACTCTGCCATACTTGAAGAATGAAGCCTAGCATAATCATCATCAGAGAGGCATCATTCAGCAACTGAGCATATGCAGAGGCCCACCGTGCAACATTAGGCGGAACCAGGGAACCCTGCAGAAAGAGAGAGAAAGGAGTGTGCAAAGCAGAGGGTCCAAGAACATCAGAACATGGCCTACAAAATCAACTAATCAGAACCCACTGGGGCTAACAGAAACTGAAGCAACAATCAGGGAGCCTGCAGGGATCTGAACTAGGTCCTCTGCATATCAGTTATGGCTGTGTCCTTTGTGTTCCTGTGGGACTCCTGTGGAGGGGGAGATAGCTCTGATTCTTTTGTCTGCTTTTGGGAACCTTCTCCTCCTACTGGGCTGCCTCATCTAGCTTTGAAATGAGTTATGTGCCTAGTCTTATTGTAACATGTTATGGCATGTTTGATGGATATCCCTGGGAGGCCTGTTTTTTTTCAAAGAGAAATGGAGGGAGGGAGTGGATCTGGAGGAGAGGAGAGGTGGTGGGTAGAGGCTGGGAGGAGAGGAGGGAGGGGAAACTGTAGTCAGGATGTGATATATGATTGATAGAAGCTTAAAGAAAGAAGTGAAATTTGAAATGAAAGCGTTATCATCTTTTACATTGGAAGTATGTTGGTTAAACCTAACTAATGTAAGAGAGGATTGTGCGAGAGAAACATCAGGAACAGTGACTTTTGCAGTCATTGTAACATATCTATACTAAAACCTGCACAGGGATGTCTGTAGTATCTTGTTCATATTTGGAAAATGGAAAACAAGGCATTTTTCATAGGCCAATGCCATGAACTGTGCTATGTCTGTAAATTGCAATATTACTAAGGACCACAAAGACAATAACTATGGAATTACGAGTTATGAAAGGACGAGAAGAACCTTAAAGGTATGTTCCTAAGAATATGAAAGGCAGAGGAAATAGATAACTACACAACAACAACAACAAAAAAAAAAAACCAAAAGAATACAAGCAATGAAACTCAGTGACACCACCAACCCCACATCTAAAGCAAGTAACAATTGTTGGTCACTAGTTTCTATCAACATCAACAGACTCAATTCCCCAATAAAAAGACACAGACTAACAGAATGGTTGCGGAAACAGGATCCATCATTCTGTAGCATCCAAGAAACACACCTATGCAACAAAGATAAACACTAACTCAGAGTAAAGGGCTGGAAAAATGTCTTTCAAGCAAATGGTTCCAGAAAACAAGTGGGAGTAGCCATCCTAATATCTAATAAAATAGACTTTCAACCCAAGTTAATCAAAAAAGATAAGGACGGCCACTATATTCTCATCAAAGGAAAAATCCACCAAGAGGACATCACAATTTTGAATATCTATGCCCCAAATACAAGAGCACCTACATTCGTAAATGAAACAATATTAAAGCTTAAATCACACATTGATCCTAAAACCCTAATAGTGGGAGACTTCAACACTCCACTCTCACCAAGGGACAGATCAACTAAACAGAAAACAAATAGGGAAATAAAAACACTTACAGAGACCCTAAATCAAATGGACCTAATAGACGTCTACAGATCTTTTCATCCAAACTCAAAAGAGTATACCTTCTTTTCAGCACCACATGGAACGTTCTCCAAAATAGACCATATAGTTGGTCATAAAGAAAGCCTCAACAGATACAAAAAGATTGAAATAATCCATTGTATTCTATCTGACCACCATGGACTTAAGCTGGACCTCAACAACAACAGAAATAACAAACTGCCTACACGTACATGGAAACTGAACAACCTGTTACACAACGACAGCTGGGTTAAGGAAGAAATAAAGAAAGAAATTAAAGACTTCCTAGAATTCAAGGAAAATGAAGGCACAACATACCCAAATTTATGGGACACATTGAAAGCAGTGCTCAGGGGAAAATTTATAGCATTAAGTGCCTGCAAGAAGAAATTCGTAACAGCACATACAAACAACTTAATGGCCCAACTGAAAACCCTAGAAAAAAAAGAAGCAGATACACCCAAGAGGAGCAGACGGCTGGAAATAATCAAACTCAGGGCTGAAATCAATCAATTAGAAACAAATAAAACTATTCAAAGAATCAATGAAACAAAAAGCTGGTTCTTTGAGAAAATCAACAAGATAGACAAATCCTTAGCCAAACTAACTAAAAAGCAGAGAGAAACTATCCAAATCAACAAAATCAGAGATGAAAAGGGTGACATAACTACAGACACTGAGGAAATTCAATCATTAGGTCATACTACAAAAGCCTATATGCCACAAAATTTGAAAACCTAAATGAAATGGACAATTTTCTTGATAGATTCCATCTTCCAACATTAAGTCAAGATCAGGTAGAAAGACTGAATAGCCCTATATCCCCCAAGGAAATTGAAGTAGTCATTCACAGTCTCCCCTCCAAAAAAAGCCCTGGGCCAGGTGGTTTCAGCGTGGAATTCTACCAGACCTTCAAAGAAGTGCTCACACCAATTCTCCTCAAACTATTCCACAAAATAGAAACAGAAGGTACATTACCAAACTCATACTATGAAGCAACAGTCACCCTGATACCTAAACCACACAAAGACCCAACAAAAAAAGGGAACTTCAGACCTATCTCTCTTATGAACATTGACACAAAAATACTCAATAAAATACTTGCAAACCGAATCCAAGAACACATCAAAGATATCATCCACCACGACCAAGTAGGCTTCATCCCAGGCATGCAAGGGTAGTTCAACATACGGAAATCCATCAATGTAATCCACCACATAAACAAAATGAAGGAGAAAAACCACATGATCAGCTCCTTAGATGCTGAAAAAGCATTTGACAAAGACCAACACCCATTCATGTTTAAAGTCTTAGAGAGATCAGGAATACAAGGCACATACCTAAACATAGTAAAGGCAATATACAGCAAGCCTATAGCCAACATCAAACTCAATGGAGAGAAACTTAAATCAATCCCACTGCAATCAGGGACAAGACAAGATTGCCCACTCTCTCCCTACCTCTTCAACATAGTACTTGAAGTCCTAGCAAGAGCAATAAGACAACTAAAGGAGATCAAGGGGATACAAATCAGAAAGGAAGAGGTCGAAGTGTCACTATTCGCAGATGATATGATAGTATATATAAGCGACCCCAAAAATTCAACCAGAGAACTCCTCCAGCTGATAAACACCTTCAGCAAAGTGGCAGGATACAAAATCAACTCAAAAAAATCAGAAGCCCTCCTGTATACCAAAGACAAAAGGGCTGAGAAAGAAATTAGGGAAACAACACCCTTCACAATAGCCACTAACCA
>NW_026591086.1:43404146-43427575 GCF_907164565.1 Psammomys obesus
ATTCTCAGCTTCATATGGAGAAACAAAAAACCCAGAATCTCCAAAACGATCCTGTACAACAACAGATCATCTGGAGGTATCTCCATTCCCCATCTCAAGCTGTACTACAGGGCAACAGTAATAAAAACTGCATGGTATTGGCATAGAAACAGAAAGGAGGATCAATGGAATCGCATAGAAGACCCAGAAATAAACCCACACACCTATGAATTCTCAATATTTGACAAAGAAGCCAAATCCATTCAATGGAAAAAAGACAGCATCTTCAACAAATGGTGCTGGACCAACTGGATGTCTACATGCAGAAAAATGAAAATAGATCCATATCTATCACCCTGCACAAAACTAAAGTCCAAGTGGATCAAGGACCTCAACATAAAACCAGATACTCTAAATCAGCTGGAAAAAAAAGTGGGAAACAGCCTAGAATTCATTGGCACAGGAGACAACTTCCTGAACAGAACACCAACAGCACAGGCTCTAAGAGCAACAATCAATAAATGGGACCTCATGAAACTGAAAAGCTTCTGTAAAGCAAAAGACACTGTCATCAAAACAAATAGACAGCCTACAGATTGGGAAAGAATCTTCACCAACCCTTTATCTGACAGAGGGCTAATATCAAGTATATATAAAGAACTAAAGAAGCAGAAAAGCAACAAACCAAGTAATCTACTTAAAAAATGGGGAACAGAGCTAAACAGAATTCTCGACAGAGGAATATCGAATGGCAGAGAAACACTTAAAGAAATGCTCAACCTCATTAGCCATTAGGGAAATGCAAATCAAAACGACCCTGAGATTTCACCTTACACCCATCAGAATGGCCAAGATGAAAAACTCAAGTGATAGCACATGCTGGAGAGGTTGTGGAGAAAAGGGAACCCTCCTCCATTGCTGGTGGGAATGTAAACTGGTACAACCACTCTGGAAGTCAATCTGGCGCTTTCTCAGACAACTAGGAGTAGTGCTACCTCAAGACCCAGCTATACCACTCCTAGGTATATACCCAAAATTTGCTCAAGTACACAACAAGGACATTTGTTCAACCATGTTCATAGCAGCTTTATTTGTAATAGCCAGAACTTGGAAACAACCCAGATGTCCATCAACGGAGGAATGGATACAGAAACTGTGGTATTTTTACACAATGGAATACTACTCAGCAATCAAAAAGGAAGAAATCATGAAATTTGCAGGCAAGTGGTGGGATCTAGAAAAGATCATTCTGAGTGAAGTATCCCAGAAGGAGAAAGACAAACTTGGTATATACTCGCTTATATAGACCTACAAGACATGATAAACATAATGAAATCTACATACCTAAAGAAGATAATCAAGAAAGTGGACACAGGCGAAGGTGATTAATCCTCATTTAGAAAGACAAATGGGATGTGCATTGAACTTATGACAGGAGTCTACCACAAAAGGCATCTGAAAGACTCTACCTAGCAGTGTTTCAAAGCAGACACTAAGACTCATAACCAAACCCTCGGCAGAGTGCAGGGAATCATATGAAAGAAGGGAAGTTAGTATGATATGGAAAGGATAGGAGCTCTACAAGGACCAAATATATCTGGGCACAGGGTCTTTTCTGAGACTGACACTCAACCAAGGACCATCTATGGATATAACCTAGAACTTCTGCTCGGATGTGGCCTGTGGTAGCTCAGTAACCAAGTAGTTTTCCAAAGTAAGGGGAACACGGACTATTTCTAATAGGATCTCAAGGGCAGGCTGTTTGACCCCCACCCCAGGGGAGGAGCAGTCTTTTAGGCCACAGAGGAGGACTTTGCAGCCAGCCCTGAAGATACCTGATAAAACAGGGTCAGATGAAAGGGGAGGAGGTCCTCCCCTATCAGGGGACTTGGAAAGGGGCAGGGAGGAGACCAGGGAGGGAGTGTGGGGTTGGGGAGGGAATGAGGGAGCGGGATACAGCTGGGACACAGAGTTAACAAAATGTAACTAAAAAGAAAAATAAAAAAAAAATAAAAAAATAAATATGAGAGAAGAGAGCAAAATCAGAGAGAAGAAAACTCATATCAGTTGGATGGCTTTTTGTCTTTCCTGAGAGAAATCATAGTAGAAAATATAGTAGACATTACAGAATAGTCACAGAATGAGGAGTCTTGAACCCAAAAGAGCCTTATTTCAGTTTATCAAAATGAATTGATGTGATCAAGCTTGAACTACATGCTCAATTTCCCAATTCTTATGATCATGAAGAAAAGGATTTAAAAGTCTGGCAGATGGCCAATATCCAATTTTAATGGCAGCAAATAGCTTTGATGCTATTCCGTTCTGCTCATTATTAATCAATTTTTGTGCAATAAACACTTGTAGCAGGTTGAGTGTGTTAAATGAAACAAATTATGTGAAATATTTACCTTGAAATTTATGGTGGTCAGCTTAACTAGAGGCTCAGTATTGCAGTATTTTTGTTGCTGTTTAGCAATTAAAAAAAAATATGGACAGAAAACACAGAACAAGGCTTACAGATCAACATTGCTATATCCACAAACTCTTTATAAGATTTTTTTTTCATTTAAGACATCCCTGTTATTGGAAAATATAATTTAAAATGAAGTCTCTGGTGAAGCAGAAATCCTCTCCACAAATTAAGGCAAAGAAAGCAGTTTTATTATTGAATAAGCTGAAACAACAATGTAATTCTTATCACAGGCCGCCCTTTAAGAGCCCCCCAAAACAGAAAGAAATCTCAACCTTTTATACAGTTGAGTAGACACAATCCATTTAACACTTGTTCTCCAGGTAACACCTAGCCCTCATGTAAGGAGGGCTTTCATCATCATTTCTCACACCTGATTCATCCTCAGATCATGTGATAAGGAAGTGGTCATCTGCACTAACAGCTAGCTTTATGCTAAGGAGATAGAAATTTCTTGTGGGCTTACAACAGGTAGTTTGGGAACTTGAAGTAAAGCACATGCTCAAGTTAAACTGTTGTATTTTCAAAAAAAAAACTGGGATATAAGAGTGCTGTGTTCCTTAATTACATTTCAAAAAGATTGGTCCAGGATCCTTGAGAGACAGATTTCCAGATTGTGAAGCTAACAAGAGGCTTAAGTTCTTTTTCCATTTCTTTGAAATATATGTAAATTTTTAAAAACTTAAGCCTCTTGTTGGCTTTACAATCTGGGAATATCTCTCTCAAGGTCCCTGGACTGGTGGGACATGAATCTCTTTCTCTTATTTCAAGAGGGAGAATTATAAATTTGTTCCCATAAGTTATGAATCCTGTAGTGGTGCTGGAACAACCTGATCAGCCCCAGATCGGCTCTCCATGGATTGGAATGTCAAGCTGTCATCAAGTGAAGGTTCTTAGCCCCTGTCTGCAGTCCCGGAGATCTTGGTTCCTCTCACATCAAAGCCTCGTATATCAATCCCAAATTCAGAGTTCATCTGGAAGAGTTGCACAGAGGCAATTCTTACATACTGAAGACACTTCATCCAGTTTGTCCTAAATGATGGCCCTTCACCCGACAGCATTGGCTGCTAGAGAACCTCCTGAAACTGCGTATGAACCAGAGCTCATGGATACAGAAGAGTCTTGAGAAAGCATCAAGTATGATGCAATGCAAGTCTTCCCCCGATTTTACGATGCCCCATTGTAAACAAACGCTAAGCTCTATAGAATTTTGGGTCTGAGACCCACCAGGAATTTAGCAGAGGGAATGCACAGTGTCTGGGAATGAAATGCATCAGACTTATTAATGAGAAAAAAAAAAGCGTTGAGTCTTGCATAATGAATGATTAAACTTATAAAGATGCTTTGCTCAAAGAAAAAAAAAAAAAAAAAAAAAAGGTAGAAGGAAAAGGAGTCCTTCATCCATAAGTTTGGGAAGTTTTAGGGGATAAAAAAATTAAAAGTCTGTATTTTTTTATTACATTCTTTCCATAAGCCTACTAGAGCAATCCTTTTGTCCTACATAAGACAGCATTTTACTGTCAGCTGGAATCATGAAGAGTCATGGCTTCAAAGGGAGTAAAAAGGTAAACGTTAGATCTTTATAAGTTGACACAAAGGATAGCCTTGCCTTTCATTTAATTAAACTCCTAAACATTAAATATTTAGTTCAGCAATTTTCATGTCTTTGTATTCCACTATCAAATGTTGTATTTTCCTAGCTGCTCTCCCCAGCTAAGCTTTGGCATATAATGACGATTTTAAGTAGTCTGCAGTTTTACCTTTTCACATTTTCCTTTTAAACTGCATCATTCTAGAAATGTAAGGCTGGCATAGAATGTTGTCCTAGAGAGGCTGGACAGGGGGCTGGGGAAGTCCCATGGTAACAAAGAAAAATAAAATTTAGAAAAATAGGAAAAAAAAAATAAAAAATAAAAATGTAAATGCTTACAGCCAGTTGATAATGTTAGTTTTAAGGTAGAAACTGAAGTAATCCAGATGACAGTTGCTGAATAGTACAGAGAGAAGAATACACATTAATGAATGTAAATGCTAGTAAAATATACAGCATGATACCTAATTTTGGATGACCTCACTACTAAGCAAATTAAGAAGAATCTTGAATCGTTGAAGGACAATCGTTGAATGACATCTATAGCCAGGCCAACTAAATCACAGCCTATAGCCAGACCATGTAAATCACACCAACACCCTGCTTAATTAATTATGAACCTGCAGGATAAGAAACAGTGTTATAAAGCAAACAAACGTTTTTCTTCTTTAACTTGTACAAATAAAAGTTTATAGAAGCAGAAAAGTACACTTTTAGAATATTTAGACGAAATAAAAACTTCTCAGCAGTTGCTCATCATTTACTCTTATTTTCTTGTGGAGCTTGGGTATTCTCAAGTTTGTAGATCCTGTCTTATTTTCTACTAGTAGGTTGATCACTATTCGGCTCTTGGAAGAAGATGGAGAAGAGATAAACAGCATTTTTCTATGTTCCCACAGATCTGAAAGAAAGCAGGAGTAAGGCTTTCCAAAAGAGCTGAGAGGCATGGAGAAGCCACGGTGCAGCAGAGGAATCCGCAGTCTGTGGGAGATTGGGTAAAATAAAGGAATAGTGGGAGTTAAATCGATGGGGAACCCAGCAGAGGAACACAGAACATTGAACTCATGGAAGAAGGAGATTTCCGCAACATCCTGCTCTGAATTTGTAAACCAAACAGAGAAAAAGAAAATCTCTAGGAGCATAGACAGCAGGAACGAAAACACGAAACAGCTGCTGGAAGCTCCCAGTGTCAGCCATTCCATGTTAATATCTGTGACACTAGAGCAGGAGCGAGAAGACCCTGAGAGAAACTATGCCAGGAAGCAACTCTGACTAAAAGGAACAGGAAGCAAGAGAGCTGCCAAGCTGGCCCTGATCTCCAAACCACGATGCTCCGCTCCTCCCACTAAGAGCATGGAGCGGTGGAATCACGGAACTGCAAGAAAATCCCCCTTGAAGATCAACAAAGCCATGCGAATGCCCTATATGAACTTGCCAGAATTGGCACCTTGTTAACTCATTCTGGCTAAAACTCAGCAGATAATACAAACAGGCAACATGAGCACTGTTTAGAGAGGCAAATCTAAGGAGAGAGAGAGAGAGAGAGAGAGAGAGAGAGAGAGAGAGAGAGAGGAAGGGGAAGGAAGGGAGGGAGGGAGAAGGAAAGAAGGAAGGAAGGAAGGAAGGAAGGAAGGAAGGAAGGAAGGAAGGAAGGAAGGAAGGAAGGAAGGAAGGAAGGAAGGAAGATGGCAGGTACATACGAGGGCCTTCAACACTGAAACCGAAACGAGGAAAGAGTGACCAGCCTGCCCTATATAGAAAGCAGTGGTGCATGTGTGTGTGTCTGAGGGAGTGATTTAGAGCAGCTCTTCATAATGAGGGCTAAGAAACATTAATAGAGGGCTTGCCCATGCTGACACGGCCAGACACTACATTCAAGTTACTGGTTTCCATGGACCCATTTCATATTCACCAATCTAATAGGTTGAATTCCGAGACACAGAACAGAGGTTTATCCTCAGCTGATTATTTTTTGCAAGGGGAGGAATCCAATACCTTTGTCAGCAAGGAAAGAAATATTGGCTGATGCTATATTTTCGCTTTTATGTTACTTTTGTTTTTTACATTTATAAATCTTTGTACATAAATATTCTTGTTTTCTTTCAGTTTTTGTATTGCCTAGTGTGGTGTTAAGATTGCTCCTTGTTTTTTGGACCAGTTCAATGTAGTCTCTATTTTCTTAGCCCTTTCTCTATTGTTCCTACCTCATTTTGTCTTTCTCTCATCCCCCATAGTCTTTATGTTTTACTTTTTCATTGTTCCTATAGCTTTAACAATCTTGAAATTTAACAAGTTCAATTCTTCATCTGTTTACCAAACTTGAAATTTACAAATTTCAACTTGTTAAACTCTGTTTAACAAACTTGAAATTTAACAAGTTCAATTCTTCATCTCTGTTTACCTTCCTTTTCTCTGTTTTTGCTTATTCACCCTCCTTTCCTTGCTAGTGACTCATATTTTTCTGCACAACATACAGTGCTTCCTATACTCTCTCCTTACAGTGTTATTGGATTTTAAATGATGATTTGTCTGGGGTATAAACAGTTGGCCTATGTCTCCTTCAGTCGTGGTTTCCTCTGCAGTTAGCATTGCTCTCTCAGACTGAACACAGAGATTGGCCTTATTGTCTCTAAAAGACAATATCCCACAGTATTCCTCCCTTAATTCCATGTTTACACAAATAAACAAATTGTCACAGATTTTTAGACCTGAAATTTTTATTTCATTTACATCATCTCTGTTCCCTGCATTTTCATAAACTGAGAGCTTAACTACCGAAATAGGAGTCTAGTCTTGTGAGGACTGGACACAACAGCAAGTCATACAATCTAGTAACACTTGACCATATGACATCGCAATTGAAAAAGATACGATGATAAAAAATCCTGGTGATAATTTAATTACAGGTGCGTAAGTACCAACAGAGAAACAAAGGAAACATGAAAAAATCAAGGCAAAAATTCTCTACATATTATCAATTCAATAATAATAAGTTTCAATGAAAGTGAATTAGATGACATCATAAATTTTAAAATATATAAGAATGTTTATTGAAATAAAAAGGACCCAAAATTTTGAAATATTAAAAGAAAATGTAAGTAAACAGCTAAATATAATAGCAAGTCAGTACAGGATATGAAACAAGAATTTGACAAAAGTAGAAATATTGAAAATATGCAAATTGAAATGAGAGAAATGAAAAGCCATTAAGTCATATAAAGATGGTAGACAGCTTCACTGATAGAATGGATCAGGTAGGAGATATTGATCTTGAAGACAAGATAGATGGATCAGAACACTCAGACAACAATAAATATGAAATAAGGCGATACACACGGAATACTTGCTGATTGAGCCAGCATTAAAAAGCAAATGTAAAAATCATGCAAATAAAGGAAAAGTAAACCCAATTGCCAAAACCTAGGAAGAAAGCTGATGACTTAATATTGAAAGAAAAACAATTGATAGTCCATCTGGACGGAACAGAAGACCCAGGAAAAACCAAGCTATGGTCATCTTTATTTATTTATTTATTTATCTATTTATTTATTTATTTATTTGATGACTGTGCCAAAAACATACACTGGGTAAAAGTCTCCTTAACAAGAAGTGCTTAAACCAGCTATCCACCTTTGAAGAATGACACTAAATTCTTATCTCATTCTCTACAAATGTCGGTTTAAAATGGAGTACAGCGAGGCGTCCTCACACATGCCTTTAATTCCAGTGCTCAGACAGGCAGACAAGGCCAGTCTGTTCTACAGAGTGAGTTCCAGGGATACATAGAGAGAACTTATCTCAAAGCAAACAGACAGACAGGCAAACCGACAAATATACATCAAAAATGGATGAAATATTTTGATAAAGCCCTAAAATTCTGAATGTGTTAGGGGAAACCATAGGGAAAATATGTCAAGATCTAGGCATCAATAAAGACTTTCAGAAAATGATTCCAGTAGCTTAGGAAATAAAATAAAAAGGCAATGGGATTGCACAAATTAAAAAAAGGTACCACATATCAAGGAAATTCAGTAAAGAAAAGATGGGCAGAAAGGGAGAAAATTCTCCGCTAGTTATACATTACATAGAAGATTAGTATATACAGTACATAAAGAACTAAGCTGAACTAGCCCATCAATGATTGGGCCAACAAAATTAACAGTTCTCAAAAGATGAAGTTCAAAGTCTCAAAGGGATATGTGATGGGTTCTGAAATGAAGTTTAGATTGCTATAGAATTAAAGACAATGAACAGTTCACATCGAATGACAAAATGATAATATTACATCCATAAAGTAAGTTTAAAGGGGACTACAGCTGGGATACAGTGAATAAACTGTAATTAATATATAAATTTAATTTAAAAATCTATAAATGATAAAAATCATAAAAAATATTCAAACGAAAGTCTATTTCTTAAATAAAAATTTAGATAAATTCACTATGCAGGACAACTTCCAAATATTGTCCAATTTTAGCAAATCAAAGTACATAGAAATCATTACAGAATAATGTATGATGTATAAATTACTTCTATGCTGAATACGAAACTAAGCTCTATTATACATTTGTACGATAGTGCCATGCTTATCAAATCAAGACAGGGAAGTGAGTCACGCAGGCAGTCTGAGTAGTCTACTGAAAGTTCAGTAGACAGTTTCCGTAGGAAGTTCAGCCCACATGCTTTGAAAGGTTGCACTGTGAATAGAAACATTTTATGTGACAGATTCTGGAAAGGATATAGAGCCAAATAAATTTCATCCAAGCCTAAATACAGCAAGGAAATATAACCTTAATAAAAGAAATTAAATCAAAGCCATTTATAGATGCTGGCCAATGATGTCTTTTCCTTTAAAACGAAGTATAATAACTTATGGTTCCATGTGTGCAGTCCATTTGATTACTCTCAAGTTATTTAAAAAGTCTCAAGACAACATTGAACACATTTAAACACATGTGTTGCTGCTGAAGTCTTCTGGGAAAACAACTGTAGTAATTTACCTTGTGGTCTTGAGGAACAAGGTTAGCTTAATAGAACTCCTAAGCAGACATATGACAAAGGTAAGAAAATTGAAAGTCTTTGGCCTCTGAATCCAGCAAAGAACAGGAAATGAATAGTTCAGGACATATGGGTAGATGGAATATTCCACTATAATTCTGAGGCTAAATCAAGAAATACTGCACAGGATAGATGGCCTGCTGTTCACTTAAAACTGCTCTAATCACCAATTTTGCAGTAAATTGTTTCTATAAGTAATGTATTTTTATCAAATCATTACAAACAATTGGCTTCAACATCCTATGCATTTTGGACTGTGATTCAAATATAATTCCTAAAATCATGTAAGATAAAGCAAATGCACATATTTTGGTTTTTCAAACTTGAATGACTTAAATGATAGAAACTTAACTGGGAAAAAATGCTTTTTTTCTTAATTTTTATTTTTATTTTTGGTTGTGTAGCTTTGCCTGTCCTGGACTCACTTTGTATACCAGACTGGCCTTGAACCCACAGAGATCTGCCTGCCTCTGCCTCCCAGAGTGCTGGGATTACAGGCATGCGCCATCGTGTCTGGGTAAGAGCTACATTCAATATAAGACTACTTCTTAAATCATGGATGGTAGATAATGTAAAATTGTCAAGCATCTTGTAGCTTAGCATCACCTTTCAAGTCCAGCGATTTTACAGTGAGGCAATTGTCTAAAATTAGGAAAGGGATTTAAGTTAGGCCATGCATATTATGTCCTAACTTTCAGTTTCCTTCAGATGCCATAATTATGGACATGCATCTAGAAACACACATACTTACTTTCTACAACTGTCTTTATCTAATTGCCTACATGTAAGCACATCTGAGGTAATTTTGGTTATGTAAGCAATATTCTGCTTTATACAAACTTGATTTCTCAATGATGGTTGAACAATGAGAAAGGTAAACATATATAGGCAAATTTTAATTTTGTCCTAGTGCAAAGACATTTAAGAGAAAGAAGAGTAGTCTTTTAAACCTTCTCTTAGATGGAAGAATGCAAAGTATCAAAGTAAAGCCAAGCTGCTCTTTCACTGGATGATTAATTACAGTTGGACATATACATTTGGACAGTGGGAATGGGGAGAAGAGTCAGGCTCTATGATTCATCAAAGCTAGATGGTAAGAGATGGGCCAGTTTTTCTTATTCTGCATGGACCTAGAATGTGTTCATAAGTTCAATTAATTTTCTCTGTCTTTGTTTCCCTGTCTCTCTCTCTGTTTCATTTCTCTGTGTACTCATGTCTGACCTGTTGGAACTATGTCTGTAGGACAAACTGAACTTGACCTCAGAAGTCTCCCTTTCTTTGCACCCAACACCCCCTGTACTGGAATTAAATCTGTGTGCCACCATGACCAGCTTTATTCAACAGTTCTTAAGTTCACTCTATTTTCTACTTCAGCCCTGCCTTGGGCTCAACTTCTTAATTTACAAACTTCTAGAATATTCACAAAGACATGACTTTTCTTCGAGGCACCTTTCACCTGAGAGCTCCACAGGGGGCAGAAACAAGATTTGCTTCCGCAGTTCTTTTCATGGCTTTTATTTTCCCATTCTCTATTCAATGTTTTCTTTGTGGGTTCTCTCGGCCCTACAGACTCTATGTATGAAACCTAAGGTGCTTTCTTCTTCCTGTGCTCAAAAGATTGATTCCACTCAAGGCCTTGTGGAGGATTCTCATTGTCTGTGAGCTGGAAATAAAAAAAAAAAATTGAAGAAAAGTTGATCAATATTTCATATAGAAGTGAAAAGTTAGTTAAAAATTAATGTTAACAGGTTTATAAATATTTCATGTGTAGGTAGAACCTTTTCTCTAAAGCTAAAGCTTCAAGAGATTTTAGAACCCCTGATTTGGATCCAGAAGGCATCAACTTTTTCTTATAGTCATTCTTTATCAAGGAATGTATAGACACTAAGGAGTAAAGTTTTCATCCTGAAAGAGATGGCACCTATAGCTTTTAAACTTATGAGTCAGCTTATAATTTAGAAATAACTCAAGAGCTAGTGGCATGATTTTAGGAAAACAGTGCAGTTAAGTCACTATGATTTTTTATAATTTGGATAAAGAGATAAAAACTTCTGCTTGTGTATTATACTCTCATAGACATAGTAATATTGAGCTTTTCAAGTGCCTGTGGTGAGTGATGGACAATATAGAAGAGACTAATGTATAGAGAAGACACATATGAGAACTGAGGAATAGATATAACCATGGTCCAACAGTTCCCTTGATGTTCCTTAGAAAAAAAGAGTCAGAACAGACACAAACATAGCATCATAGTTTTATGAAAACACAATAATAAAAATTATAGAAAATAGGTAAATATACAGAGCTAGCCGCTATACACAATAATTTTAAAAGCATACAAAATATGCATAGCACTATCTATACATATAGCTCTCTCTATTTCAAACTATGCAAAAATGATTGGCTACCTAGGCTTATTTTTTTTCATTGCTAAAATATGAAAGAACATATTAAAACTCAATAAAGTATGACATGTAAACATTTAGATTTTTTTTCAGATTAAATATATGAGTTCTATATCTGCCAAGAAGGACCACTACTTATTATATATGATATATAACATAATAAATATATATATTTAATAGAAATAATTTAATGCTATTGAGTTTAATTGCTGTTGTAAGAAAGAGTTAGAAATGGCATGGTTTGCTTTTCTTCCTCCTATTGTTTTCTCTGTCCTTTCTTTTTATTTTTTACCACATAATTAAGAAAAAAGTACAAAAGTAAACCCAAAAATAAGACAAGAGCAGGTAAAGAAGGGGTTCAGCAGTGTTAGAACAGCAATGTGCTACTGAGAATATGCTCTCTCAATCAACATGGACTTGGCACCTTCCAATTCTTGTAGTGTAAGCAGCCCAGGGATGATTGGTTTCAGCCTACTGAGAATTCAACAACTTCTTTCCTTCTCAACAGATAAACAAACAAGAGAGAAAGGGGAGAACATATGAGAGTAGTTGGGGTAGAGGAATGAATATGATCAACATACACTGCATGAGAAATATTTTTAATAGAAATAAAAAACAAATTCAACAGCCATCTTCCAATGTCTCAACTTACTGATTCTTTGAGCAACTATTTGCAAACTAGTAATAAAATAATCAATGCCTATTTCCTTTCTCTGAAATTTTACATTATAGTAATGTGAAATATTCTTCATTTTATTAAAGGATTATATTTTTAAGTATTATCATTCTATCAACATTTATTTTTTGACATGATCTAATATCTGATAAGATACCATTTGTTGACAACTGGCAACATTTCAGTTGCTTATGAAAGAATGCAAGAAGTTAAAAAGCAACAAATCAAGTAATCAATTAAAAATGGGGTACAGAGCTAAACAGAGAAACTGGAAACAACCCAGTTGTCCCTCAACTGAGGAATGGATACAGAAATTGTGAGACATCTACACAATGGAATACTACTTGGCAGTTAAAAACAAGGAAATCATGAACTTTGCAGGCAAGTGGTGGGATATAGAAAAGATCATCCTGAGTGAGGTATCCTAGGAGCACGAAGAAACGCACCGTATATACTCACTTATAAGTGGATATTAGACATATAATATGTGATAATACTAAAATCTGTACACCTTAAAGAAGATAAGCAAGAAGGATCATCCAGGGTAAGATGTTCAATCCTCACTTAGAAAGGGAAATGGGATGGTCATTGGAAGAGGGAGAAAACAGGAAACAGGACAGGAGCCTACCACAGAGAGCCTCTGAAAGACTCTACCCAGCAGTGTATCAAAGTAGATGCTGAAGCTCATAGCTAACTTTGGGCGGAGTGCATGGAATTTTATGAAGGAAGGGGGGGGATAGAAGGACCTGGAGGGGACAGGAGCTCCACAAGGAGAGCAACAGAACCAAGAAATCTGGGCAAAATTTCTTTTCTGAGAATTATACACCAACCAAGGGGATAACCTTGAACCCCTCCACAGATGTAGCTCATGGCAGCTCAGTATCCCAGTGGGTTCCCTAATAATGGGAGCAGGGGCTGTCTGTGACATGAAGTCAGTGGCTGTATCTTTGATCACCTCCCCATGAGGGGGGAGCAGCCTTACCAGGCCACAGAGGAAGACAATGCAACCGGTCCTGATGAGATCTGATAGACTAGGGTCCACCTCTCCTAGGGTCCTCCTAGGGGCATGGGAGGAGATGAGAGAGGGAGGGTGGGATTAGAAGGGAAAGAGGGAGGGGACTGCAGCTGGGATACAAAGTGAATAAACTGTAATTATAATAAAAAACTGTAAATATTATAAAAATAATAAAACTTAAAATTAAATAAAAGAATGCAGATCCATAGTCTTTGTTTACTTTGTTAGCTAAATCATTTATACTAAATGACTATGCATTTGATCTTTTGTAAAACATATAAACATCATCTGTATGTATTTCCCAACATTGTCACATGAATCAAAGGGATCATTGATGCCTTCACCAACATTTTCACCTGAAAAAACATTTTCAGTCCAGAGAGATCCTTAACTGTATTTTTTCTATCCCTTGTGATAAGAAAAGTGTCATATTTATATTCACACAAAAACTGCTTTTTTTTTTTTTTTCAGTTGCAAGTGGGAGAATTGAGTCCTCGAAACATACTTAACAGATGAATCCACAATGATAGGGAACTCATTAGTACATTTATTGTCATGAGTTCCCCCCCCCCTTTTTTTTTTCTAAAAAGCCAGAGAACTTGGTAGATTTTTTTTGTAAAATTATATTTCTTTCCAGAATTTATTCAACTAGTTTGGTTAAAAAAAAAAAGACAAATTCTACTGTTAAGCATGATTTCAAGGGAAAATGCAATAGGTTAGTTTCTATGTAAACAATAATACATCGTGATGCTTGAATTTTAGGCAACTTAGTGAAACTATTAGTAAATAAAAATAGTAAAATGAAAGAAGTAAAGATGGCCTATTTATTTAAAATTCTATCTTAACTTTCTTCAGGTTTTGACTGAAAAACTCAGTTATTTATAGGCTTGAATTTTATTATACTTTTAAAATTTTTCATATGCTACTAGAAAAATGGGGTTGCAATATGGCTTATCCATTTCTCTTTAAGGTTGAGTTTCCTTGTGAAAAGTAATAACCGTGTGTTTGTCTTTTCTTTGGGATATTTATATGATCGTTTAAACTTGCAGTCATTTAGTGTGAATGACTGACTTTGGAGGTGATCTACTGTCTTTCTTTTGCAATTCAATTGAGAATTAATTTATACAACTGTCTAAATAAAAGCACTAAAGTTAGCTCTTTGTCCTCTGAGAAGCTGCCTACACCATGGGGGGGGGGGAGTCATCGTTAGATGATAAGGTAAATGGCAGATAGACGTTCTGCAAGTTTATGGTTTCATTAACTTTTTACCAACAATAGTGTAGCAGCTTTGTTAGTGTGACAGAATATTACACCATTTGACCTCTTCTTCCAATCAAATGGTTTCCCACTTTATTACAGCCCATCTATTGTCGTTGGTCATCATGGACCATAACAGTGGTCAATTTCTAAGAGATTTAGATCACTTACATGAAATTATTACATAAAAAGTATAACTAAACATCATGGAATGTAGGTTTAATATGTGTGCGTTTGGGGGCCTGCACGCAAGGAAATTGGGACTATTTGTATTCCCTACACTGGAATAGCAGCCATAACACTGGGTCACACTTGTAAATAAGATGATCTCCCGTGTGTTTTAGCATTTGCTGCAATGTATGTTTTATCTTGGGGAAGATTCATCTTTTAAGGCGTTTTGAAATTTTACCTTTTCTAAGTCTTTCTTATTCCTCTGTCTAAAATCAAATCTAGAAAGCTTATTTCAGTATTAAATGGTGTAAGGCAACATGATTTAATATGAAAACTGGTCATATTTACGCAGTGCTACTAAACTCCAATGACAGCAGTAGTGCTTCAAACAGTAAAAAGAAGAAATAATAAGCAGTTTTTAATTAATTGTTAGTTACAATAAAGCAACAGGTAGAGAATTTCATCAATATGATGCCTTCAAATATGAGATCACTTTTGTCTTCAACTTACATGTTTTACTTTTTGGAAGAAGTGGGTGGGTTTTCTCTTTGTTTGTTTGTTTAAAATGCATTTTCACATTTTTCCCCAAAGATCCTGACATTTCTTTGACTGTTTCTATATTTCATGTGAGTTATCATTTGCTGATGAATGTTTTCATTGAACCTCTGTGCTTGTCTGTGTAATTAACAAGGCTCCTTTCCCATACTGTACTTTTCTCACATTCTCTCAAGTTGATTATTTAAATTGTTTTATTTTTTCATATTATTCCATTCTACAATGATGGGTCTCGGTAAGGAAGTACATGACCCCAAAGAATTATTCACAATAGAATATGCACACAAAGAGGGGGGCGGCTATATATTATTTACATAATGACAAAAATACATACTGTTTTACTGTTTCCCACTTCTTTCCTAAGATTCCCTGCACTCTGCCCAAAGGTTGCGCAGAAGTCTCAGCATCTGCATTGATAGTCTGCAGGGCAGAGCCTTTCAGAGGCCCTCTGTGTCAGGCTCCTGATTTTTTCCCTCTTTTCTCTTCTTCTGATGTCCATTCTCTTTGCTTTTCTGGATAAGAATTGAGAATATTAGCAAGAATCCTCCCTCTTGATTAGTTTCTTTAGGTGTAAAGATTTTAGTAGGTTTAGCCTATATTATATGTCTATATGAGTGAATATATACCATGTGTATCTTTCTGCTTCTGGGATAGCTCAGTCAGGATGATCTTTTCCAGATCCTACCATTTACCTGCAAATTAGGACAGGAACTCCACAAGAGAGCAACAGAGCCAAAAAATCTGAGCACAGGCGTCTTTCCTGAAACTGATGCTCCAACCAAGGACCATGCATGGAGATAACCTAAGACCCCGGCACAGATGTAGCCCATGGCAGTTCAGTATCCAAGTAGGTTCCATTGTAATGGGAACAGGGACTATCTCTGACATGAACTGATTGGCCTGCTCTTTGATCACCTCCCCCTGAAGGGGAAGCAGCATTACCAGGCCACAGAAGAAGCAGTGCACAATGCAGCTGCTCCTGATGAGACCTAATTGACTAGGATCAGAAGAAAAGAAAAGTCCTCCCCTATCAGTGGACTTGGGGAGGGGCATGCATGCAGAGGGTGGAGGAAGGGAGGGATTGGGATGGATGGGAGGAGGGAGGGAACCACAGGGGGGGATACAAAGTGAGTAAAGTGTAATTAATAAAAAATTAAAAAATAAAAAAATACATGCGATCATTTGTAATTTCTGATGATCTTAAGAAGTGGCTTGGCTAGAGTCCTTTTGGTTCTGATTTTTTACCCTGTAAGTAATAAATTAATTGCCCTGCAACAGTGCTTGGACTTTTCCCAGGCCCTAAGCCTGGTTCTTTCAGTGTGTGATGCCAATATACTAGTCGTTGACAGCATCTTAGACAACAAATGCTAGCAACTGCAAACATCCGGCCTCTGGGAGGGGCACAAAGGGCTGATTGTTTGGAACGTACTTCAGGATGCCTAGAATTGCTAGAAAATTGCAGTTTAGTTCCATAGGTTTATAAACGTTACATAGAGAACATAAGTAAGGGTGGGGAGGAAAACATTTTCTACAGCCCTATATCATATTCTGTCTTAATTTGCCATCTTCCTACAGAATATTTTTACAGGTCCTTAAAATAAAGTCTAAAGCAATGCCATCTTTTTATTTCTTTTCAAAATGCTTCATCTGGTTTGTGTGTGTTTTTGTGTTTTTTGTTTGTTTGCTTGTTTGTTTTGTTTTTGTTTTGCCTACAAGTTTTTTTCTATACAGTATGGTTTCTGATTTTGTACCTTCATAGGACTTCGGTTTATGAAAATGTGTGTCTCTGTATCTATATGTGTTTCTTGTGCTTTTTCTTTGGCTCTTTTTGTCCTGTGTATTTGTTTTGTTCTGTTAAGGTTTGTTTTTATCTTAGTTTTATCCCGTAGGTAATAAATTAATATATCTTATTTTGTCTTTAATTATTGTACTCTTTCTTTCCTCCATCCCTTCCTTCCTCCCTCCTTCCCTTCCTCCCTTCCTTCCTTCCTTCCTTCCTTCCTTCCTTCCTTCCTCTCTTTCTTTCTTTCTTTCTTTCTTTCTTTCTTTCTTCTTCCTTCTTTCCTTTCTTTCTCTTTTATTATTATTTTTTTTAATATGCCTGTTTGTTTTCTAAAGAGGAAGAACAAGAAAGGTTGTGGATTTGGGTGAATGAGGCGGTAAGGATGAACTGGGAGGAGAGGTGGGGAGAAAAACCACAATCAGAATATATTGTATATAAAAAATCTATTTTCAGTAAAAAATATTTTTAAAGTGAAAAAAGGAAAAAAGGAGACTTAATGGAAACTGTAAGTGTGGGAAAAAATGAAGAAACTTACTGTCCAGTTTCAATTCCATTTTTGCTTTACTTTTTAAAAACTTGCATTTGTTTTTCATTCCTAAGTAGTTGTAAATGACCTTTATTCTATACATGTGACATGTTGTTCAAAAAAAATAACTAAGTGGGAATTGCCAGAGAATGGAGATTTAGGATTTCTTTGTTTTTCCTGGGTCAGAGAGCAACTAAATGGGAGCTTCAAGGACAACAGGTGACTTAATGGATAGATAGATCTGTTGTTGCAACTGTGACTTAAAAATGTTCTCTTAGTGGCATTCATTTAGTTTTTCTTCCTCTATTTCCTAATAAATTTCAAACTTTCCCTCATCTGGAATGATTTGGTTACCATCATTACTTTTGTTATATTCATTATGGCACCTAGCTGGTACAAATTTCTTAGAAGAACAAGCACACAGCAGGGGGGCAATGTGTTATGGGGTTACTAATGAACAAATTATTAATTAAAGTTGCAATTTATAGTCATAATTCCATAGAAAGTAGGAACACTTCCATTGTGTTTTCTGTCATTCAAGTAAAAGAAAATCTTCAGAATCAAAATCTACCTGCATTTATTTTATAAGACATGTTACAGCAGGAGTATTGAAAATTGAAAAGGTTGTTTGCATTTAATTATGAAATTAAGTCACATGGAATTATACTATTATGATTATGTAATAAAATAGATACAATTTACTTGTTTTCTTATTATTAAGCATGCAAGACTATTACAATTAAAAATAAATTCTTTATGTTAAAGAATTATTCATTCAAAATAAATGAATGTTTTAATTTTATCTTACGGTTTAATAGAAATATTTCTGTTTCTAGTTAACTATAGCATTTAATCATTATTCCAGAAGGTTTAGCAATATGCCCCAAACTTTGAAATCCCTTGGTATATGTAAAGCAAAGTACAATATTGTAAATAATTTGTCTTCAAAGTCATATTGTCTGAGTATTTACTAAATTATAGGACATAAACTACAGTTCTCTGTAAATGTACATTGTTAATTCATTCCAACCTGTGAAAGCAGAGTTTGTGCTTTTTGGCGTCAACTATTTTGTTCTTTTGATGAGTACCTAAACAGGATGTCCTTACAAATTAAATGAGAAATAGCTCTGGCAGGTTTCCTCCCTTGGAAATTGCATTAAGATCGGCAGATGGTGTGAGTGGAAGTACACAGGAATGCACTTTAGCCAGGACAAAAAAAAAAAAAAAAAGAAAGAAAAGTTCCAGTAGCTATTGTGGAAGTTAATTCATGGAAGATCATCTCATTTCCTTCCTCACTGAAATGCTCTAACAGCCTGAGGCTGAAGAGATATAATTTATTTATCCAAGCTGTTCTAATCAATCCTCAACAAGATCTTAAATATTTAAATATAACTAGTATAATAAAAATAGAATTTTTATCACAGAAATTTATTTTTAGATATTGAAGAAGGAAGAGAAAGGATTTAGAAAACTCTGAACTCCTATACACTCTTTTTCTGCACATAATTTAAATTCCTTATCTTTTTTCTTTTGTGTATCTTATTTAGACATACAAAGTTACATTGATATAGTAGATGTTTTATTATACTCCATGATTAAGGATTAGTAGCCTTATGAAAAATGTAAGTACTATGTAGTCAAAGCAACAATTTGAAATACTTCAGTTAATGTCCAGATTTAAAATTGATATTAATCAATTGAATAAAATTTATTGGAAATTATAAAAGTAAATTTAACATCTAGAATTTGCTCACTCTCGTACAATCTAAATGATAGCACGCAGTTTTATGTCAATCTCTTGAGTCTTATGGCTGTCCTGATAACACATAGAGACAGGCTCTTCTCCAGCACAATTCAAGTGTCCACATTCTCTCAATGTATTTAGGACAGTGACCATGTAAAGACAGTCTGTGTTCTCACCCATTCTCTCATCTTTTTCTGTGCACATGTCTTATTTCACATCTAATTTCAGTTTTGGGGATCACTTTTTTTTGTTTGGGTCTTGTCTCTGGCTCTTTCTGTATCTCTGTCTCTGTCTGAGTCTCTCTCTCTCTGTGTTATTTAAATAAACTTTTCCCCAAAGCACAAACAGCCTGTGAGTATAGAATTCATATAACACAAAATATAGGTCACAAACTTCTAAAACTTTTAGAGGAAAGTATGAAGACAATTCTTTAGGATACAGACAAAGGCAAGGCCTTTCTGAGAAAGACTCCATTAGCTCAAGAAGTAAAACCCCAAATTGACAAATGGAAATAAATGCATGAATTTAAAGAGCTTCTGGACAGTAAGGGAAGCAAGTGACTCAGCAAATATGCAGCCAACAGACTGCTGCTCATCTCACAGAGAAACAATACACAACAGATAAACAACTGAAACAATAGCAGAAAACCCCACAAGAAGAAGTAACCAATGAAATAATCAGAGGTCTCCAAAGAAACTGTATAAATGGCCAATAGGCATCTGGAAAAATATTCAACAATATGCACGTTAATCAGGGAAATTCAAGTTAAAACTACACTGAGTGTTAATCCCAGTTCAGTCAATAACAAAACAAGCAACATTCCACTTTGGGAATAATATTGGGGGGGGCAGTTTTAAGTTAATTTGTGGAAATGTTGGTTGGAATACAAATTAGTCCTGCCACTTAGGAAATCTTTATTGAAGTTTCTTAAAAAAAAAAAAAAAACAAAAACAAAAAAAACCCAAAAAACTCACATTGAGCTATATATGACCCAGCTTTGCCACACCTTAGCATGTCCTTGAGGAACTCAGTTTATCAGTTTACAAGCAACAAAGATACTTATACATCTCTGACTTTCACAGTAAATTCACAATACCCAGGTTTTAAGATCAGCTCAGGTGTCCATCAGCAGGAAAAAAAAAAAAAAAAAAAAAAAAAAAAACTGGTAAAGAAAATGTAGTTTATGATTGGCCTGCTCTTTAATTACCTCCCCATGAGGGAGAAGCAGCATTACCAGGCCACAGAAGAAGACAAGGCAGCCACTCCTGATGAGACCTAATTGACTAGGATCAGAAGGAAAGAAAAGAAGACCTCCCCTTTCAGTGGACTCAGGGAGGGGCATGCATGCAGAGGGTGGAGGAAGGGAGGGATTGGGACGGGAGGAGGGGAGGAGGAAGGGAACCACAGGGGGGATACAAAGTGAATAAAGTGTAATTATTGCTTCAGCCCACGAAGTACTTGGGGCGTTAAAATCCACCTGTGCGATTTTAACCAGATTCTACCAGATAGATGGCTTCGTGCTAGTTACTGTCTTTCTAGTTGCAGTCTTTCATGAAATGCGTTCTATAGTTTCCAATTTTTATTAATGTTCTGGTATTTTTTGCCACTTATTTTAATGGAACCATAGGGGCTTTCTCTAGCATGAACTCAGCGACAGGCTCTCTGATCACCTGCTCTTGGGGGATGCAGCCTTGCCGGGCCACAGAGGAAGACAATGCAGCCAGTCCTGATGAGACCTAATAGGCTAGGGTCAGATGGAAGTGGAGGAGGACCTCCCCTATCATTGGTCTAGGGGAGGGACACAGGGGGAGATTAGGGAGGGAAGGTGGGATTTGGAGGAGACAAGGGAGGGGGACACAGCCAGGATACAAATTGAATAAATTGTAATAAATGTTCATAAGATAAAAGAAAAATCGGATTACTACACATATTGGTTGACATAAAGTAGAGCCTTGATAATACGTGATGACTAAGTCTAATTAGTTACTATAACAGGGTGTGGACTCCTGAAACATTGCTCTTCTATCCTAAAACGTTTGTATCCTGCTATCTAGAATGAACCGTGGCGGAAGAAATAAGGAACCAGAAAAAGTAAACTCCTCTTAGTAGGCTGAAAGGCCCAGTTCTGTTCTAACATCTCATTCTCTCAAAGACACACAGATGTTTTCCTCCCACAGGGAGGAAAGAAGAGAAAGATGAAATCGAAAAGATAATCGTGTGTCCTGTCAGCAGTTCCGGAAGAGCAGAAGAGAGTCGCTATTAGCAAAGAGGTTTTAAAGATAATGCAACCCTACACTTGAGTCCTCGCACAGGAAACAGAAGGCTGGCTTAAAAATAATCAATATTCTGCTATTTGCAATATAGTTGGAGAGAAGGATGGAGGTTGGATATTATGCAATTCCTAGGAGAACTATACTTTTTAAAAATAGTAATTATGTAGGCTTGTTTCCCTATATAAAATGCTGCAGCTTATTTTTTTGTGAAGGACTAGAAAACACACAGATACAATTCCTATGACAAAATGGTACATATGCATGCCATATGACACTCCCTATGTCATTTCCTTCTTTTCCTTGTCCTTCCTTAAGCTTCCCTTGCGTCTTTCGTTCTTTCTTATTCTTGTCTTTTGTGCTCTGTCCTTCGGTGTGCCCTGGCCTTCCTTTATTTTCTTCATATTCTGGGTTTTGTCTTAAAACTCTTTTGTTCTAATGATCAGTGGAGTTCTTTCCAAGGTCATGACTTGCAGCATCTGTGCTCTTGATGAAAGTAGGAGCAGTAAGAATTATATCTATGGGGAGGAAGAGTGGGAATTCCCTGGGCCTTGTGAAGGAGCAGACGCCCCTTCCATCTGGATGTGAGCAGCATCCCCAGGGCCCTGTCCACAGGAAAGGCGGCTGTTGGGGCAGATTCCTCACAGTCCACCATCTGTCTCCTTGGGACCAATCTCTCTCACACCTGGGCGGTGAATAGATATTCCAATTACGACTGGATAACACACAAATTCAGTTACATATTACTCTCAAAAGCAGACGTTGAGTGAGGGTGTTAGCAACTGAAAAAGAGAAAATACGAACACTGGGAATCACAGCTCTGCTCCACTGTGTTTTGAAAGAAAACTGGCAATACTGAAATAAAGTTTGTTCCAGATTCTCAAGAGATGTTAGTCCTGGAACTTTTTCTGCATTTAGCATATTTAATATATTATTGACAGTCACATATATTATGTTACATTCAATATAGATCATAAATAGGATGTAAAATTTCAAGATTAGCCATTGTCTCAGAGAGCTTTAAAGGCAAACACTTTATGTTGCCTTTTATGACATGTGTTTGGCTGCTGTGGTCTGCAGGCCCTTGCCCGTCTCTCTGACATTTTCCCTTTTGTACAATGCACAGGAAAATGCTCCTGGTAACTGAGTTTCTCTTTTTAAATGCCCAGATATCTTTTAACTTCATCAACGGACTTGATTATTTGAAGTCAATTCTGTTTAACTCATAACATAGTGCATATTTGTAGAAATTAAGACAATATAGAAAAAGTAAGATCCTTTGCCAAAACTTCTTTCCTTGGCAAATTAGTTGGGAAACTAATAGTTCCTCAAAATCTTCAGTGAACAATGTTTTTTTTTTTTTTTTTTTTTTTTTTAATCGATAGTAGAATTTTTCCAAGATAACATTTCACACCAACAAAGACACTGTTAACGTACTGGCAATGTTGAAGCTTGCCTGAACCTTTGGGATTAGAAAATGCAAAAGACTTATATGGCCCACTCTTTCTTCTTTCTGCCAGGTGCGCCGTTCTCTGACATTGTGACACAATGATGACATCTACATAGCTCCACTTCTTCAAGAACTGCACAGCGGAGTTAGAAAACAACCAGAAAAAGAAGAGAGATCAAGGGATATGCTTGATCAAAATACACTGCAGATGTATGAAATTCACAAACAATTAAAAATTTCATAAATTTATGGTTTTATGTTGGTCAAACCACAGTCCATAGCTTCCTGGGTGTACACAGCCCATGACTGTGAGGTTGGGCAGCAGTAAAGACCATATTGTCTTCTAACACTCTGATGGAAGATTCCATTCACCCTGCCTGAATGACTAAGATTTCTTCATTCTTGTTCCTGATGCTCTTTATTTTATGAAACTGTCGGGAGCCGCTCCCGCCACTACAAGGTGGCGCCGGTCTCCTGCT
>NW_026591086.1:43427585-43439098 GCF_907164565.1 Psammomys obesus
TTGGCTTAACTTGCTCAACCGTTGAGACTCTGTCTAGAACTTATGGCACCCCTGAAGGGCACAGGTTCCCATTGCACCGGGATGCTGTTCTGGACAGACCTCTGCACTCCCCAGGGCTCGGGTTCCCATTGCACGGGGCTAAGGGTGCAGAGGGTCTCCTACACTGTGTAAACTCCTTGATCGCTGATGCTGTTGGCTCAGCAGGCTGATCGGTGACCTCATGGTGTGTTAATTTTTCTGGTTGAAATGGCCTTTAATTAATAAAAAAGGGGGAGATGTCGGGAGCCGCTCCCGCCACTACAAGGTGGCGCCGGTCTCCTGCTTCCTGGTTCTTCTTGCCAGCATTGCTTTGGCGGGAGCGGTTCCCGCCAAAGGCTTTGCGATCTGCGCATGTGCCACCTTATGCTAATGTAGGCTTATGTGGTCCTCCAATTAGGGATCATATGCTAATCAGGTTTTGTGTGGAGCACCAATCACAGACGAACACGTCGCCTTGACTGGCTATTTAAGCAGAGCACAACCCGGGGTCTGGGTCCTTCCTTCACCATCTGCTAAAAGAGCTGTAACAATAAAGTTGTTGCTGGACACTCCTCGGTTGCCGCGTCATCCTTATCGGCGAAGCGCCAGTTTTTCAGTTTCCTACTTGAGAGTTTTCTTCTTAATAAATTATCTTCTTTTAGCAGTGACCCAGGCAAAATCATCTCTGCAGCCTGGTAAGTTATGTTTTTCCCATTGTTGAATTTATGTCCTCTCCTGGGGTAACTGTCATGTATAAAGAGAAAAGGAATGCCATGCAGAGTTCTGTCTTTCTCAACCTGAATTTTGAGCATATGAGTATACTTTCTAAAAGTGGCGGATATTTTTTATATGTCTGCATATATACATATATATACATATATAAACATATACTCATATATGCATATAGAAACTGTATGCAATTATATACTACAAAAATATATTCTGAACTTTTCAGTTTATAATGGGCTTCTATTCATTCATAGATTCTCCAAGTAGAGCTTAAAATGAACAGATAAAAAGCAACCTTACTTTTGTTAAATCGCATGAAGCCACACTGTGCAATTTTCTTGCAGAAATATTCAACATCATTTTTTGCAGCTTAAGGAAAATGTAGCCAAAGGTTAATATTTTATGTTAAATATTTTTAAAAATGGCGTAAAAACATTATTATTATTATTTTATTCACAGAGTTCACCCACACTTTTGTTTGTAGGCCCCTGACTACAAAGTTCACTTTTGCAAAGCTCCCAAAGGGACAACTAACAACTTCTGCCAGCAAGATTCAACTTTCTACAAGACATAACAACCATGGAAAAAAAATACTGAATTAGCTTTGTCCTTATTTTCCTTAAAAGCAACCCTCAAATTCCTCCCATGCACCATGAACAGGAATATGCACGAATGTAAAAATACTTGAAGATAGGGCTCAGAGTGATTCCTTTAGGAAGGGGAGCCAGAGTCTGTTTTCTCTCCTCTTAATTAATGTCTTTCTCACATCCAAAATACATTCATGTTCTCTCAAAATTCTCAAGGGAGGCATGTTCTTACAGCTTCAATTAAAAAAAGAAGACCTCATGATATGTTTCTTCTCTCCTTTGGAAGCTTGCATGGCGCCTTCTGGAACCATGATAGCTGGTCCTCAGGGAGGAGGCTTTTAGGTCAGCTCAGCTCAGGGGCCTCAGGGGCCTTTGTCTGCAGTACATGGTGTCTTCATCATTAAGGACTTACCTTCTGCTTCTGGACAACTGAGGGCAATAGAAACAGCCTTCTCTCTCTCTCTCTCTCTCTCTCTCTATATATATATATATATATATATATATATATATATATGTATGTATTCAATGATGATTCTTTTCAAGATTTAGCAATGATGGGAACACTTGTTGCCAGGTACACTCCTTAGTAACACATAGGTGAGAGAATTTATCAGACACTGCAAGCAAGCCCTCCTTTCTCTGTTTCTATATTTATTTCCTTTTCAAATTTATTTTTTTATTAATTACAATTTATTCACTTTGTATCCCAGTTGTATCCCCATCCCTTGTCCCCTCCCAGTCCCAACTTCCCTCTCTCTTCTCCTACCATGACCCTCCCCAAGACCACTGATAGGAGAGGTCCTCCTTCCCTTCCAACTGACCCTAGCCTATCAGGTCTCATCAGGACTGGTTGCATTGTCTTCTCCTGTGGCCTGGTAAGGCTGCTACCCACTCAGGGAAAGGTGATCAAAGAGCCAGCCACTGAGTTCATGTCAGAGACAATTCCTGTTCCCTTTACTAGGGTGCCCAGTTGGGGACTGAGTGCCATGGGCTACGTCTGTGCCAGGATTCTAGGTTATCTCCAAGCATAATCCTTGGTTGGAGGATCACTCTCACAACAGACCACTGGGTCAGATATTTTGGTTATTTTGCTCTCCTTGTGGAGCTTCTGTCCCTTCCAGGTCTTTCTATATTTCTGTTCTTTCCTAAGATTCCCTGCACTGTGCCCAAAGTTTGTTTATGATTCTCAGCATCTGCTTTGATACCCTTGCAGATGAAGATTTGGCATTTAAATGTTATGGTGGGGCTGGTTGTTATTACATAACCTACAATTTTATTAAAACTCTAACACACACCATTCCAGTCCTTAGTTATTGACACCAATGGCAGATGATAGCAACCAGGTATCATTATAATGCTACAATTCTAAAGGCTTTTTCTAGCACTGGAGTGTAGCCAAACCTACTCTATGTCATTTATTTGATAAGTATTTGAGCATACACTGCCATAGAACATTTTCAAATTAGCTCTTTCCTGAAGATAATTTGTTTTGTATTCATAACCTCCTTTTGCATATATATATATATATATATATATATATATATATATATATATATATATCCATAGTGTTTTTTTAAGCCTGGATGTTAGTGGATCTAGGCATCATTAACACCAGCTTCACCATGTGCTTGCTTCAGCAGCATATATATTTAAAATATATGGTTCCTCAAATAAGTAAACCATTTTGCATATTAATTTTTTCAACAGTTGAAATCATGACTGTTATCTGAACAAAAACTTCTCTGAATTGAAAATAGTCTCTTTTTGCCTTTTATGCATACATTATTGTGAATGAAAACTATAATGCACTGTGAACTAAGATGTGTATACATATAGATATTAAATTATAGAACTCAAGTAGGATTTATTGTTTTAACAAAGCTATCAAAGTAGCATGAGATGGAATAAAATTTGGTTGTGTATTCTAAGTGTTGCTAACAAGGATAAAGAAAACCTTCCACAACCAAATAGAAAATGACTTGTATAAAGGATCACACTTTCAGTTCGAAAGTGAGCTGCCACCCATGCTTCACTGCTGACTGCAAGTCCCCATGTGTAGCCTAAACTCTTCCTGAGGTCAAATATGACTGAAAGCCGACTGGATATACAACTGTTACTGCTTTTAAATACATTCAACAAAATGTTGTGTGATCAGTCACTTGCTTTGGAATGTAAATTTCAATCCATTTTAAAAACTAAATTATGAGTGAACATTTGTAAATTTTATGTTTGCGTTAAACATGAAATTCATGACTAATCATTGAGGTAAATGTTCCATAGTGTTAAGACTCCCTTTTCAGGATAACCCCCATCTTTTAAGGCATTTCTTGAATGAGAAGGAACCTTGGTAGCCCTGGATATAAGCAAAGATGACATTTGTTAAAAATAGTAGGACAGTGGATTTCTCAGACATAGCTTGATGTAGGGAATAGAGACGTATTTTTATAGTTTCAAATCTGAAACTATCAGAAAATAAGATGATGTGGAAATATTCACATAAATCTTTTTACATATCATATCCATACTGTTCTTCTGATTCTTCTTTGCTGAGTTATATATAACATCTAAAGAGTATTAGGTTATGAAGAATAGCTCATGTGGTCTTCATATTCTGTAAATTTGTATTGCATTAAGTGATTTACTTTTTGCTTTCATTATTATCGTATCTGTCAAAATCTGTCTTAAGTCATTTCTTTAGGAAGTACTTATATCAATTTGTACATTTAGAAAATGCTAATCTGAGTTATATTTTTGGAAAAGATTATTTCATATGCAACTTACAAGATACAGTAACTTTTTCTATTGCTTTTAGTTTTTCTATTTTCTGGGATAAATAAATTTTCTGTGATAAAGAATTCCAATGCAAGAGGATTTAATTGCAAAATATTAACTCAATGATGAAACTTTTCAAATATATTCATTGTTATACATATATGTTATTTTTATCTAATATTCTGAATGCAATTCTCTGAAATTTTATTACTTGGTTTATTGGCATTTAACTTCTTAAGTTCTTTATGTATTCTGGATATTAGCCCTCTGTCAGATAGAGAGTTGGTGAAGATCTTTTTCCAGTCTGTAGGCTGTCATTTTGTTCTGACAACAGTTTCCTTTGCTTTGCAGAAGCTTTTCAGTTTCATGAGGTCCCATTTATTGATTGTTGATCTTAGAGGCTGAGCTGTTGGAGTTCTGTTCAAGAAGTTGTCTCCTGTGCCAATGAATTCCAGAATCTTCCCCACATTTTCTTCTAACAGGTTTAGTGTGTTTGGTTTTATGTTGAGGTCTTTGATCCGCTTGGACTTTAGTTTTGTGCAGGGTGAAAAATATAGATCTATTTGCATTTTTCTATATGTAGACATCCAGTCAGACCAACACCATTTGTTGATATGTTATATTTTTTCCATTATATGGTTTTGGCTTCTTTGTTAAAAATCAAGTATCAGTAGGTGTGTGGGTTTATTTCTGGGTCTTCTTTCCATTTCCATTGATCCTCCAGACTGTTTCTCTGCTAGTACCATGCAGTTTTAATTACTGATGCTCTATAGTACAGTTTGAGATCAGGGATGGCAATACTTCCAGAAGATCTGTTGTAAAGGATTGTTTTAGCAATTCTGGGTTTTTTGTTTTTCCATGTGAAATTGAGAATTGTTCTTTCAATTTTTGTAAAGAATTGTTTTGGTATTTTGATGGAAATTGCTTTAAATCTGTAGATTGCTTTTGGTAGGATGGTCATTTTCACTATGTTAATCCTATTGATCCATTAGCACGGGAGATCTTTCCATCTTCTGATATCTTCTTCAATTTCTTTCAGAGACATGAAGTTTTTTCCATACAGGTCTTTCACTTGCTTGGTTAGAGTCACATCAAAGTACTTTATATTATTTGTGGCTATTGTAAAAGGTGTTTTTTCCCCCTAATTTCTTTCTCAGCCCTTTTGTCTTTCATAGACAGGAGGGCTATGGATTATTCTGAGTTAATTTTGTATCCAGCCACTTTGTTGAAGGAGTTCTCTGGTAGAAATTTTGGGGTCACTCATGTATACTATCATATAATCTGCAAATAGTGATACTTTGACTTCTTCCTTTCCAATTTGTATTCCCTTGATCTCCTCTAGTTGTCTTATTGCTCTACCTAAGACTTCAAGTATTATGTTGAAGATATTCAGAGAGAGTGGGCAGCCTTGTCTTGTCCCTGATTTCAGTGGAATTGATTTAAGTTTCTCTTTGTTTAGTTTGATGTTGGCTATAGGTTTGGTGTATGTAGCCTTTACTATGTTTAGGTACATGCCTTGTATCCCTGATTTCTCCAAGACTTTAAACATGAATGAATGTTGGATTTTGTCAAACGCCTTTTCAGTGATCTAAGGAGATGATTATGTGGGTTTTTCTCTTCTATTTATTTATGTGATAGTTTACATTGATAGATTTCCGTGTATTGAACCATCCCTGCATACCTGCGATGAAGCCTACTTGGTCATGGTGGATGATATTTTTTAAGTGTTCTTGGATTTGGTTTGCTGGTATTTTATTGAGTATTTTTGCATCACTGTGCATAAGAGAGATAGGTCTGAAGTTCTCTTTTTTTTGGGTATTTGTGCGGTTTAGGTATCAAGGTGACTGTGGCCTCATAGAGTGAGTTTAGTAATGTTCCCTCTGTTTCTGTTTTGTGGAATAGTTTGAAGAATATTGGTATTAGCTCTTCTTTTTTTTAATTTTCTTTTATTTTTTTTTTAATTTTATTTTTCTTTTTAGTTACATTTTGTTAACTCTGTGTCCCAGCTGTATCCCGCTCCCTCATTCCTTCCCCAACCCCACACTCCCTCCCTGGTCTCCTCCCTGCCCCTTTCCAAGTCCCCTGATAGGGGAGGACCTCCTCCCCTTTCATCTGACCCTGTTTTATCAGGTATCTTCAGGGCTGGCTGCAAAGTCCTCCTCTGTGGCCTAACAGACTGCTCCTCCCCTGGGGGGGGGTATCAAACAGCCTGCCCTTGAGATCCTGTTAGAAATAGTCCGTGTTCCCCTTACTTTGGAGAACTACTTGGTTACTGAGCTACCACGGGCCACATCCAGGCAGAAGTTCTAGGTTATATCCATAGATGGTCCTTGGTTGAGTGTCAGTCTCAGAAAAGACCCTGTGCCCAGATATATTTGGTCCTTGTAGAGCTCCTATCCTTTCCATATCATACTAACTTCTCTTCTTTCATATGATTCCCTGCACTCTGCCGAGGGTTTGGTTATGAGTCTTAGTGTCTGCTTTGAAACACTGCTAGGTAGAGTCTTTCAGATGCCTTTTGTGGTAGACTCCTGTCATAAGTTCAATGCACATCCCATTTGTCTTTCTAAATGAGGATTAATCACCTTCGCCTGTGTCCACTTTCTTGATTATCTTCTTTAGGTGTGTAGATTTCATTATGTTTATCATATCTTGTAGGTCTATATAAGCGAGTATATACCAAGTTTGTCTTTCTCCTTCTGGGATACCTCACTCAGAATGATCTTTTCTAGATCCCACCACTTGCCTGCAAATTTCATGATTTCCTCCTTTTTGATTGCTGAGTAGTATTCCATTGTGTAAAAATACCACAATTTCTGTATCCATTCCTCCGTTGATGGACATCTGGGTTGTTTCCAGGTTCTGGCTATTACAAATAAAGCTGCTACGAACATGGTTGAACAAATGTCCTTGTTGTGTACTTGAGCAAATTTTGGGTATATACCTAGGAGTGGTATAGCTGGGTCTTGAGGTAGCACTACTCCTAGTTGTCTGAGAAAGCGCCAGATTGACTTCCAAAGTGGTTGAACCAGTTTACATTCCCACCAGCAATGGAGGAGGGTTCCCTTTTCTCCACAAACTCTCCAGCATGTGCTATCACTTGAGTTTTTCATCTTGGCCATTCTGATGGGTGTAAGGTGAAATCTCAGGGTCGTTTTGATTTGCATTTCCCTAATGGCTAATGAGGTTGAGCATTTCTTTAAGTGTTTCTCTGCCATTCGATGTTCCTCTTTCGAGAATTCTCTGTTTAGCTCTGTTCACCATTTTTTAAGTGGATTACTTGGTTTGTTGCTTTTCTGCTTCTTTAGTTCTTTATATATACTGGATATTAGCCCTCTGTCAGATAAAGGGTTGGTGAAGATTCTTTCCCAATCTGTAGGCTGTCTATTTGTTTTGATGACAGTGTCTTTTGCTTTACAGAAGCTTTTCAGTTTCATGAGGTCCCATTTATTGATTGTTGCTCTTAGAGCCTGTGCTGTTGGTGTTCTGTTCAGGAAGTTGTCTCCTGTGCCAATGAGTTCTAGGCTGTTTCCCACTATTTTTTTCAACTGATTTAAAGTATCTGGTTTTATGTTGAGGTCCTTGATCCACTTGGACTTTAGTTTTGTGCAGGGAGATAAATATGGATCTATTTTCATTTTTCTGCATGTAGACATCCAGTTGGTCCAGCACCATTTGTTGAAGATGCTGTCTTTTTTCCATTGAATGGATTTGGCTTCTTTTTCAAATATTGAGTATTCATAGGTGTGTGGGTTTATTTCTGGGTCTTCTATGCGATTCCTTTGATCCTCCTTTCTATTTCTATGCCAATACCATGCACTTTTTATTACTGTTGCCCTGTAGTATAGCTTGAGATCAGGAATGGAGATACCTCCAGATGATCTGTTGTTGTACAGGATCGTTTTGGAGATTCTGGGTTTTTTGTTTCCCCATATGAAGCTGAGAATCTTTTTTTCAAGGTCTGTAAAGAATTGAGTTGGTATTTTGATGGGAATTGCATTGAATCTGTAGATTGCTTTTGGCAGGATGGCCATTTTCACAATGTTAATCTTACCAATCCATGAGCACGGGAGATCTTTCCATCTTCTGAGATCTTCTTCAATTTCTTTCTTCAGAGGCTTGAAGTTTTTCTCAAACAGGTCTTTCACTTGCTTGGTTAGAGTCACACCAAGGTACTTTATGTTATTAGTGGCTATTGTGAAGGGTGTTGTTTTCCTAATTTCTTTCTCAGCCTTTTTGTCTTTGGTATACAAGAGGGCTTCTGATTTTTTTGAGTTGATTTTCTATCCTGCCACTTTGCTGAAGGTGTTTATCAGCTGAAGAAGTTCTCTGGTTGAATCTTTGGGGTCTCTCATGTATACTATCATATCATCTGCAAATAGTGACACTTTGACCTCTTCCTTTCCGATTTGTATCTCCTTGATCTCCTTTAGTTGTCTTATTGCTCTGGCTAGGACTTCAAGTACAATGTTGAAGAGATATGGAGAGAGTGGGCAGCCTTGTCTTGTCCCTGATTTCAGTGGGATTGATTTAAGTTTCTCTCCATTGAGTTTGATGTTGGCTGTAGGCTTGCTGTATATTGCCTTTACTATCTTAGGTATGTGCCTTGTATCCCTGATCTCTCCAAGACTTTAAACATAAATGGGTGTTGGATTTTGTCAAACGCCTTTTCAGTGATCTAAGGAGATGATCATGTGGTTTTTCTCCTTCATTTTGTTTATGTGGTGGATTACATTGATGGATTTCTGTATGTTGAACCACCCTTGCATTCCTGGGATGAAGCCTACTTGGTCGTGGTGGATGATATCTTTGATGTGTTCTTGGATTCGGTTTGCAAGTATTTTATTGAGTATTTTTGCATCAATGTTCATAAGAGAGATAGGTCTGAAGTTCTCTTTTTTTGTTGGATCTTTGTGTCGTTTAGGTATCAAGGTAACTATGGCTTCATAGAATGAGTTTGGTAGTGTTCCTTCTATTTCTATTTTGTGGAATAGTTTGAGGAGAATTGGTGTAAGTACTTCTTTGAAGGTCTTGTAGAATTCTGCGCTGAAGCCATCTGGTCCAGGGCTTTTTTTGGAGGGGAGACTGTTAATGACTGCTTCAATTTCCTTGGGAGATCTAGGGCTATTCAGTCTTTCTACCTGATCTTGACTTAATTTTCGTAGATGGAATCTGTCAAGAAAGTTATCCATTTCATTTAGATTTTCAAATTTTGTGACATATAGGCTTTTGTGGTATGACCTAATAATCGTTTGGATTTCCTCAGTGTCTGTAGTTATGTCCCCATTTTCCTTTCTGATTTTGATGATTTGGATAGTTTCTCTCTGCTTTTCGTTAGTTTGGCTAAGAGTTTGTCTATCTTGTTGATTTTCTCAAAGAACCAGCTTTTTGTTTCATTGATTCTTTGAATAGTTTTATTTGTTTCTAATTGATTGATTTCTGCCCTTACTTTGATTATTTCCAGCCGTCTGCTCCTCTTGGGTGTATCTGCTTCTTTTTTTTCTAGGTTTTTCAGTTGGGCCATTAAGTTGTTTGTATGTGATGTTACGGATTTCTTCTTGTAGGCACTTAGTGCTATAAATTTTCCTCTGAGCACTGCTTTCAATGTGTCCCATAAATTTGGGTATGTTGTGCCATCATTTTCATTGAATTCTAGAAAGTCTTTAATTTCTTTCTTTATTTCTTCCTTGACCCACCTGTCATTGAGTAGTAAGTTGTTCAGTTTCCATGTGTGTGTCGGCTTTTTGTTGTTTCTGTTGTTGATGATGTCCAGCTTTAGTCCATGGTGGTCAGATAGTATACAAGGGATTATTTCAATCCCTTTGTATCTGTTGAGGCTTGCTTTGTGACCACCTATATGGTCTATTTTGGAGAAGGTTCCATGTGGTGCTGAAAAGAAGGTGTACTCTTTTGAGTTTGGGTGAAAAGATCTGTAGACGCCTATTAGGTCCATTTGATTTAGGGATTCTGTGAGTGCTTTTATTTCCGTATTTGGTGTCTGTCTGGTTGATCTGTCCCTTGATGAGAGTGGGGTGTTGAAGTCTCCCACTATTAAGGTATTAGGATCAATGTATGATTTAAGCTTTAATATTGTTTCCTTTATGAATGTAGGTGCTCTTGTATTTGGGGCATAGATATTCAAAATTGTGATGTCCTCTTGTTGGATTTTTCCTTTGATGATAATATAGTGGCCCTTCTTATCTTTTTTGATTAATTTCAGATGAAAGTCTATTTTATTAGATGTTAGGATGGCTACTCCAGCTTGTTTTCTGGAACGATTTGCTTGAAAAACATTTTTCAGGTCCTTTACTCTGAGGTAGTGTTTATCTTTGTTGCATAGGTGTGTTTCTTGGATGCAACAGAATGTTGGGTCCTGTCCGTAACCATTCTGTTAGCCTGTGTCTTTTTATTGGTGAGTTGAGTCCATTAATATTGATAGATAATATTGACCAATGCATGTTAGTTCCTTTTGTAATGGAGTCGATGATCTTACCCTGTTTCATTGCTTGTTTTCTTTTCATTTTTGTTGGGATATTATCTGTATGCCCTGTTTTCTTGGATGAATTCGTTTTCGTTGGATTGGAATTTTCCTTCTAGTATCTTCTGTAGGGTTGGTTTGCTGTATAGATATTGTGTAAATTTAGTTTTGTCTTGGAATATTTTGTTTTCTCCATCTATGTTGATTGAAAGCTTTGCAGGGTATAGTAGTCTGGGTTGACATTTGTGATCTCTTAGAGTCTCCATGATGCTTGCCCAGGCCCTTCTGGCTTTCATAGTTTCTGATGAGAAGTCTGGTGTGATTCTGATAGGTCTACCTTCATATGTTACTTGGCCTTTTTCCCTTGCTGCTTTTAATATCTTTTCTTTGTTCTGTAGATTTAGTGTTTTGACTATGATGTGACGTGATGTGTTTCTTTTCTGGTCTAGTCTATTTGGTGTTCTGTAGGCCTCTTGTATATTTATGGACATCTCTTTCTCTAAGTTGGGAAAATTTTCTTCTATGATTTTCTTGAAAATATTTTCGGGACCTTGGAGCCTGGAGTCTTCTTTTTCATCAATTCCTATTAGTCTTAGATTTTGTCTTTTCATAGCATCCTTGATTTCTTGGATATTTTGTGATTGGAATTTTTCTGATTTTACTTTTTCTTTGAGAGAAGTATCAATTTCTGCAAGTGTGTCTTCAGCTCCAGAGATTCTCTCTTCCATCTCTTGTATTCTGTTGGTGATGCTTACTTTTGTGGTTCCTGATCTTTTCTCCAAGTTCTCCAGCTCAAGAGTTTTCTCATTTTGTGTTTTCTTTATTGATTCTAATTCTGTTTTCATGCCTTGCACCATTTCTTTTATGTGTTTGAATTTGGATTCCTGTCTCTCTACGATGGACTCTATTTCTTTGTTCATTTCCTTTTT
>NW_026591086.1:43439498-43529105 GCF_907164565.1 Psammomys obesus
TGGAATATTTTGTTTTCTCCATCTATGTTGATTGAAAGCTTTGCAGGGTATAGTAGTCTCGGTTGACATTTGTGATCTCTTAGAGTCTCCATGATGCTTGCCCAGGCCCTCTGGCTTTCATAGTTTCTGATGAGAAGTCTGGTGTGATTCTGATAGGTCTACCTTCATATGTTACTTGGCCTTTTTCCCTTGCTGCTTTTAATATCTTTTCTTTGTTCTGTAGATTTAGTGTTTTGACTATGATGTGACGTGATGTGTTTCTTTTCTGGTCTAGTCTATTTGGTGTTCTGTAGGCCTCTTGTATATTTATGGACATCTCTTTCTTTAAGTTGGGAAAATTTTCTTCTATGATTTTCTTGAAAATATTTTCGGGACCTTGGAGCCTGGAGTCTTCTTTTTCATCAATTCCTATTAGTCTTAGATTTTGTCTTTTCATAGCATCCTTGATTTCTTGGATATTTTGTGATTGGAACTTTTCTGATTTTACTTTTTCTTTGAGAGAAGTATCAATTTCTGCAAGTGTGTCTTCAGCTCCAGAGATTCTCTCTTCCATCTCTTGTATTCTGTTGGTGATGCTTACTTTTGTGGTTCCTGATCTTTTCTCCAAGTTCTCCAGCTCAAGAGTTTTCTCATTTTGTGTTTTCTTTATTGATTCTAATTCTGTTTTCATGCCTTGCACCATTTCTTTTATGTGTTTGAATTTGGATTCCTGTCTCTCTACGATGGACTCTATTTCTTTGTTCATTTCCTTTTTATATGCCACTAATTTTTTCTCTACTTGTGCCTCTATTTGTTTGGCTATGTTTGCCTGTGTTTCTTTAAGGGTTTTGTCTATTCTTTCTTTACCTCCAATTTACTGGCCAAGTCTTTGAAAGATTTGTTCATTTCCTCCTTATGAGCCTCAAATAATTGAGCAAGCATGGCTTTAAGGTCATTTTCCTGTGCTTCTGATGAATTGGAGTATCCATTGATTTTGGGGTTTGCTGGTGAAGTCATGATGTCCTGATTTATGTTGGAGGTGTTCTTTCGCCTACCCCTGGCCATTGGCTTATCTGAGACCTTCCCTGTTTGTTTTTGGATTCTGCCGATCAGACTGGCTCTGTCTGTCTCTCGAGTCTGGAGAATTCTTCAGGAAGTTGAGAGAGGTCCCGTGTCCTTAGTGTGTGCTGAGGACTAGCTGTACAGGCAGGTCACTTGGCAGAGATTGGGGTATTTGGGCTCTCTGTTTTTTGGTTTGTCCCTGCTTCTTTGATGTGCTCCGCCAGTTCCGTGCTGCTGTCACTGCCAGGTTATGAGGTCTTGTTGCAGCTGGAGATTTCAGGGTGGTCACGTCAGTAGGAATCGGGGTAATCAGGCTTTCTGTTCTCTGGTTTGGCCCTGGTTAGTCTTAAACTGGAGGGCTGATGTGCCCCGCCAGCTCAGTGCTGCTCCACCGCCAGGTTAGAAAGTCCCGCTGTAACTGGAGACTGGGTTGCTAGTCCAGATGTTTTCTGAGAAGTCCTGGGGTCTCTTTACTGTGCTCTCCAAGCTTCGGAGGTCCAGCGCCTGGTGTGTCTAGCTTGTATGGCGTTTCTGTCTGGTTTTGGTGAGTATATAGCGTATTCTCTGTCACTGTGGGATTGGGCGGGCCGTACCGTCTGTGATGGCGCTCCTGCGGAGCTAGTATGGCGTCTAGCAGACTCGGGCCCTGGGAGGATGGTGCAGCCGCTGCGCGAATCTGGGGCTCTGAGACACAGTACTGCTGGCCTTTGCTGATAAAGGGCTTGAGGCTCTGCCTCAGTGGCTGCAGGCCCCAGGCAGTTAGGTCTGCGCTGAGAAAGGAGTCCACTGTGCCGAGGAGGAGGGAGGTCTGGGGGAGGGGAGTGCCGAATCAAAGGATAGTTTCTCACCTTCCCCAAACAAGTCCCTGGGTGACCTGAGACCAAGGTTTTCACCTCCTGCGATGTTCCCTGTTGTTTAGAAAGTCTCTCCGTTGTTTTCCTGGCTTCAGAAGTTCTTCCACTCATCAACTCAGAATTTTATCTCTTCCACAGCTCGGAAACTGTGTGTGCTAGTTGCCATCTTGGCTCCGCCCCGTATTAGCTCTTCTTTAAAGGTCTGGTAGAATTCTGTGCTGAAACTATCAGCCCTTGGCTTTTTGACCAGGAGACTTTTAATGACCACTTCTATTTCCTTGGGTGATATAGAACTGTTTAATCTATTTACCTGAATCTATCGAGGAACTTTCCCATTTCATTTAGATTTTCAAATTTTGTGGCACATAGGCTTTTGAACTAAGACCTAATGATTTTTTTAATTTCCTATGTGTCTGTAGTTATGTCCCCCTTTATCATTTCTAATTTTGCTGATTTGGATAGTTTCTCTCTGCCTTTTAGTTAGTTTGGCTAAGGGTTTTTCTATCTTGTTAATTTTCTCAAAGAACTAGCTCTTGGTTTCATTGATTTTTTCAATTGTTTTGTTTATTTCTAATTTATTGATTTTGGCCCTGAGTTTGATTATTTCCAACTATCTACTCCTCTTGGGTGTATCTGCTTCTTCCCCTCCCCCAGGGCTTTCACGTGTGTCATTAAGTTACTTCTATGAAATTTCTCTAACTTCTTTCTGAAGTCACTTAGTGCTATGAACTTTCCTCTTAGCACTGCTTTCATTGTGTCCCATAAATTAGGGTATGCTATACCTTCATTTTCACTGAATTCTAGGAAGTCTTTACTTTCTTTCTTTATTTCTTCCTTAACCCAGCTATCATTGAGCAGCAAGTTGTTCAGTTTCCATGTGCTTGTAGGCTTTTTTCTAATTCCATTGTTGTTGAGGTCCAGCTTTAGTCCATGGTGGTCAGATAGAATACAGGGGATTATTTCAATCTTCTTGTATCTGTTGAGGCTTGCTTTGTGACCAACTATATGGTCTATTTTGGAGAAGGTTCCATGAGGTGCTGAAAAGAAGGTATACTCTTCTGAATTTAGTTGGAAAGTTCTGTACACATCTATCAGGGTCGTTTTTTATTTAGGACCTCTGTAAGTGCCTTAATTTCCCATAAGTTTGGGTAAGTTGTGCTTTCATTTTCCTTTTATTTTTGAAGTCTCTAATTTTTTTTTCATTTCTTTCCTCATCCAGCTGTTGTTGAGTAGAGTTGTTTAGCTTCCATGAGTGTGTAGGCTTTTTGTTATTTCTGTTGTTGTTGAGATCTAGTTTTAGTCCATTTTGGACTGATAGGATACAAGGGATTATTTCAATCTTCTTATTTCTGATGAGGCTTGCTGACTGACTATATGGTAAATTAAGATTCCATGGGGTGCTGAGAAGAAGGAATTCTCTTTTGAGTTTGGGTGAAAGTTCTGTAAATGTCTATTAGGTCCATTTGATTTAGTGTCTCTGTAAGTGTCATTATTTCCCTAATTAAGCTTCTGTATAGATGATCTGTCCCTTGGTGAGAGTGGAGTATTGAAGTCTCCCACTATCAAGGTGTTGGGATTGATGTGTGATTTGAGCCTTAATAATGTTTTATTTACAAATGTAGGTGCTCTTGTATTTGGGGCATAGATGTTCAGGATTGTGAAGTCCTCCTGGTAGATTTTTCCTTTGATGAGAAGGAAGTGTCCCTCCTTATTTTTTTGACTATTTTTTTGAAAGTATTTTTATTGGATATTAGAATAGCTACCCCACCTCTGGGTCCATTTTCTTGAAAAACCTTTTTCCAGCTCTTTACTCTGAGGTAGTATCTGTCTTTGTTGCAGAGGTTTGTTTCTTGGATGCAGCAGAATGTTGGATCCTTTTTCCACAACCATTTTGTTATTCTGTGTTTTTTATTGGAGAGTTAAGTCCATTGTTGTTGATAGATAATAGTGACCAAAGAATGTTAGTTCCTTTTATTGTTAAGTTGGTGGTGATAGTGTGTTTGTGTGCTTGTTTTATTTTGATTTTTTGCAATGAAGTTATCTATGTTCTATTTTTTACTTGGGTGTAGTTGATTTCATTAGGTTGGAGTTTTCCTTCTAGTATCTTCTGTAGTGCTGGTTTGTTGTGTAGATATTGTTTAAGCTTAGTTTTGTCATGAAAATTTTGTTTTCTGTATCTATGTTGCTTGAAGTTTTGCTGGGTATCGTAGTGTGGTTTGACATCTATGTTCTCTTAGAGTCTGCATGACATCTGACCAGGCCCTTCTGGCTTTTATAGTTTCTGTTGAGAATTCTGGTGTGATTCTGATAGGTCTACCTTGTACGTTACTTGGCCTTTTCCCTCTCTGCTTTTAATATTTTTTCTTTGTTCTCTAGGTTTAGTGTTTTGACTATAATGTGACATGAGGAGTTTCTTTTCTGGTGTAGTCTATTTGGTGTGCTGTAAGCCTTTTGTATGTTTAAGGATATCTCTTTATGTTGGGAAATTTTTCTTCTATGATTTTCTTGAAAATATTTTCTGTACATTGGAGCCTGGAATTTTCTTTTTCATCTATTCCTATTATTCTTAGATTTTGTCTTTTTATGGAATCCTTGATTTTTTGGATGTTTTCTGTTTGGGACTTTTCCAATTTTATTTTTTCTTTGAGAGATATATCAATTTCTGCAGTTGTATCTTAGATGCCTGAGATTCTCTCTTCCATCTTTTGTATTGTGTTGGTGATGCTTACCTTTGTGGTTCTGATCTCTAAGTTCTCCAGCTCCAGGGTTTTCTCTGCTTGTGTTTACTTTGATGATTCTACATCTGTTTCAGGTCTTGCACCATTTCTTTCATCTGTTTGAATGTGGATTCCTGTATTTACATGATGGCCTCTATTTTTTTGTTCATGTCCTGTTTATGTGCCTCGAATAACTACATAATTACAGATTCAAGATCATTTTCCTGTCTTTAAGCTTCAATAGAATATTCATTGATTTTTTTTTTTTTTTTTTGAGATTCTAGTGAAGCCATGATGTCCTGGTTTTTGTGGCCTGTATTCTTCTGTTGGCCTCTAGCCATCTGATGGTCTGTAGCCTTTGTTGCTTGTTCCTTGAGCCTGTATTGCAGACTGGGTTTGTCTGTCTGTCTCTGGTGCCTGGAGTATTCTTTGAGAAGATGAGAGAGGTCCACACATTGGAGAGTGGGTGTTGGCGTTTCAGACGTAGCTAAAGGGGGAGGCTCACAAGCGAATGTGCACTAGAGCAGGAGTTGGGTGGAAGTGTGCATGCGTAGAAGGGTGGATTATGAGGGAGTAGCGTCAGTGCAATTTGTTGTGCAGGGTAGGGTCACAGGCCCAGTGTGTGTGTGCAGTGCAAACGCACAGGTGCCCCGAATGGCTCAGTGGCCCACAGCCCTGTCTCCGTATTGTGCACCAAGTGCTCAGATCTGTCTGGGCTGCACCATCTTGGCTCCAGGAATTGTTTCCAGGAATTGTTTGCCTGGACTCCACTGAGAGACCCACAGAACAAGGGCTTCAATTTTGAGAATGCTGTCGCAGGGGTCCCTATGTTGCCCACAGTGGGGGTGGGGGTGGGGGTGGGGGTGGGGTGGGGGTGGGGTGGGCGTGGGAGGGATCCAATGTCTGCAGGCTAAGGTGGAGGGGCCACAGATCTGGGGCTCTGTATGCACTCTCTCACAGATGCACTCACTCACAGGCATGTGTGGAAAATGCCGGTGGATCCAGGAACTCATGTGCAGAAGTGTGTGGTAAACTCAGAGGGCCCACAGTTTTCTACTCTCAGATTTGGGTCCCTTGTTTGGCCATTAGGAAGAGTAAGAAGGCCCTGGACCTGGGGTTTTACATTCCTCAGTGCTGCCACAGCTACAGCCAGCTGCTGCAGCCACCACCTCCAGCGAACGTGCAACTGAGAGTGAAGGGGGTCAAAAGTTGGCGGCTCTCAGACACCAGAGATGTCCACTGGGGTCCTGGATCCAATCTGTCCCAGCTTAGGTGTTGTCCCCTCTAACCCAGGAAGCCTCAGAGCAGATGCTCTGGCTTCAGCCACCAATCCACTCACCAGTTTTGTATTTTCTGATACTCTGACCTTTGGAGACAGTGTGCACTGGTGGCCGCCATCTTGGAATCCCCCCAAGATAATTCTTTTTAAGTATCAGAAATTACTGGCGTTAATAAGGAAATCAAAAGCAGTCTCCGACGGGAGAGAGAAAGGCAGTGATGGGCAATTGCAGCAGCCAGAATCCACATTTGCTAGTATAGTATCCTTGTACTAGCTCTGGAGGGTTGTGTTGTGTTGTTTTAACGATAGTCGTTATTTTCAATAATTTTTATGATTTCTACACAATGTAACTCAATATTTTAAAGTAAAATTATGTTATAAGAAAAATTTATCTTTAATAGTCTTCAAGGATTGTATCAGGAGGCAATTATCTGCTCTGAGAGCTAATTTCTCGACTGCAGAGCAGCCTCTTATCTACTGATTGCCTTTGCAGTGGTGATTTTCCCAGGCTGCCTGTTTCCAATTCACTGGGTGTTACAGACGAAGCGACCACAAGAGGGCACTCAGAACACACGCTTCAGCAAAAGATTTCTGGCTTATTTCTTGTCTATGCAGTTATAAGGAGAAAAAAAATAAGATAATTTTCACAAAGAAAAATTCACCAAAAGTTTAATTTTCTAAATTAAAGAAACAATATAAAAGCAATTTTGTTATATTAATAAAAATAAAGTAAATACCATTAAAGTTTTTTTCAATGTGGATGGGATTTTTAGATGTGATAGTTACAGACATAATGGGATAAGAATTTAGAATTAAAACAATAATAACAGATAAAACTTATGTCTATGTATGCCACGTGCTACCTTACAATTTTGACATTACTTAATTTAATTCAGTCAAATACCAAAAAGAGAAAATAAGTTATAGAAATGAAATATTTTACACTGACTTGCTGATATTATTACATTGACTATATGGATTATTTTTCCCAAAAAAACCCAGAAGTCTTTTGAAGTGACCATCAGTCAGATGTGGTGTTGCTTTCTGTTTAAGAGCAAATCCTCAGCTTTACTTGAGCTCAGGCAGAATTGTTTTAGTTGAAAACATGTTTCTATATGAAATGTAGTTCATATGTTAAACAATCTCCAGTCTAACACTAGAATGTACATGACAGTTCTATGTGTCATTTGAGCTATCAGCAGCTGGTCTGTAAAGCTTTGAATATTAAAGCAGAGTATAAAATGAGGACAAATGAAAGCCACACCTTGAACATTTAAGAACAAGAGAAGCTGTCCATTTTTATCTCTCTTCTTCAGTATAACAGCAGAAACCTTATTGTTGAAATCAGGTAAGCGAGAGAAATAAGAGTGATATAAATAATGAAAAAAGAATCAAAGTATACCTGTTTACAGATTCTATGACTGTTGAGAGCAGATTCCCTAATAAACCCAGCAAAAGTGCTGATGAAAAACTTCAACAAAGGAGCAGGAAGCAAAACCAACACACAGGAATCAGCCACCTTATTGTTGGCCCACCGAGAAAGAAAATGAGTCATTAAAAATACCCTTAATATGATAATAGCCAAACAAAACTGAGAAATAAATACAACCAAGGAGAAGAATGACTCCCTACTGCACATTGTAAATCCTGAAACATCAAGGTAAAAACTGAAGATATTATTAGAAAAAAAAAAAAAAGCCTCTCACCAGGTTTATGGGTTGGGAGGAATAACAATGTGAAAAGTACCACAGGAAGAGTAGAGATCTATAGATTCAACAAAATCTTCACCAAAATCTAACAGTCTTCACAGAACTAATTTTTTTTAAATCCCAAAGTTCATGAGGGTACACAAATAGCCAAAGCAATTTTGGGTTTCAAAGAAAATGCTGGAGACATCATCATGCTTGCCTTTAAAGCATGCTGGGCAGAGAGAGAGAGAGAGAGACAGACAGACAGACAAAAATAGCCTGATATTGGTATGAAAACAGAAATGACACCTAGACCAGCAGAATAGAAGACCGGACCCAGAAACAACACCACACTGAGACAGCTATTTGATGCCTTATACAGCTGCCAAAGCCATGTGTTGGAAGTATAATAGCCTTTCTCCATCAACTGGGCGAGCACCTGCGGACCACTGAAAATAGATCCCCATCTCTTAGCCTGCATGCAATTCAATATGAACTTGATCAAAGACCTTAATGTGAGGCTAGAAACTCCCAGCTACTCTAGGAAATCACAGAGGGGAGTCTTCAAAATATTGTCACTGGCAACGACTTCCTGAATAGCTATTTAAAGGCTCAGGGGGGAAAGTTAAGATTAACAAACGGGATTACATCACATGAAAAAATCCTGCAAAACAAAGGGAACAAGCAAGAAAACGAAGCAGCCTACAAAATGACAAAACATTGCCAGCTGTTCCTGTGACAAAGACTACCTAAAACACGCAGGAATTTTTAAAAATTAACCTTAAAGGAAGGAGTAATTCAATCAACAAATGAGCAAATACTCTGAATAGACTTCTCAAAAGAGGAAGGCCTCACAGCTCATTAGCAGAGAACTGACCCTGCCTATGGCAGGTCCAGGCTTTGATTTGTACATGATAAAAGAAAGCAAAACAAAATTTAAAACAGACAAATAATAATGCTCCATGTATTCAGCCATTGGTGAAACGTATATTGAGGTTCAGTGGGATTTCATCTCACCCTGGCCTGAATATCTACTATTAAAAAAAAAAAATCATAACAAATGTTACTTGTCTACAGAAAGGAATCCTGTGGCTGGAGACGTAAGTATGTAGATTAAAATGAAAAAGAACTATCACATAAAAGTTAGTTTACTACATGGATCCTTATATATCCAAGTTTATATCAGCTTTTTCTCTATAGCCACGGCGAGTGGTTAGCCTGGCATCTGAGTGTGGTTCAATAGATAAGAATTAAAGTATACACACAGTGGAGCTATAGAAAGAGTGAAAGCATATCATGGCCAGGAAAAGGGATAGAATTGTTGCTTATCATGTAAAATGATATTAGTCAGACTCAGAAAATGTAGTGTTACTCTCATATGTAGATGCGTGCATGTGCTTCCTTTCTCTCTTCCTCTCTAGGACATACACATGCACCACAATTGATCTAAAAATAGAAGATAGACAATACAAGAAGAGACAAGAAAGAAGGTGTAGAACAGAGAAAGAATAGTAGGGATTGTGGTTATATTTGAACCATGATGCCTGCATCATGTACGGAAATAGTATACAAGTTAACTTTTAGAGTTAGTATGATTGAATAAGGAAATTAAAGAGCCCACAGAAACAAAAACCAAGCAAAACAACAACAACAAACTCCTAAAGATTCTGTACTACCAAGGCTGGAAGAACTGGGAAATATTTACATTTAAATTTCTAAGTCTTATCAATCATTTCTAATAAGTTGTACCTCAATTAGATACATTAACTCACGTCCAAGCCAAATTTAAGAACATCATTCCTCTCTGTCTCTGTGACTGTGAGACTTCTGAAAAAAATCTATGAGACATAAAATATGATTTTTTTTCCTGCTATACTCATGAGAAAATCACAACTTAGATTTTAAGTTTCTCAAAGGCGTAAAGTTTTTGGTGGTTAATCATATTCCTCCTACTTTGGCTCAGGGATATAGAAGGCCACAATGACTTCCTGATGACCTCTTTGTTGTTCTTTTGCATCAACCTGAGAATGCTGCACTTCCATTCCATTTCCACGTTCATCTTTGCAAGGCCAGGCAGCTGAAGAATGCTAGTAACAAGCAGAGGTTACTTTGCAAAGTTACAGAGTTTCTGTTAAATAAGAGCAACACATGTTTAAAAGATAATTCCATTGGCCAGCTGACAGGACCTTTAGTCTGATTTCTTTGAGGCCTGGTTATGAGGGGTGCTCAAACACAGAGCAGGTCTGAGTGTTCAAATGGGAGTCCCACTGAATGAAAATAGGAGACATTTTGAAAGTGTATTAATATATTCTCCTGATTTAGAGCAAAACCTTTTAAATTCTAGTTTTAAAGAATGGTCCAAAAGTTATAATACAATAGTTTTATTTTTGACTCTATCTGCAAATTCAATGAAAAGTTGTGGTAAAATAATCTAAACTGAGAAAACCATTTGAGCAAAACTTTGTATTTTATAGGCTTTCTGGTGATTGACCTGGTAGATACTTCATAAGAAAAAGTGACCACAGAATAGACAGCCATCTACAGAGAAGATACAGGTCTGATGTGAGTCATTAGGGCGTTCTTCTTCAGAGAAAGGGATTTCAAACACAGTCCTGAATAAGTGGAATTCAGAAAAACATGGAGTCATTACAGTGGAATGGCTCCAAAACTGGAGTAAGGAAGCAATATTTCAGGGTTAGAAAGAAAGTCTATGGGTGGAGAAAGGGGAAAAAAAAAAAAGAAAGAGGAAAGATCAAAGCATATAGTAGTAGATAAATCTAAATTCTGTAGAATGTTACAAGTCATGGTGAAAATTGTGTTTTAATTTAATAGGAATAAACAGGATTGGATAAAAATGTCATGACTCCATTTTAATTTGAAGAGATTGTTCTGGTTGCTGATAGGCTCTGCTGAGACTCTTAAGGTCAGCAAAAGACTGTATGATGGAAACTTCAAGTGAGAGGTATTTTACAATCAATCAAGCCGGTATATGATCTATTAAGAGAAATCAAAGATAGTTGCTGAGATTAACTGAGAGTCCCTTAGTTGACAGCCATGCCATTTCCCTAACAGGAGAAGTGAGGGGAGAAGACACTTACTGTGAAGCAGTGGTCATCTGTTTCCATACACTGGAGTACAACTATCATCCATTCAATTGGTACTTGGAGATTTCTTGAAAATTGCGTATACATCATCAATTTTTACAAATTACAAATATATGCATATATGTTCATATATAAGATATTCAAAATAGGGTTAGTAGTAAGTTTGTAGAGTAATAATTCTGATAATCATTGGAAGCCATATTAGAAATTAACTCAAATCATGTTTAAATACTCTATTGTAGTTTTGATAAAAATGTCTCTCTTAGATTCATGTATTTGAACATTTAGTCTCCAGGTCGTGGCACTGTTTAGAAAGTTGATGGAATTTGGGGACATGGAGCTTTTCTGAAAGAAGCACAACACTTGTGACATACTTTGTAAATTTGTTCTATCAGTTCGTTTTCACTCTCGCTGCCTCCTGTGTACAACTGAGATTTGATATCTTTGCTTTCAGTTCCTGCTGCCATGCTTTCCCTGACATTATGGACATCTAATCCTTTGAAACTGTAAGCCAAAACAAACTGTTAAGATGTCTTTGGTCATGGCATTTCTCACGCCAACAGAAGAGTAACTAAAACTGACTCCTTAGGAACTTCAATAATTACCTAAAAATAGTTTGCTGATGATTTTTAAGTGATTATCTTATTTTCAACAACAGAAACAGTTGACCTGATTGGGGTAATAAAAATAGAGATGATGTTGAATAGAATTTCTCAGTTTACAGAAAAATAAAATAGAGGCAAGCAAGCAAACAGACAAAAATTAAGAGTGTTAAAGCTCAAATGACTAGAGCTATTCACAGAGATGTGGGGAGTACGAGGGCAGGGAAAAATAATGAATTCTAGCATTTTACAAAATCTAAGATGTATGCAACATATTTGTTGTCTTCACATGAAATAAAAACCAAAAACCAGAAAGTACCCTATAATAAATTTTGTTGCAGACAAATTTTATCAGCGCGTGTTTCTATTACTACAACAAAAGATACGGTTGTTGGGAATCAATATGGAAAACTCATTGAATACATCAAAGAAAGGGTAACTTCTGGAAACAGTCAATAAATGTTAAAATCTTGAAGAAAAGAGTAATGCTGCAATAAGTAAGATATATATTAAAAAAAAAAACTGGAAATAGTCAAGAGTGGCATCCACTAGTACACATCCACCTTCCAAAAAGAGGAAAGCTGAATGGTTGATCAAATTACCCGATCTATTTCTCAGGTAGCTTTTGATCCTCTAAAAAGAAATTAAAAGGGAAGAAAAGAAAAACAGGATAGAATTAGAATTGGCACCAACATGTGGTAGCAGGAGTTGAACGGAGTTGGAATGAGCTGTTTTGAATGGAGTTGCATTGAATAAGATTGAATTGAGGGATTTGTCCTTATTGTGAATAGCTAGCTGTGTGGGAAAGTGGCTGAATAGCCAGGAGTTTGATACTAAAGCCAAGTAGGTAAGATCGCTGCAGAGTGAGTGGAAAAATAAAATGTGCATTTGCTTCTAATAGGAATTTTGTATTTGAATATTGGGAGAAAAAAAGCTATATAGGCAGGAGGAAAATATGACATAAATAAAGTTAGAAAAATAAAACCCGAAAGGAAATAGCATAAAAGTTTTAGAGAAATGGAAAAAAAAAAGATTTGTTGAAAGATTTACTAATTTGACCCACTGCTTGTAATTAATTTTATCACCAAAATTAATTCCAAAGAGTTTAATTTTTCTATAATATTTGAATATGATGTGCTAATTCTCCTCTAGTTCAGATGAGCCGCTAGTGGTGGAATTCGTTTCGCTTGGTTTTGAGCAATGGCAGTGCATCTTTGATGATGACGCTGAGGCTAACTCTGTGTTCTGTCAGTTCCTCAGAACTGTGTGTTCATTATCTTGACAAACACAAAAGAATGAGAACTAGGAAATACTATCATTTAGCTGTTTCAGGGGTGTCAGCCAGGACAAAGCACCGCTCATCCAAGAGGGCCATCACAAAGAAAACGTTGCCTTTGTTCTAAATTCATGAAAGCGTGGCAAACTGTATTTGTCAAATAGTCCTTACTTCCTCATCCCAGTGATTCTTCAAACTGCATAATTATCTGCCTTTCTTAGCTCTAAGAAGACTGTGTTTTATGGCAATCAGCTGTGTCTGTTTCTTGAGATTGCGGAATGTGAAAACTGAAACACCTAGTGAGATAGTGTAAGCAGCTTTCTAATGAAGCAGACTGTCATTCCGAGGCTCGATTATGTGTTTCTTGTCCCAACTTTGCATTGGTAGCTTAAAATCAATATTATACAACTATTGGAACATCCAGTCCCTAAACATTACTAAGCCCATCGCCACCAAGTATCCCTGTGAGCAATAAAGTCCTGCAAAAGAAGAAAAGTGTGTCTGTGCCATGTCTTGTACCCTTCTTGTTTAGTATGGTAAGGTTGATACTTGACATTCACGTGGAATGAAGGAGACAAAATGTTAAGTGTCAACTCATCCTTGAGTAGCGAAATGATTGTTGGCCCACTGAGTGCACGTGTCTAAGTGCACATTTTCATCTGTTCATTTTCTCCCAAGATTGCAGAAACAAATGCATACTCCACGGTGCAGACAGAGTACATTATAGCAGGTAGTTGTGGCAGGATAGAGTTCTTACTTATTTGAGTTTGTTTATTATCTTTCTGGCTCTCTGCTTTCCTCTTTAAACTCCAGCCCAGGGCCTACTTAGCGTGGTTTTGGTCTTGTTTCTACGAGCTTTATTTCTCAGCTTGTTTTATGTTTGACAAGGTTATGGTAAATTATTTTTTGTCCAGTTGATAGTGTCTGATTAACCTAAAGACAGTTACACTATATAGTCACACTTGTGATCCTCCTGCCTCAGTGTCCAGAGTGTTTCAGATACAGGTGTGCTGTCATGTGCAGTTTGACAATTTGCTCAATTTACCAGTTTTATTCATTTCTTATAGATCTTGACTCTTGAGATATAATTTCATTCATATATCACAGTTTAAACTAAACCATATAATCTAATACCCAGAAAACTTAGAAAATGTTACTTTTGATGTAGTTTTTCAGACATGGCTTCATACAAATGTGAGAATATTGAACATATAGTAATTAGCCTTGACTCTGTTATCTAGACAATAGAAGTCTCATATGAAATTGTTGATTCATATTGGTACTATAGTGTTTCAGTACTCAGATAGGAAAAGAAAAACAGCATTCTTGCTCTCAACTGTACTTGTACACTTGTGCAATAAATTCATCACTTCCAATAAAAAGACAAACAGCAGCCCAACAAGGTTCTCTAGCTAGAAGTCAGGACGCTTGATACTACTGAGACATTTCTGTGTGCCACCCATCTGTTGTGAATGAATAAAATATAGAGGAGATAGAGCAGTGAAAGGGCCCTGCTCACAATGATTCAAGGGGAGCTTGCACCAAACGCACCCTCCAAAGGTGTTCCACACTTTTTGTGAGGTGGTAAAAGAGAGAGGAACAAGAGAAGATCAAGGAAAAAAAGTAGATTGTATTCACATGCCTAGACTTAGGAAACACCTTGGCACATCATACAGAGGCATTGAAAAAGCCACCAGGGTGATCAAGAGAAAGAATAATCAGCTGGAGTAAGAGAAGTTGGGGGTGGGGGATGGTGTCTAAGTGAGAACTTTTATTGGAGTTTCTGAATGAAAATCAAAGCATGGGAACAATAGTTTAAAACTCCCTTGTTAATAATTTTGACAAGCACTTAGCCATAGGGGTGACCTTGAGTTTTCTGGTACTTGGCCTTGGAATGGCTTAAACACAGAAGGACTGTCTCCTGATGCATACAGTTCAGATAGAGGAGGTAAAGGTCTGGAATTTTTTGTTTTTATATCAAAGGCATGCTCCTTGTTGACTCTAAAAACTGGCTAGTCTTGGGATGGGACGATTTCTTCTTAGCCGTACAGGCTTATTCAAGATATGAAAATATCATCTTCTGTAAACATTCACTGTGTATTGTGTTCTTAAAACACAGAAGATAAATATGCAAAGCTAATTAAGAAAAAAAAAACACAAAGACTGTCATGAAATTGACCTTGATGGTGTAGAAAAACCTGTCTCTCATTAAAATAGTCTTCAATGCAAAATGAAATTAATTTTAAATACTAGGTAAAGTTACATTGCCATATAGTAATGACAAGAAGTACAACATGCTTTATTCACCATTTAACAAAAATTACAAGATAAAAATTCTACAGACTGAACCACCAACAAGGGAGTCTGAATGGGACTGACATAAGTCCTATGCCCATACATAACAGTTGTTATAACATGATCTTCTTGTAAGACACCTAACAGTAGAAGCAGGAACTGTCAGGTAACTGACTTGTTACCTGCCTTTGGATCCCTTTTCTCCCACTGGTTGCCTTGTCTAGCTTTAATAGAAGAGAGGGTACCTAGTGTTATTGCAACCTGCTATGTCATGGCTAGTTAACATTTATAGAAAGCTGCCCCTTTTCTGAAGGGAAATGGAGGGATGATGAATAGAGGGAGAAGAGACTTTGAGACTTGGAGTAAAGGAGGGAGTGGAAACTGCAGTTGGAATGTAAAATGAATAGAATTAAAATTAAAACATTCTAATAAAAAGTTCAAAAAGCTATATAATTTCAAAAACTAACTGTATTTGTATGCTTCAACAAGTAAGTAAAAAAAATTGATTTTCATCATTATAAGGATGTAAAATGATTGGAAACTGTCTGGATAATCATTGGAAAAAAAAATCCCAATAAGTGTTATGAACCTATTACAGAAAGGGGTTGCTAAGCTTGATCATAAAAATGGCCAAGACAAGAATTCTAAAGCCATTCCACTTATGAAACTAAACATGGTATTAGAGAAAATAGTGAAAAGCATAATTCTGACAACCATTATATTACATTGTCTCCTGATCAAGACAGGTTTGTCAGAAATATGATGATTTTATGGACTGATAGTTCCTGTCTTCCTCAAATCCATGTATTGAAATATTAGGTACCAGTGTGATGGTATTAGGAGGTGGGGCACATGGGAGGTTATTATTAGTAACGTTGAGATCCTCTCAAATAGGTAAGCATTCCTTATAAGTCAAACCCCAGAGAACTCTTCCCCCTTTTCTACTCTCTGTGAACCAAGAAACTGAAGACATCCAATCCACCGGCATGACATGATCCAGAGCTGTGACTTGGAGAAAGAGAAAGTTGTTTATTAATCAGTTTATTTCAGAGCATTCTACTTATAGGTCCTAAACCACTATACCTAGATTTAATGTTGATAGTATCTTAGAATTTATTGAAAGATAAAAGTTCTTTAATATATAGTAAAGAAGGTGTTTTATGAAGCCCAACATGTCATTTACTTTATAATAAAGCCATGTCCTTTTAAAATTAAAGGTGGTATTTACTTGCATCAGATTATATGGACCCCTGTATTTCCTAAATTCCTCCAAAGGCACCAGGATAAGACTCTAATCATATCATCTGTTATGTTGTTAACCAGGAGGCACAGGCGCAATCTCATAGGGTCAGAGCTGCTTGTCCTGCTTTTGTTTTTGTTTGTTTGTTTGTTTTGTTTTGTTTTGCTTTTGGATGTTCCTTTGCCTTGTATGTGAAATTGGCTGCAAATTTCCAATCAGTCTCAATCCTATCACTTCAAGACATCTGCGCTGCTCAGGCTCATATGCCAGGGGTATGCCTGTATTTCTCCACTGTGGGATTCTGTTATTTGCCACTGATGAAAGGTATCTCAATGTCACCAACATTGCCATCCAGAGAATGCACTAGATCTAACAATCCTTAGGAGGAAACACAGAAGATAGTTTTCAAACAATCTCATGGAATACAGAAGGCTTAAGCTCTCAACCTGAGACCAAAGTCTATGCCATTGCTATCTTTTGTTTGCCCCGGCATAGAACAGAGACATTTATGTAAGTTAAAAATCTCTGTGACTTATTAGGATCAAAGGAGAGTAAATTCTCTATTCACAAATGTGCAGCTGAGTCTAGGAAAGCAAGAGGGAACACGGTCAATAGGCTTCAAGACAAATGCTAGCTCACCCTACTCTTCTTAGGAGGTTCTGAGCTGTGGAAAAAGGCAGAGAACAGAGTGTGGCCTTATTTAGTTATATCAAAAAGCACAATATCTATTCTATAACATCTGGAACTCTTCAAATTTAAAAGAAAATGTCATTTGAAACAAAATAAATGTTTTAATGAGAAGTTGAATAAATAATTTATAGCTCATTGAATAAAAAATATCTCAAAAATGCTTGACAGGAAAATTGTAATAATATATCTAATGACAGTAATGATTTAAAGTTCTTTTGTTCAAATATAGGAACCTATTTGCTTAATCATGTTTCATTAGTGTTTGAATTTTTCAAAAAGAAAATACTTTTATTCAAATTTATTATAGTTTCTTTTTTTGTTTTGTTTTGTTTTTATACAAAGAAAAGTCCAACTTAAGTAAATGGAATCAATAAAAGCTTATCCATTTGTGAAGTGCTGTTGTTGAAAAAGTGAGTAATTTTATGAGACAGGAAAATACTATAGGCTGCAGTTCAATCCTTTTTTACAAATCATTTATCAAAACCAGTAAGCTCGCTTTTTAATCTCTGATTTGAGAAGTGTTTTAGAATTTCTATTGTTGTAATAAAGACCATAACCAAAAGCTACTTGGGGAGTAGAGGGTTTATTCCGTCTTCTACTTACAGGTAATAGTCTGTCACTGAAGAAAGTCAGGGCATGGACTTAGGGCAGGAATCTGAGGGCAGGAACTGAAGCAGAAAGCACGAAGGAACCTGCCTTCAGCCTTGCTTCTCATGTCTTGCTCTATATGCTTTCTTATACAACTCAGGAGCCCCTGCCCATGTTTATCCCTTCCCCCAAGAGATAGACCCACCCACATCAATCACCAATCAAGAAAGTGCTCCACAGGCACTATAGACCAATTATGATGGGTCTGTAGTGGTGGGAGTATTTTCTCAGGTCCCTGTTCCCAAATAACTCCAGCTTGTGTCAAGTTGACCAAGCCCAAGCCAGAGCAGAAGAGCTAGGATGCTTTCTTCAAATCCTTCTAATTTTAACATTCTCTACCATCCATTGTCTTTTGGAAGTCACTTGCTAACAAGCAAATCAATAAAGATGTAAAAATAATATCCATGTTGCATAAATTTACTGTATTTCAGTGGTGTCAATGCAATGCATCATAAAAATAACTTTTATTAAAGGCTTCTATTATGCTTGTATACAGGCGTCATACCTGTATACTTGTATAAAGGCTTGCTTATTTTGATTAAGTACAGTTTTAAATCAGGAAAAATTATTAGAATACAAAATATGGGATGCCTAAAGTAGTAGAAAGATATTGACAAATATAATCCATTTTTTCATTTGTTCTGAAAAATAAGAGGTTATTGAAACCCTACTGTATAATTTTGTGTATCAATTGTCCACATTTGCTTCTGTGCTCTTTATGGTTATACTGAGACCACAGTGAGCATGAAATTTGAAGTCTAAGTTTTATTGTGCTATCTGGCTCTATGTAGAAAAACATTTTAGTATCCTATTCTATCTTAAAGTAAAATAAGATGCAGAATCAGCTACATTATTAAAATGGACAATAAGACTGTTTTATGATAAAAATTCAAATATTTCTTGAATATAAAGACTGTATGGAAGAATAGGTCACAGTGATAAATGAACAATGATGGTTTTGAAGGTCTAACTTGACTATTCTGTATGCTGCCTTTGATAAGTAAAAACTACAAGTGCAAGCTCAGTTCATCAATTAATACTGCTTTTTATGCCCTTTGTTTTTTTTTTGCTTTGATTCTTGTGACAGTCTCACTATGCAGCCCATACTAGGCTGCATCTATATTAGCATCCTAAGCATTGGATACCTAACAAATGTGGCAACATCCAGGCACAATTCAGAATGAAACATAGCGTCTTGTAGACTTTGCCTTTTAGGTGATATGTATTCAGATGACATGGAGTTATCAGATTTAATAAAAAGAAACAAACTTACCTCTGATTTGCTTTAGTTTTGGGGCATTGTTCCCTAGTTTCTCCTTTAAAGAAAAGGAACAGGTCAAGACATTTTATTAAAAATAAACCTAAACAGGTAAAGATGATCTTACTCCAAAAGTCAAGCATAAAGAATGGCATTCCATTGAATCGAGGTGTTCATGGTAAAGTGTCAGTAGTATGCATATGTTTCTCATGCCCAGGGTTCAAGCAACTTCTGGGATATAACTACAGTAGGAAGAGATAGGATTTGGGAACATGAAGCAGAAACAAGGTTCCACACTATGTTAAAATCTGGGAATTAAAGGCATGTTTCTTACAGAGAAGCTAGCCTTCTGTTCTCCTTAGTGCTAAGTTATTGTCCTTATTTTACTGCTATGTTTTTTATAAAGAAAATGATGACCTTGTTTGGGTAAGGGATTCATTAAGGGCTATGTAAGAAAACTTGAATAAGCAATTACTAAAGAGGTTATTTATAATTTATTGAAGCATGAATATTTATTATGTCATTTGTGTTATTTCAGTGTTTGTTTTGTTGTTTTCTTCAACTTTCTCAATGTTTGTTTTTTTCTGAGTAAGTGTAGTATTTATCTGTGGAATGCTATTTTAGTTGCTTGTTCTCTGACAAAAAAATAAAACAGGAAAAAAAACAATATGAGGAACAAAGAAGAATTTATTCTAAATTACAGTTTGAGAATACATTCCATAAAGGTGGGAAGGTATGTTGGCATGATCCGAATACTCACTCTTCACATTGCATCAATAGTTAGAAAATACAGAGTGAACAGGAAATGGAGCTGGCCTAGAAACCTCAAGGCTTGCCTCCTGTGACTTCCCTCACTTAGGCTCTATCTCCTGAATGTCCCATAACCTCTCAAAACAGGGCCCATAGCTGAGGACCAAACATTTAAATACATAAGCCAGGGAAGAGCATTTCACAAACTACCACACAAGTCATTAAACTGAGATTTAAAACTAAATCTAACTTTTACGATGATTTATGTGCCTTTAAGTGCTATTCTATAGAAAAAGTGCAAGGCTCAATTCTTTGCACATTTGCAACATGTAAAAGCAATTTTCCTAATCATTCATTAGCTAATAGTCCACTGCTGTGTCCCAGATCGTTTTTAGATCATTCCTAAGACTTTTTTATATTTATTTAAAACATTTCTTTCCTTATAAATTTGCACTATTACTACTATATTTGAAAGACATTCAAGTCTCCAACTATGTAGTCTTGTAATATAGAGAAACATTTAACACAATGCAAAAAATGTAGCACTTTTTATAAACTAAGAAGAACTAGGCTAAACAATTATTATTTTTTTAAATGTAATTTGTTGACAGATAGTGTTAGGATATGATAAAGATGATACTGAGAGACAGAAATGCCCACAGTGAATCAGTCTAGGGAAGCATGAAGATGATCATTCCACATATAAATAACACATGGTAGTTTGACTTTAATGTGACACAAACTTATATTCGTACTCATTGTTTTTTCAGTACAGTGCTAAGCAAAGTTTGTGTATTATTTAACAATTTATTATACAGCAGGCTTTGCATTAGCTGATTTTTACCTGACTGTAGGCCAATATAAACATTTTGAGCACATTTAAGATAGGCTAGGTTGAGCTAAGATACATTAAATGCATTTTTGATTTATGCTGTTTTCAGGTTACCAGAACATAACTCAATCACAAAGTGAGATGCCTTCGTATTTCCTCCAAGCGATCATTATTTCAGAAAGAAAACATGCCAGTGCACTGAATTTTGTCTTATGATTTATTGAGTTCTGCCACATTAAAGTTTCAGATTCTACCAGAAGTCAACAATTATGATAACTCTTGTTTCATACACCATTTTAATAAGAGAAGCTCTATGTTATAATTCTAAATACAGAAATCTTTGAATGAAAAAAAAAACAGATTTCTGTTCCTTATTTAAAGGTATCATTACTAGAAAGGCTATTGAATGCTGTAAGTGGACATAATGAGGCTTAATGGGCCATTACAGTAGGAGCTCGGAAGACAAAAGTGCTCAGAGAAGTGTGGACTACCGAGGCCCAGCTTACGAGTTTTCAGAGGGGAATAATTTTAAAACCTGGTCTAGAATTCTATTCTTGTGATATTTTGTTAGGTAATGCGGCTGCTGTTTGCCCTTTGTGGTGGTTTGAATAAGAATGGCTCTCACGTGTTTGGTCATTAAGGAGTGGCTCTCCGAGACAAGGATTAGGAAGTGTGGCCTTGCGGAACAGGTGAGGCCATTCAGGAAGTGAGTCACTGGGGTTGGTCCTTGGGGGTTTCAAATCCTCAAGCCAGGTCCAGTGTCTTGCTCTCCTGATGACTGTGAATCTAGATGTAGCACTTTCAGCTTTCTCTCCCTATGGTGTCTCGCTGCCTTCTGCTATGCTTCTTGCTATGACAATTATGGACTAAAAATCCAAAACTGCAAGCAAGGACCAATTAAATGTTTTTATATATAAGAGTTGCTGTGATCATGGTGTCTTTTCACAGGAATAGAACACTGACTAAGCCCCTTGTCTTAAGAATCTGGCTGAGGCTAAATTGAAGCGTTTTGAAATAATTCCTTTGGCAGAGGACATTGAAAAACAAGCTATTGACTCTGACACATGGTTATTATTTATTATGCAGATCCAAAATGAAAAAGGAACAGGGTTTCAATGGAAAAGAACAAGCAAGACAAAAAGAAATACAAGATGTACAGTTTGAAGAGGAAAAGCACCGGGAAATTTAACTTTGGAGCTATAATTTTACTGAAAGAGATACGGAGAATGTAATAAAGGAAGTGGTGACTTCATTGAGAGACTCCACTCAGCAGATCTTGCATCTTGTGTGAAGAAATAACTAAGGAGGTTTTTATTTCTAAAAAGCCACAACAAATCAAAGCTCATACAGATGTAATTGCAGGAGAGGTCCAGGTTCAATCCTATTCAAACAGAGGGACTTGGCTGTACAGGGCACACGGTTTGGCTTTAGAGCCAAGAAGAGAACGGGAGTGAAACAGTTGTAGAACCATCTTCTGAAGATGAGGAAAGCTGCCGAGGCCAGGATTCTGGCAGGGAAGTGCCTGCTTGGGGGGTTCAGAGAGGCCAATACATGAAACTGTGAACATGAAGCCTGAATTGAGTTGGAGCCCTCAAGATATTTGAGATGCCAGGTTCATGGGATTCCTTTTCAGGAGAGCTGCAGGTAGGGAGTGAAACAAATATAAGAGACAGAAGTGCATCACAAGGAAAAAAAAATCCAAACACCTGGACAGAGTCAGAGATCTAAATGTACACCTAGGTCCTTTCACTTCAAATATAAAGCTACAGGATTTGAAGTTTGTCCTGATTTGTTTAAGTCTTGCTTTGTTCCATTGTTTCTTCACTATGCTCGTAGCCCTCCCTTTTGAAATGGTAATATATATTCTGTGTCCTTGTACGTTGGATATACCAATTTTCTTTTTATTTTGCAGGGAATTGCAATTAAGAGATTGCCTTGAACTTCAGAAGAAGTTTTGAACTTTTTAAAAAGTCAAGAAGGCTTAGGGAACTTTTGAAGTTGAACTGAATGCATTTTGCATTATGGTATGGCTACAAGCATATAGGAACCAGGAAGTAGAATGTGGTAATTCAAAGGAGAATGTCTCTAATAGGCTCACATATTTCAGCACTTGGTCCCCAGTTGGTGGAACAGTTTGGGAAGAATTAGGTATGGTCCTGTGGCACTAAGGGGCTTTGAGATTTCAAAAGCCCACAACATTCTCTGTTCTCTGTCTGTCTGTCTTTCTGTCTGTCTGTCTCTGTCTCCTGTTTGTGGGTCAGACACATACTTTCAGATCCTGTTCAAGTGCCTGCCTACAGCTGCATGATGCTTGGCATGAGGATGACAGACTCACCCTCTGAAACTGATGGCTCTAATAAATTTTTAAATAAATTGCCAGGTTGTGGTGTCTCTCCACAGCAACTGAAAAGTAACTGATATGTAAATACGAGTTATCAGGTCCATTTTTGTTATTTGTTGCTTGTATGTCTGTGGTTTCAGGACTGACCTCGCTGGCCACTCTGCACTGGACAGCTAGTCATGGGGCTCATCTCTGGTGAGGGCTAGTTATCTTTCCACCACTCACCAGTTTGTGTAATTCATGGGTTTGACCCAGTAAAAAAATGTTCCCATTCACATGTCATCATGTTCTTTGATATTGCCATCATTCCAGTTTCGCTTATGCAGCCATTTGTAGGAAAGGTTACACAATAGATTTTCTGACTCTTCTATGATGATCTCTGAGCCATAGCTCCAGGAGCTGTGCTGTAGATGTGTTTTGGGGTGCTGGGCTTCTCACAATCTGTTGATGTCTGCATTGTGTTCAGGTCTAGTCTTCATTTGCTGTAAAGACAGACTTGCTGAGCAACAATCGTCACACTTATCCAGAAAATGTGGCTCGTACTCAAGTAGGATTCACAGGCCGTAAGTCTGGAACTAGGTTTGTGGGCTTGAAGACCACAGCAGCTTGGGGAAAGTTTGGGGACTAAAGATACACTTTTTAAAAAATGGGGTGGGGAACATTTTACGGTAGTGTTCAACTCAGTGTAAAAATAAATAGGTAGAAGAATGACTAATGGATCCAAGGAATGCCTTAAACCATGCTCGGGCAGATGGAATGAACAAAACCTTCAAGTGTGCTCATTGAAAGAAGGAAATAATTTGCAACAAAGTAAAGAGTAAACGCAGGCACAAGGAGACCCAATTACAGTGAACATGTCTGCAATACCTGTGGGCACATTAGTCTTCATGGGTTTGGTACCATGCTAACAACCGGTTATCAGTTCCTCTGTCAAGTCGTATTTCTATCTACATGGTAAAAACTTACATACATTTTTCCTACGCATATTTTCTTTATTTCCAGCATTATTTTTCCTAACCAATTTAAGTACAATTAAAGCAAACTCTCCTGCTCAAATTACTTTGAAAGCAAGCAAACAGGAAAATTCTCCAAGTAGAGCTTAAAATTAACTAATAAAAAGCAACTTTACTTTTATTATGATTGAACTAGACATGCATCCATATACAGTTTTGTTCCATATTGGTATACTGATGTCTTATCTTTTCCTTTTTTAATTTTTTCCATCTTAATTGCAGTTTATTTACTTTGGATCCCAGCTATAGCCCCTCCTTCTGTCCCTCCCAATCCCACCCTCCTTCCCTCATCTCCTCCCTGCCCCTCTAAGTCCACTGATAGAGTAGGTCCTTCTCCCCTTCCATCTGAACCTAGAATATCAGGTCTCATCAGGACTGAATGCAGTGTACTCCTCTGTGGCCTATCAAGGCTGTCCTTGCCTCAGGGGGAGGGGTAGGTCAAAGAGCCAGTCACTGAGTTCATGTCAGAGACAGTCCCTTTTCCCCTTTACTAGGGTATCCACTTGGATATTGAGCTGCCATGGGCTACGCCTGAGCAGGAGGGAGACAGAAAGACCTGGAGGGGACAGGAATTCCACAGGGAGGCCAACAGAGCCAAAAAACCTGGATTCAGGGGGTCCTGCAGAGACTGATAATCCAACCAAGGACCTTGTATAGAGAGGGCCTAGACCCCCTGTTCAGAGGAAACTGCTCAGTTTCCCAAGTGGGTACCCTAGTAAGGGGATCAGAGTTTGTCTCTGACATGAACGCAATGGCCAGCTCTTTGATCACCTCCTCCTGGAGGGTGCAGCTTTGACAGGCCACAGGGGAAGATGATGCAGCCAACCTTAATGAGACCTGGTAGGGTAGGATCAGATAGAAGGGGAGGAGGTCCTCCACTATCAGAGCACTAGGGAAAGGACATAGAGGGAGAAGAGGGAGGGTTGGTAGGACTGGGAAGAGATGAGGGAGGGAGCTATAGCGGGGATACAAAGTGAATAAATTGTAATAAGTAAATAAATAAAAATAATTCCATCAAGAAAAAAAAGGGAACTTTAGGTTTGTTGAATCACATGAAGCCACACCATGCAATTTTCTTGCAGAAATATTCAAGTAACACCATTTTTGCAGCTTAAGGAAAATGTAGCCAAAGGTTAATATTTTATGTTAAATATTTTTAAAAAATAACATAAAAACATTATTATTATTATTTTATTATTATTTTATTCACAGAGTTCACCCACACTTTTGTTCCTAGGCCCCCTGACTACAATGTTCACTTTTGCAAAGCTCCCAAAGGGACAACTAACAACTTCTGCCAGCAAGATTCAACTTTCTACAAGACATAACAACCACGGGAAAAATACTGAATTAGCTTTGTCCTTATTTTCCTTAAAAGCAACCCTCAAATTCCTCCCATGCACCATGAACAGGAATATGCACGAATGTAAAAATACTTGAAGATAGGGCTCAGAGTGATTCCTTTAGGAAGGGGAGCCAGAGTCTGTTTTCTCTCCTCTTAATTAATGTCTTTCTCACATCCAAAATACATTCATGTTCTCTCAAAATTCTCAAGGGAGGCATGTTCTTACAGCTTCAATTAAAAAAGAAGAGCTCATGATATGTTTCTTCCCTCCTTTGGAAGCTTGCATGGCGCCTTCTGGAACCTCAGGGAGGAGGCTTTTAGGTCAGCTCAGCTCAGGGGCCTCTGGGTCCTTTGTCTTCAGTACATGGTGTCTTCATCAGTAAGGACTTACCTTCTGCTTCTGGACAACCGAGGGCAATAGAAACAGCCTTTTCTCTCTCTCTCTCTCTCTCTCTCTCTATATATATATATATATATATATATATATATATAATAATTAGCAGAATAGTGACATGACTATGTATATATATACATAGGTATTGGGATTTTAGTTTGATAGTCTTTGATCCTTGGATGGAGCATTGTCAGCCAGCCCTGGTGGTAAATTTTTCTTTAAAATATATTTTTCTATATTTATACACTGACTTCCATGTATTAGGCATTTTATTTAAATATTTAATACTATGATTTCTTATGACCTATTCATAAAACATATGTGCAAATAACATTAAAATGGCAAGTGTATATATATATATATACATATACATATATATGTATATATATATATATATATACTTATGAAAGAAATAACTTACCATATGTCAGTAAAATGTTATAAAAGTAATGCACAAAATGCTATTTGTTTCTTTGAATGATAATTTATTCAGGTAGCTTCTGAGTGTTTTTCCATTTGTGTGTATTTTACTTCATTATGCATTCATTTCATTGGAAACTAACACACAGGTCACCTTTCGTTACACACAGCATGAAGTAGGATATGTGCACTGGTTAACAGGTAGAAATGTCTTTCCAAAGTGGGCGTGAGGGTTGAGAAATTAAAGAAAATACTGGCCTCAGCAATTTTGAAATCTAATCAGGCAAAACTATGACTTATTCACAATTAGGTTTGATGATGGTGTTGTATAATAGATATGTGAAGTCTTCTCTCGTCTCTCCTGTGACTGTTGCCTCATGGACCAGGCACTGTCACTGTAACTGCTTTGTGCCAGACCCCATCTCTGAGCTCTTGGTTCCATGTACAGTATTACACCTTGGCAAATGAGTAATTTGTTTATGTGCTTCTTGCCAGTAAGTTGAAGAACTGACAGTCTCCTTTTCTTTTGTATTCCCTGTTTCTTTCAACCAAAACAGGTAATGACTCTGGCAATGTCCTTCTATGTTTCTTCTTGGATATGAATGGAATGTACATCGTGGATCAGATCTGTACCCACTAGCCTTTTGTTCTCATTGCTCTTGGTTGGTAACCTCATTCCTTAATCTACTGCTGACATTCCTATGGCTTGCTTGTAAGGTTCTCTGAGTTGTCTTTTGAGAACTAAGTGCACTAGTCTTTTGTGTGTGTGTGTGCGTGTGTGTGTGTGTGTGTGTGTGTGTGTGATGTTTAGATGAGATATTTCATACTTTAATATCTGGCATTTTCAAGTGCATACTATGCCTATAAAGAATCTCCCATTCTTTTATCTTTGATCGTTTAGAAATGAAGAGAATTTAAAAATGATTTCACCATGGTTCTTTTTAAAATCATCTCAGTTACTTTACCCTCACATTTTTTTTCTTGATTTCCTGGGCCTGGATTACAAACAGTTGTAAGCCACCATGGGGTGTTAGGAATTGAACTGGTCCTCTAGCACAGCAGCCAGTGCTCTTAACCTGTGAGCCCTTCCAAATCTTATAATTTTTTTTAAAGATTTATTATTTATACAGCACGCCAGAATAGGGCACCAGATCTCGTTATAGATGGTTCATATTTTAGTTGAGGAAAAAAGTAAGCAATAAAAACAGAAAACTTAATCCTTTTATTGGAAGTCAACTTAGATATATGATTGTACTCATTATTTTGAATCATTATGCCATTTGGTATTTTAGCTATTTAACTATGGTCTCTTACTGACAAATATTTAAGAACTGATCATTTACAACTGTCACAGACTAAATATTTCTCAACTATGTTTTCCCTCTCTAAAAATTTTGTCGAATATATCTTCTCCTACCAAAGAAAATATAAATAATAAGATCTCCCTTAATATACACAGCTCAGATCTTAATTTAAAAAAGGGGGGGCTTCTCTATGAAGAATATTGTACTAATTGCCATAGGTTTATTTTGCTATCTATAGGAAAACATATTTTATTCCATTCACAAACAGCAATTTTTTTTATTATAAGAATTTCTTTTTAAAAGAAAAGCAATGTATTTTCATGAATTACCCAGTATCCTCCATCTGCCATAGTAGATGTGTGTATGCACGTGTGTGTGTGTGTGTGTGTGTGTGTGTGTGTGTGTGTGTGAATGTTGTGAATGCTCATAGGAAGAGTAAGTGGATGGTTAATCTGTATCAAATGCAGACTAAGTATTTTCAGATCATTTTCTTTTGGAAAGACTCCTGGGAAGGTCAAGGATTTTCAAATTTTTCAGTATAAAATTCTGGTAGCTCTCTCTATGGTAAGGAAAAGCAGTTCCCAGGTAAGCATGGTCTTGTATATTGCAACTGCAATATTTCTCCAATTCTTCTGAACTTTGCATAACAGTTCTGGGAATTCAAGTCTTAGATACCCCACTTCTCTCAACTTAAAGTGCTTGAAAGTGCTTAGGTATGAGTTCACATTGATGGTGTCACCCTAGTTATTACAGATCTAAACTTGTATATGGAAACAATTTATTAAGATTTCCAATTGAGATGGATAATAATTAGCAGAATAGTGACATGACTTCATATAGAGGAGTTTTAATCCTGCAATGTGGCTGCTCTGGCAAGGATTCATATCGAAGATATAGATCTGAGCGATCTGGATGGAATGCACAGCTTTATTCCCTCTAGCTGGAATACTGTCTTTTAATCCCAAACAATGACATCTAAGTGAGGGGCAGACAATGTGATGAATCAGAGAAAGATTTGACAAAATGAATAAGATATTGGGCACAACTCTCTCTCTCTCTCTCTCAGCTCTTTAAAAGCGGAGAGAAAGAGTCAGAGAGAGAGAGAGAGAGAGAGAGAGAGAGAGAACAGTACAAGAGGAGTTCATGGAGACAGTACAATACAATTCTGTGAAGTTTGATGTATTTCAGGTGCATGCAGTTGAATTTGTGCAGTTGAGTTTGGAGAGTTCAGGGGCCTTATTTCTAAGCAGAGCTATTCAGTGAGAAGCTAAGAGAAACCATTTTGAATTAGTCAGCTTAGAGAGGAGGCTTGAGCCAGAGCAGCTGTGTAGAACCAGTGAGTCTGAATTCAGAAAGGACTAGAAAGGGTGATCTTATTCAGCAATATGTATCAGAGGCTGAAAACATTCTAGGCCTAGGTTAGCAGACAGAGGCTGGAAGCTGAAGCCTTCAAGGTCTGAGCTTGCAGAAGATTAATTGTATGGAAGCTAGAATCTCCCATCCTTAGACCTAAGGATAGTTACAAAAGAGACAGAAATGCCCTGGGCTTCGCCAAAATCATGTATTCATAGAGCTTGTGTATTGCTCTTATCTCATCCCTCCCCTCTTCTGAGAAAATAAAAAGTACATTTACAATTTCAGAATCTGTGAATGTTCTCAAGTATATCACACATTCAAAATAAAGATATCTCACTGCTACCATCCATTATAGCAACACACCCCTCCATTAGCACAATCCCTACTAACAGTCACAAACCCATTCTCATTCTTTCTTACCTGAGGTAAATATCAATACAACTTCTTCACAATTAGTTAAAATCTGCAAATGATTTCTGCTAGGGTGTAAACACGTCTTAGAAAATCTCTACTTTAAAGCATCAGCTAAGGAGTAGGGCTTTTCAGGTATGACAAAGTGAGGAGGGCAGTCCCCCATCAATGAGAACAGCAACTTTATCCAAGTGCTGAATAACACAGGCTCCATCTTTATGACACAAGTTTCTGTTTGCCATGCTGGAGGCAGAGACCTGGCCCTAACACACTGCATTTATAGACACATATTGCAGTTAAACTTTCCAGCTTTCCAAACTAGAAAGAAAACCTCTATTGCTCATAAATTACTCAGGCTGTGGAATTCTTATACACTGATGCCAATAGACGAAGCTGCCTTTCACATTAGGCTGTGCTTTTCTCTTAATGCTATAACTCTTATCATATTAAAAACACAAATAAATAAAGCAGTTCATGATAGAGTCACTAAAATAGTTTAGTAATATGTTTACCATTTGGGATCAGCTGATGCTAAAAAAATAAATATTCATGGTTATTAGTCCGAGGCCTTGCTGTATTTTCAGTCCTTATGTTTAATTCTCTGCTGGCCTCTTTGGCACTCTTGAGTAATGTCTTCCGTTGAGAACATGAAATACAGAAAACAATCAGGGCAGGCCCTTCCTCATCCTAAACATAGAAACATAGGCTTAACAGACTTTGCAAGCAGCACCAAACACAGAGCTAGCTTGTTTGCAAAGCTGCATCTCAGGCTTAAGGATCTCGGCCAGGATAAGGCTTCTGGCCTTTCAGTCATGAAACCTAATCTGGAAAATTTTATTTAAAATATTGATTTTGATATCAGCAAAATTATAACGGAATGAACATGAAAGAAAGCTCATAATTATCAAAACAAAAACATTCTGATTTTTACGGAACAATCCTGATAGTTTCACTCATCATAGCGAAGAAGTGTTTTAACAGAAGAGAAGGGCGCCCTCTAGTGTTTTAATTAAAGATGAACAACTACATAAGCAATTCCTATCTCACTTCAGCTTGTTTATCTTATATTATCAACTGAAGATTATTTTATGTATGTAGACTGTCGACTGGTAAATAATAACTCAACGAAATACATTTGCATGAGAATTGTTGAAAATATGCCATTTTTAGTTGTTTTTTTTTTTTTTTTTTTGGTGATTTAAGCATATGAAAGGATGAATTAGAGATTGGATCAAACTATTTCTTCTTTGTGATGTGACATAAAACTTCCATCCCTTTATCTGGAAGATCAGCCTCTAGCTTGAGACGGCCACATATGTATCAACAACATTGCAGATGTTAACAAATATTTGGGCAAGAACATTTTCCTTCACAGAGTAAACTGCAAGAATAATCAGACGAACATAAAGAGGAAAGATGCTGTGGCGATCTCCCTTTCACACTTTCTACAGTATCCATGCAGCATAAATGACACCATGAAGATGGCATTTCAGGCGATTTTTTTTTTAGCCCTACAGGAGGCCTTGTTGGGAGTTTACTGTGTTTCTACTCTGTGTTCTACCCCTTAACTGTATCACTCTGATTTCCAGGCTTCTTTCTGGATCCACCAGTTAAAAGGCTTGTGTGGTGATTCTCAGTACCTCCAGAGCATGATTGTGTTGTGTTTGAATTCGGGTTTTTATAGTTAGGTAAGAAGTGTGGGGTGCCTGCAAGCACTGCTGAGTCCTTCTGAGGTAAGGATGTGGAGACAGGAGTATGAAGGAAGACACAAGTGAAGACTGCCATTCACAAGTGAAGCAGAGAACCCTAGGAACAGATCGGTCCTGCTAAGGCCTTGGTCCTACACTTCTGGTTTCCAGATCTATGAGTTAACACATTTATGTGCTTAATGGAACTACCATGTTTTAATTTGTTATGACAGTCCTAAAAAACTCATAATTCTTGAGTTCTCATTTTGCCCTCTGTGTAGAGAATTGAAATTCATTTCTGCAGGGTATTATATATAAAATACTTCTGAGAAATAATAAAGGAAGTTTAGACATTGAATGGAAACAAATAAAACAAAATCATCTTAGCTGTGTCATCCTCATTCTTTATCACTAGTATTAATTATGTCATCTTCCTCCTTTATTTCTCTAGTCCACTCACCTTATCCACTACCTCCTAAACAGTGGGTCAGTCAGCAACCAAAGACAGAGAGGATACAAAATACCTCACTTCACTCCACATGAATTCTCAATTCTTAAAATACCTGTTAGCCCCCAGACACTAGAGGGGTGTTGAGCAGCCACTCCTGATGAGACCTAATTGACTAGGATCAGAAGGAAGGAAAAGAAGTCCTCCCCTATCAGTGGACTTGGGGAGGGGCATGCATGCAGAGGGTGGAGGAAGGGAGGGATAGGGACAGGAGGAGGGAGGGAACCACGGGGGGATACAAAGTGAATAAAGTGTAATTAATAAAGAAAAAAATTACCTTCCAACCACAAAAAAAAAGAAGGGTGTTGAAGTTATAGGTATTAGTCATTCTATAAAGAGAGCTGCAACTAAACTGGACTAGATGTCGACTGCAATGTGAGCTAACCCGCTACTTCTAAGCATGGAGGCTGCTCTGGGTGTGGTTGATATACTCAGTGTCATTCCACTGAAGAACACTGATTTGTCCACTCTGCACTTATCAATTGTGAATAACTTATTGGCTAGGTGTGCAGCTAGCCAATTTTCCCCCCATGGGTTCTTGGGACTTGAACTCAGGCCTTCACATTAATGTATAATATTCTTACCCCCTGAACTATCTTTTCAGCCTGGTTATTATGACTTTTTAATATTCACGTGTTATCACCACCAGATGTGATGTTTGGTCTCCATTACTGACCTGAATGGGATTTAGGAGACACATCCCTGGCATGTATAGGACAGCTCTCTCAGGGCCACATACTGAGGAAAGAACACTTGTCCTGAACGTGGGCAGGGAAGCTCATTGGGTGGAGTCCTGGGTGAAAGAAAGGGGAGAAGCAAGCTGATTAACCAGACCTCTGACTGCAGACACAGTGTAACCCCGCCAGCACATGTTTCTGCTGCTATGCCTTCATGCGTTATTCACTCTACCTTTAAACGATGAGGTAAAAGAAAACCCTCATTTCCTTATGCTGTTTTTGCCCGGTGTTTTTCTCACAGCAATAAGAAAACACGTAATGCCACAATCAAAAGATAATTACCTTATGTACTGTACTTTAAAATAATTTTGTAGAATGTGAATTTATAGCTATTTCCTTATAATACTTTTGAATGGGGTAACCTAGACACAGAAAAACAAGTCTTACATGTTTTCTCTATCTGTGGATGCTAGCATTAACTCTCTAGCTGTGTGTGTTTCATTTAGAATTCCCATAAAAGTCAAATAATTACTAAAGACACAATGGGGAAAGACACAATGTAGGTGTGATAGAATATACTGGTACAGAGGTTACGAAGGAATAGTGGAACAAAAAGAGTTAAACTGGGATGGGAGAGCAGAGGGTAGAGTAGATGAGAGTATAGTGAGAGGGATAACACCGAAGACCTTTTGAAAAAACATAGAGACCTAGTACTGTAGAAGCTCCATACACATACACAAACACAAAAAGAGTTAAAATGATGTTACTCTGTGTGAGTTCTCAAGCCAGGCGAGGGATGGTAGAGCATGGCCCATACCCTGGGCTTCTGTCAGAGAGCACAGCAGGAGCTACGCTGCTCCCAATCCAAATTGGGGTGGGACCTGCTCAACTCCATAGAAACAAAGAACACCTCATGAGAAAGTCAGTTCAGCTTTTGTTTGTCCACCAGGAAATAGCTTCTGAAATCACATGACTGGCAGTCTGCTAATCTGACTGATAGGCTTGGAGAGTTTTTACCAAGCAGCAGAGCTTCCTCCCGTGCCTTGTTATTTGAACTGGTGCTTCATTAACATTTGCCTGTCTGCAATCAGTTCTTATAGTTCAGCTGGACCCCCAAAGAGACTCTGGAGCTACAGGAACCTCTGAGACTTGAATCACAGTAAGCCACCCCAAAAGACAATTTTAACTATATAAAAAAGACGTTTCCTATATTAAAAAATGGGAAACCTCATGTCAGATCCCTTAAGTGCAAGGGTAGGACTTGAAGGGATAGAAATGCTATATGAAAAAGCCATTGACCACCAGAGTAAACCCCTCTCTACTTTCGAATGAAATTGTTATGTACAGTCTCTCAAAAAATGTTGAAAAAATAGCTGTACAACAAGAAAAATTAGCTATGGTAGTACAAAGGCTTGAGAGAGAAGAGACAAAGAAAGTGCCTATTTGTGAACCTATGGTACCTAATGAAATTAAGGAGCAAGAAAGACAGCCCATTGAACCTATAGCACCACCTCTTAATAAAACTGAGGAAAAGAGACTACTCCTCACTGCTTTCCCAGTTACACAGGAACAAATGCCAGAAAATGGTGAAAATTCACAAAATGAACAACTAGTCTGGAATCCTGTTAAAATACAAAATCTTAAACATTTTAAAGTGAAAGTAACTTACAGAATACATACCCTATGTGAGACAGATGTTTAATATCTGGAATACTTAAAACAGAAAAGGTTAAGACTGAAAAGACTTAGCAGCAGTAGCTATACTGGAAGCTAGTTCTCAGGTACAATGCTGACATGGCAGAGAAGAGAAGCTGCAATAATGGAATAATCTTATTAGGTCTAAAGGTGTTGATATTGTGTAAAACCAATGTTTAGGTGAAGGTCAATATGCTAATTAAGACAGAATATGCAATTTGATGACTCTATTATTGTACAATGTATTTTAGTAGGTTTTAAGAGCCTGGGATAAAGTGGAGAAACAAAAAAAAAATGGTTTATGTCTTCAACAAAGATTATGCAAAGCTCAAGAGGATTTTTACTGACTTTTTTTTTTTTTATTTAGATTGATGTCCAGTCTAAAAGGAGCAATATTAGCTCCAGATGTGAAACAGGTACTAATTGAAACTTTACCTTTTGAAAATGAAAATGCAGAGTATAAGAAAATTCTTAGACCTTAAAAGCTTGATCACCACCTATGGATGAATGGATTAGAACTACTGTTGCTGTTGACCCTAATGACTATCTAATTGGACAAACAATGGCCAACAATCCTAGATATCAAAACGTTCATTGTTTTGAACGTTTTGATGGTTATGGGAGACAGGTCATATGAAAAGGCATTTTTAGAGACTTGTCTAGATGACCTCAACCTTCTGGGACTTGTGGAAGGTGTGATAAGTATATGCATTAGACTAATGAACACAGATCAGTAAAAGATATGCAAGGTAATCTCTTACCAGTGGAAAACTCCATTGGAGATAATCCTCTAAACAGGTGAATCTACCTAAGAAAGTTCACTAGCCCATACCCTGGCAACAAAAAACAGGAACCAGGTATTTCCTGCTAGTAATCAATAGAGCAACTAAAGAAAATGCTACAGAAGGAAGTACTGCCATAGACTTAGCCGTAAGTAAAGATCTCACACTATCACCAAAAATTCGGTGCTGTAAAGTACCCACTGGAGTTCATGGACCTCTGTCCCCAGTAGGAATGGTTTTAGGAACAAGGAGCCTAACATATCAAGGATTCATTGTGTATCCAAGAATTATAGACAAAGACTTTAAGGGAGAGATTGAGAGTATGGCTGACTAAAGAAAAGTATGCCGCTTAAAGTGGGGAGATATAATTGCTTAGTTTTTAACTGTTTCTGTATGTCAAAGGCAACACAGATCTAATTGAAAGAAGAAACAGAAGTATTTGGAAGTACTGAAAGACAGGCTTTTAAACAAACTATTGTTACTGACCAGAGACCACAACTAAAATTGAAATTTAATGGTATTCAAGAGGACACAGGAGCTGATATAACTTTAATCTCACACGAATCTTGGAATCCACCTTGGCCACTCTGTAGGTATCTACAGTTTGTTGGGATTGGAACATTATTTCAAGTAAAACAAAGTGTCAGAGAAATGTGTAGGACCAGAAGGTCAAATAGGAAGATTAAAGCCTTATGTGGCAGATATTGCTATAAACCTATGGGAAGAGATCTCCATAACAAAGGTGAGGTCGGATGAATATTTCTTCAGTCTCAGACAAGAGATACCTATTTTAATCAACAATGTGTATTTACATCTTATGAAATATGACGTGATTGCTTCTGTCTTTAAATGAGTGAGAATCCCATCCCACAAACATGGAGTCAGGCATAGAACGAGAGTGACTAGAGTGTAGTTTATGTGTGGATTCATAAAGATCTAATTTTACCTTGATAAACAGAAAGGAGGAATAAGATTAACTGAAATACACTAGATTGGAGGAAAAAAATTGCTGAATTAGATCAACCTGTACACTTTAAAGATGTTTTAACATCAGAATGGAAATCAAAGGATATGTTTCATTGGGGAAGACATTTCTTTTTCTATGTTTTCACAGGTGATAAAATACTATGGGTTCCATCAAAATTGATAAGGATCCTATCTGAGCAATAGAAGTTTCTACATGGAAGGAACAACTCAAGGAAGAAAGAGATACAGAAAGACAGCAACACAGATGGTGCAGGAAGCTGATCCTTTCTGCCTGGGGACATCTCAACAAACCATTTGAGGAGGGATAGATCATTAGGCAGACCGGTAGATTTGGAAACCTTGATGCTGAAATGGACATTTGGTGAGTGACAGGTGATCAGAACTGCACTTATGAAGGATCATCAATGGATCTTCACATTAGGACATTTGAACAGTTGAGTTTATGAGATTAATAATTGTTTCTGTTTTAATAGCTAAACTGTGTATTATTTTTAGCTTAAACATTAAGAGAGAAATGTACAAGAAATTCAATCCAGTAACATGGCTGCCGTGGTAGGAATCACATTTAGAGACCTTCTAATTCTGTAAAGCAGCTAGAATGACATATATTTAATCCCTCTGACTGGAACACAGACATGCTCTTAGCACACACATTTAATCCCAAACAATGTAGATAAGTTAGATTGTAGAAGAAAGCACCCATGTTTTAAAGTAATGAATCAGAGAAAATTTTGACAGAATGAGTCAAAGATGGGATATGCCCAACTCTAAGGAGAACAGACAGGAAAGAGAAGCTACTTAAGAACAGTATAGTAAAGTTGAGACAGTAGAGCGTGATGCTGTAGAGAGAGAGAGTAGAGAAGACAATACAGTAGAGAGTTCAGTAGAGAAGATAGTACAGTAGAGTTTTCAGTTTTCAGTACAGTACAGTACAAGCATTTCCATCAGTTCAGTTGAGCAGTCAGTTCAGCTGAGCTCAGTCAATTGGGAGTTAGTGCAGTGAAATTAGTGCAGAGAGGGGAGTTGAATTCATCAGTGAGTTTGAGTTCATGCAGTTCAGTGCGTGTCAACACAAGCAGCTGAAGCCAGAGAATAAAAAGGATAAAGAAGATTAGAGGAGATTGCCAGAGTTAGTTTGAGACCAAGTAGAGCAATTCAGTCAGAAGCTGAGAAAGCCATATTGAATCAATCAGCTTGGAGAGAAGTTTGAGCCAGAAGAGCTGAGTTTAACAAACCAGTAAGTTAGGTGCATTTCTTTCCTTGTTCCTTTGTCCTTCTCTCCTTCCAGACTTGAGAAAAATAAGCTGGTCCCACCATTTCAATAAGTGAGGTGTCAGCTGACAGTCTTTCAGGTATTCATCCCATTGTCCTCACTGCTCAGGACCCTTCTTAGGCCTGGGCAGTGCTTGGCCTTGCTTCCACCTCCCCCAGGTCTGACTAGTGTGCAACTGTCCAACCGTTCCTAGATGAATCAGACATGAGCCTGGCAACTTGCTAATGGGCCAAAATGTTTCTCTAGATACCACAGGCTCACATATAAAATGCCTATGCAAAGTATGAGTATTTCTTTTGGAGTTGTTGGACAGTTAGGTTCCAAAGGCCACCTTCGAGCATTACAGACTATTGCCAGTACTCTTGGCTACCCTTCAGATTTTGATGGTAAGACCTAATTATTGAAAATAATACATACTTGATTTAGCAAAAACAAAGTCGACAAAACTAAGCTTGGTGTAGCTACTACAAGAGAAAAATAACCATCGATTACACCCAAATATTAACCCTCTGCTCTGCAATAATGGCTGGCCTGGAAAGACATGTGAAATGGAAGTTTCTGGTTTCTTTGAAGATTCAGTTGAGTCATGTGACATTTTGCACAAAGCTGTGTTATGAGAGGGCATGAGATGGTTTGTTATAAGCTGTCTTGTGTGAGGAATGTGACTTTGGTCAGTTGAGAACATGGGTAGACTCTGAGGAGAGGACATTATATAGAAGTCCACAGACAGTGAGACATAATTTTTTTTTAAATTTTTTTTATTAATTACACTTTATTCATTTTGTATCCCCCCATAAGCCCCTCCCTCCTCCCCTCCCGATCACACCCTCCCTCCCCTTTCTGCATGCATGCCACTCCCCAAGTCCATTGATAGGGGAGGTTCTGCTCTTCTTTCTGATCTTAGTCTATCAGTTCACATCAAAAGTGGCTGCATTGTCCTCTACTGTGGCCTTGTAAGGCTGCTCCCACCTCAGGGGGGAAGTGATCAACGAGCAGGCCAATCAGATTATATCAGAGGCAGTCCCTCTTCCCATTACTATGTAACCCACTTGGACACTGAACTGACATGGGCTACACCTGTGCAGGGGTTCCAGATCATCTCCACGAATAGTCCTTGGTTGGAGTATGATTTTCTGGGAAGTTCCCTGTGTTCAAATTATCTTGTTCTGTTGCTCTCCTTGTGGGGTTCCCGTCCCCTCCAGCTCTTACTATTTCCCACTTCTTACATAAAATTCCATTCACTCTGCCCATCAGTTGGCCATCAGGCTCAGCATCTGCTTTGACAGTCTATACTGCAGAAGCTTTTAGAGGCCCTCTGTGGCAGGTTTCAAGGTTGTTTCCTGTTTTCTTCTGGCTTTCAGAGGCCCTCTGTAGCAGGTTCCGAGGTTGTTTCCTATTTTCTTTTTCTTCTGATGTCCATCCTCTTTGCCTTTCAGGATGGGGATTGAACATTTTAGTTAGGGTCCTCTCTTTTGCTTAGTTTATTTAGATGTACAGATTTTAGTGGGTTTATTCTATGTTGTATGTTTATATGAGTGAGAATATACCATGCGTGTCTTTTTGCTTCTGGGACAACTCACTCAGGATGATCCTTTCCAGGTCCCACCATTTACCTGCAAATTTCATGATTTCCTTATTTTTCATTGCTGAGTAATACTCCATTGTATAGATGTACCACAGTTTCTGCATCCATTCTTCAGTTGAGGGGCATCTGGGTTGTTTCCAGCTTCTGGCTATTACAAATAAAGCTGCTACAAACATGGTTGAGCAATTGTCCTTTTTGTGTACTTGCGCCTCTTTTGGGTATATGCCTAGGAGTGGTATGGCTGAATCTTGAGGAAGCACTATTCCTAGTTGTCTGAGAAAGCGCCAGATTGATTTCCAGAGTGGTTGTACCAGTTTACATTCCCACCAGCAGTGGAGAAGGGTTCCCCTTTCTCCACAACCTCTCCAGCATGTGTTGTCCCTTGAGTTTTTCATCTTGGCCATTCTGATGGGTGTAAGGTGAAATCTCAGGGTTGTTTTGATTTGCATTTCCCTAATGGCTAATGAGGTTGAGAATTTCTTTAAGTGCTTCTCTGCCATTCGATATTCCTCTATAGAGAATTCTCTCTTTAGCTCTGTTCCCCATTTTTTAAGTGGATTACTTGGTTTCTTGCTTTTCAGCTTGTTTAGTTCTTTATATATATTGGATATGAGTCCTCTGTCAGACAAAGGGTTGGTGATGATTCTTTCCCAATCTGTAGGCAGTCGCTTTGTTTTGATGACGGTGTCCTTTGCTTTACAGAAGCTTTTCGATTTCATGAGGTCCCATTTATTGATTGTTGCTCTTAGAGCCTGTGCTGTTGGTGTTCTGTTCAGGAAGTTATCGATGTATCTGTCAAAGAAAATGTTAAATCCAAAAAATTCCTGACACAGACCGTCCAAGAAATCTAAGACAATATGAAAAGACAAAACTTAAGAATAATAGGAATAGAGGAAAAAGAAGACTCTCTTCTCCAAGGCCCAGAAAATATTTTCAACAAAATTATTGAAGAAAATTTCCCCAAGTTAAAGGAGAAGCCAATAAGGATACATGAGGCCTACAGAACACCCAACAAATTTGACCAGAAAAGAAAATCCTCCTGCCACATAATAATCAAAACAGTAAGTATACAGAACAAAGAAAAAATACTAAAAGCTGCAAGGGAAAAAGGCCAAGTAACATATAACGGCAAACCCATTAGAATCACACCTGACTTTTCAACAGAAACTATGAAAGCCAGAAGGGCCTGGACAGATATCATGCAGACCCTAAGAGAACACCGATGTCAACCCAGGAGACATAATTTTTTGGATTGACATTTCTGCACTGACACTTCAAAACTTGACTTCACAAAGAAATGTTCCAGAGAACTTCTCAGGGCAATACAAATGAGTCTTGCAGCTTTCACTGACTTGTTCTGATCTGTTGAATTGTGCTGACTCGTGTTGCTGCTTTAGGTGTTGGCCTTTGGGCTGTGCTGCTGGTATCCAAACAGTGAAGAGTGGACTTATCCCAAAGAACTACTTCTTAAAAAGTCTACAACCCCTTTTACCTAATAAGCTTCTTTCTCCCGTACCTCTGGTTAGTGGGTAGAAAGGAGGTGTAAGCATTTAAGAACCCTAAATAAAGTAGGTTAGGTGAAAAATCTAAGCCTACAGACATGTTCACTGGTGTGATAGTGCCATGAGCATCATTAGAATAACCATATTATCACTTAGATTGTATAAGTCCCACTTCAAAGGATGAAACCTGTATCTGGCACCTTTATATGGCTTAGACCCTGTGGCCAGACAGATCTTAAGTCCTAGGCAGAACATATTATTGTTATATTGTTAAGTTTACAGAGTATTAAACTGATCCCAATGACTTATCTATGGTTATATCCGTAGGTCAATGCATCTCCTGTCCCTCATCCAAGAAGCTTATGATTTCACCAGATTTTGATTAACACAATTGGCAGAGGTAAAAAATAAAAGATAATATAGATTCCTAAGCCTAATAGGGATATATAAACTGAAACGCAAGGATCAATGCAGAAACGGAGGTGGAAAGAGTATAAGAGCCAGAGGTTTTGGATAATTATGCAGAAACATAATCTTCTGGCACAGAAGGGCAGTTGTACAAGTAAGGTCATAGTAGTTGTGTCAGCATATACAAAACCTGTAAGGCCCAAGGCGGACCAAGTACCAGCAAAGAGAAAGCAGTTGGCACATTATCCCACACCAATATATAGAGCACCTGGCAATAATCAGCTGCTGGGAGAGGGACAACATTCTCCAAGAGTTATATCTCCTCGTAAGCTAATCACTGTTTAGGAGATGATACATCAAAGATTTTTGGAGAGCACAAAATTGTTTTTGAAGGATTAAAAATGAAATATTTGGGTGTGTAAGAAAGGGGTGAATTGGGGAATGACAGGGGTGAATATAATTAAAAATGCATAAATATATATAAAAGAATTTCAACTTTGTGAATGAGACTACATTTTGTTTCAGCGCTGATAAAAAGGAGAAATATATCAAGCTGACAGAATACCATGACTAACTGATGTTGAGATAAAGTTTAGCTGTGTTCTTTAAGTTAGGCTTCAATTCCAGGACTCAGAGATCCTCCTGCTGCAGTGTCAAGAGAAAAACTACAGGTATGTGACTGGCCTAGATTCATACTGAAATTTTTTAAAATTTTTCCTATTAAAAATAAAATATTTTATTTTAAATTCGTTGTTGCCATATATTGGCTTTACAAAGATTGAAGGGAATAAAAACAATTTTCATATTTTTACTTATAAAAGTCTTTCAGGTTAATTGGGATAATAACAAAGACGTCATAGATATTTTAGAAGATTACAAAGGTTCTTAACGACATGTAATTGTATAAGGATTATGGGACTCATTCATGTGGCAGAAGTTAGTGACTTGGATAAGGCCATTCATGAAGAATTGATAAATTTACATGGATATAATAGTAACATATTTGTTGCATGTGCGAAAGAACACCACAGCAAAAAGCACCTTATGGAGAAGGTTATTTTGGTTTCTGGTCCCTGTGGGGTAGTCCATGTGGTGGGGGACTCATGGCAGCAGGAAGCTGAGCAAGAAGTTAAGAGGTCACACCATCAGCCTCAAACACACAGCAGAGAGAGTGAGCTGGAAGTGGGGCAAAGAGATAGTCTCTAAGGTCAACCCCTGGCTTTGGCTTCCTCCAGCAACTCTCCGCCTCCCAAGGTTTCCGTAAATTCCCTAACAGTGCCACCAGCCAGGAGCTCAAGGGTTCACATCCGTGAATTTGCTGGGGACACGTATCATCCAAACTACCACTATGGATTCAGTAGGTTTTTCAAATGTTATGATAAGGGATCCTACAAACGAAGTGGAATGGCAAAGGTGGTAAAAATGAATATAAGAATTAGGGTAAAATAGTGTTTTGTGTCTAAGGTGCAATTAAATATTACACAATTATTAAAGTGACAAGATTGATAGACTATTTAAAAAAACACAGGAACTCAAAGTTTTTCATTGACTACATGGAGTTTAAAATACAGAAATGTTACTTAAAGAGTTCAGACAGGATAGTCCTAGAAATATCTGCGGTTTTATTATGAGTCAGCATGCGCTGCAAAAACTAACGAGTTGTCAGTGGGCAGATGTAATGCAAAGCCCAGTTTTCATATACAGAAGGAATGTAAATGAAGGAGCAATTTCAGATGAAGCCTGAACTTCATAGTTTTCTTACCATCCGGAATTCAGAAAGAGGAGGAAAACAGCATCAAAGGGGAGCAAGATGTGTCAAGCACGTCAGAAATAGAGAGTATGTAATAACAGGGATAGTGAATAAATTTTAAAAATAGACCTCTGCCTTAAATAATGTCTGCAATCTTAGCAGGAAAATTCTTTTTTTAAATTTTTTAAAACATTTTTTTTTCTGTGTAAGCTTGGCTGTCCTAGACCTACTTAGCAGACCAGGTGGCCTCAAACTCACCTGCCTCTGCCTGCCAGAGTGCTGGGGTTACAGGCATGAGAAGAATAATTCTTAATTGTGTGCAAATCCTCAAGAAAAGTTTTCAAATCACCACTGAAAACATACTCACATCTTGCTATTTACTTCTTTTCCCTGTATCTTGCAATACACTGAACCATCTAAATCATCCTAACATGCCTTGATAGCCTCTATAATAATGAATTTTAAGTATCAATTTGTCTAGTGTTTGGTACCTAATTTCCTCAAACAGCAGTGTTGGTGTTTCTCGGAAAGCATTTTTGAAGTATTTATAATCAGCATGTTTTGAAGAAAGTATATTGTCTTCCACAGTTTGTATGGGCCTTATCGCTCAGCTGGATTCTCAGAACAAGAACTGGTCTACTCAAAAATAATTACATATTTCCTTTAAAAAATTTTAATTCTTTATATCTCTTGTGATATGCCCATAGATGGCAGAAGAGTAGGTGCTCCAAACACTTTAGCTGTTAAGAATGCACATGTAGATGTGAGTTGTCTTTGTTTCCCAATATAGACAGACACACTTTTAAAGGATACAGATACATATAACTGAAACTAATATATTCAGCATTACATTATGACAATTCTTTTTTTTTTTATTAATTTCAATTTCATTAAGTCAACTTCACAACACTACATATAAGGTTTTTTTTAATTATTATTTTTAAAAATTTTCTGTTTGGAGAGTACGTGCATGTTAGTGTAGGTATCCACAGGGTCTAGAACAGGGCAAGAATCCTCTGGAGATGGAGTTTCAGGAGGTTGTGTACCTTCCCATGTAAGTTCTGGGGATCAAACTCTGGTCTTCTACAAGACCAGCAAATGTTCTTAAACCACTGAACTATGAGCTACCATGTACAGAAAAACAAGAACAAAACAAAATGAAACAAATAAACAAACAGTAAGTGATGTGAAACCTATACAAAGGAAATAAAGTTGAGAATATGAGAAAGATTAAATCAGTTCAAAGATGGCATTATTATAATTGAATGATGGAGGTCATGATTCAGTCAAAGAATGAGCTTTGTTTGGGAAATGTGGACAAGAATAGTGAGTTGGTACCACAAGAACTTATTTTTTTTTTTTGAATTTTATTTTTTTCTTATCAGTTACATTTTATTAACTCTGTATCCCAGCCGTGTCCCGATCCCTCATTCCCTCCCAGTCCCTCCCTCCCTCCCTCATCTCCACCATGCCCCTTTCCAAGTCCACTGATAGGGGGGACCTCCTCCCCATTCATCTGATCCTGTTTTATCAGGTATCTTCAGGACTGGCTGCAAAGCTCTCCTCTGTGGCCTAACAGAACTGCTCCTCCCTTGGGGGGTGGGGAGGCCAAAGAGCCAGTCATTGAGTTCCTGTTAGAAAGAGTCCTTGTTCCCCTCACTATGGGAAGCCAGTTGGTTACTGAGCTACCACAGGCTACATCTGAGCAGAGGTTCTAGGTTACATTCATACATGGTCCTTGGTTGCATGTCAGTCTCAGAAAAGACCCTGTGCCCAGATATATTTGGTCCTTGTGGAGCTCTTATCCTTTCCTCATCAGACTAACTCCCCTTCTTTCTTATGATTCCCTGTACTCTGCCAAAGGTTTGGTCTTGAGTCTTTGCTTTGAAAACACTGCTAGTTAGAGTCTTTCAAATGCGTTCAGTAGACTCCTGTCATATGTTCAATGCGCATCCCCTCTGTCTTTCTAAACGAGGATTGATCATCTTACCCCATGTCCGCTCTCTTGATTATCTTTTTTAGGTGTATAGATTTCATTATGTTTATCATATCTTATAGGTCTATATAAGTGAGTATATACCGTGTTTGTCTTTCTCCTTCTGGGATATTTCACTCAGGATGATCCACAAGAACTTATTATTCCTGGAAATTTGGAGCCCTGTGGCAAGTTTAAAATTGAGAAAAACTGGTCTGGCACAAACAGTATCTTGACTCTTCCTCCTCTTCTTCCTTCTTTTTCCTCCTCTTTTAGTTTATATATTATTATTGGGAAGATTTAAATATCATAGCCAAAATAGTAATGTACATCAAAATGCTAGTCCAAAAATACCATAAAAAGACCACTTTTTTTCCTCTCTCTCTCTCTCTCTCTTTTTTTTTTTTTTAAAAAAGACCACATTTAAGGCAACCTCACTGTTATGCAGATGTTTATGTGGGAAAGGCAGAAACAGTACTCTCATTATTTCTCTCTCAGTGAGAAGCTGCAGTTAATTCAATATTATTAAAAGTGTTAAGAAAAACCAGCTTACCGTTAACTCATTTGCCATTTAATTTTTTAAAAAATTGTTTTATGTATATGGTGTTTTGTTTGCATGTACAACTGTATACCACATGCATTCCTAACGCACATGAAGTCCAGAAAAGAGCATTAGATACTGTGGAACTGGAGTAATAGACAGTTGTGAGCTGCCATATTGGTGCTAGGAATCAAATCCGGGTCTTCAGGATGAGCAGCCAGTGCTCGTAACCTGCCCCCCTCATCTTCTACACCCTGAAGAATTATTCACATTAGAAATTACAGTTTTTTGGCATCTATGAACCCTAGGAAATTTTGCCATTTCACTTTAGCTGTAGTTGGATTTCATGATTATATTGAGAGAAATGTTGTAGACTATGCTACACATTTCATGTCCAAAATTAAGAAATCAAAAACATACTAATGCTTATACATTGGCAACTAAACAAGCAGAATAAGTTACTTTGCACAGTAGGACTTTGAGATTTCTCATGAATTGATAAACTCCCTTCTGTGGCCAGGAAGATATTTTGACCTGAGGCAGTGACTTTAGTTAAGACTGTAAACTCTCTCTGCTTTTTAGAATTAAGATTTCTTGCCAGACATAAAGTTTCTGAATTCCATCTATTTGTGGTAAAGGGCATAATTCACTGATATGTTCCTAAATGCTCACATTTCACTGATTCCTGGTGATTATGAAAATTATTGAACACAAATTCATAGGAGCTCCACATGAATGCCAGTGATTGTGAAAAATCTGTTGATTATGGAGTAGATGCCATTACTGTAGTCCACCTTTGCGCACTCTGAATTCAAAGCCTGTGATTATGTCTTGGTACTTTCTGAAATAATGGAAATCATTTGATATACTGGGGAACTGATTTTTCTTCACTTAGACTATTTGAACAATTTGCTAAATTTACACCAAATTTTAAAGAATAGAATTATATAACAGCAGGAATGATTTTAGGAAAAGTTAGAAAGTGATTGAAAATGTTCAAGGTGTTTTTATTTCTTTGCCCCTTAACTTGATGTCATATCATGGCTCTTTTTATTTGTTTTTATTTTTATTTTTTTTTTGCTCCTTGACCTGATGTCATGACATGGGCCTTTTTTATTTGTAAATTATCTTATATATTTTCAAGGCAACAGTTACTCTGCTAACAAATCTCAGCTGGAGGCAATGAAGTAGAGGTGAACTTTCATTCTGAGATTATTCCAGTAATGGTAGGCAGTATATAGGTTCTCGATGATAATAGTTCTTAATACAAATATGAGGAATTCTGAAATGAGAAAATAATTAGGAAAATTTCACTAACACATGAAACCACTGGATGCAGGACTAGAGGAGAACAAGATGCCATCGTACCTCTGCTCTAGAAAATCATGCATGCAAGTGAGTTAATTCTTGATAAGAGTGAAACATTTCATCATAATCTATTTATAGTGGTGGGAATGTATATCTACTTCAGTTAAAATGTCTGTAAGTTCACTATGTTTCTTTTTTTATACTCACAGAATGACATTTTAAAAATTGTGAAAATTGGTTTCTTGGTTTCATTGATTTTTTGAATTGTTCTTATTGTTTCTAATTTATTGATTTCAGCACTGAGTTTGATTATTTCCCCATCTACTCCTCTTGGGTGTGTCTGCTTCTTCTTTTTGTTAATTTTCCATTAAATTTTTTTTATTTATTACAATCTATCCACTTTATATCCCAGGTGTAGCCCCTCCCAATCCCACCCTTTTTTTTGTGTGCTATCTAATGTGCAGTTGCTTGCATGAGCTGTCTCAAACTTCTTTCTGAAGGCACTTAGTGCTATGAACTTTCCTCTTAGCACTGCGTTTGTTGTGTCCCATAAGTTTGAGTAAGTTGTGCCTTTATTTTCATTGAATTCCAGGAAGTCTTTAATTTCTTTCTTTATTTCTTCCCTGACCCAGCTGTCATTGAGTAGAGAGTTGTTCAGTTTTCATGCATGTGTAGGCTTTTTGCTGTCTCTGTTTTGTTGAGGTCTAGTTTTAGACCATGGTGGCCTGATATGATACAAGGGGTTATTTCAGTCTTCTTGTATCTGTTCCTTCTTGGTGACCAACTTACAATTGGGCCATGGCCAGTGCTTTCTCCACCTGGAGAAAAAGCTTTGAGACTAATGGGTTCCTGCCTTCAAATTTTGGACCAAAGTTTTATTTCCTGCCTGCTTTTGACTAGGCCCACGTGATGTCTAGGCCTTATTGCTCCTCCCAGATGCTCACCTCCATCCTACCCTGCCTCTATGGGTGGGTGTCCCTGGACCTCAGTTCTGTGAAGGAGCAGCAAGAATATAAGCTTTTTTATGGTGACAGATGTATATTATGGAAACAACTACAGGCTCAATATTGTCCTGGAGCAAGTCCTGGCCACATTCCACCCTGTTCCAGATGGTGTCCTGGGGGGAGTTTCCATTAAAGCAGTTTTATAACCTGAAAAAAATGTGAAAATTATATAGGAAGATGAAAATACTCTAAAATGAGATCTCCAATAAATAAATTAACAAAATTATTAAACATTTACGTAATTTTGAAAACAATGTGATAAAATATAGAGAAGCTATGCTTAAAAATGTTTTCTATTCTTTAACCATAAAATGAGAAGAAAATATCTTAAGAAGCCAGTACACTAAAATAATACTTTTAAGCAATTGTATACACTTTAAGGTAATGTTTCAGAACTTCCCTACTCCAAGAGGAAGTCAGCTTGTTTTTAAATCATAAAATAATTATCAGAGATTTATTACTGAAGGAGATTACACACACACGCGCACACACACACACACACACGAAAGAAATATAATTGGAGTCACAAATAACAGGAGACAATACCCCAACTAAATGTCTTTAGTCACCCAGTGAAATATTCAGTTCTAGGAATGGAGTTGCATCTAGTTGAGTTGTTGGTAAAGGGATCCCATGGTAATCCAGGAACAAATCACAGTATTGTTAAAGCTATTGGTCACTCTCTACAAACTGATGGTAAGGGTTGCTGAAGACAACACTTCCATATCTCACTGAACATAGAGAACTTGAGTTGGTGCCCAATTTGATTCTTTACTCCTTCTGAGAAGTGCTCATGGTTCTGTAAGTTACTCTGCTGACAGGTGAGAGAGGTAACCACCAACCCAGGTACAAAACCTGTGATCAGCTTGTAAGATATGCCAGTATAATATTGGCACAAATGTTATGTTACTAACAACTCTGATTAGATTCCATCCATGAGACCCATTCCTTTCCCGTTTTCCTTCAGAAAAGAGCAGGCCTCCCAGGGAGATCAGCTGAACCCAGAAAACCAGGCTTGAGGTCTCCCATCAAGGCTGGACGAGGGCTTTTAACAGCAGAGCAGTGTCCTGGCTTGGAGAGGATGTGGTCTTTCCCGCATGGTCCTCCTGATACATGCTGATTCTGCTTACATGACCATGAGCCTTAGATTGGATAGGTCATAAGCTTAAGGGAAAACCAAATACTATTGTTGTGCTAAAGAATCGTAGCAATAAAATGACTCCTGACAACGTTCTGCTATACCCCCAGATCAGTGCTTGACTTGGCCATCTTCAGAGAGCCTTCCTCCTGTAGTAGGTGGGAACACAGATACCCACAACTGAACAACGTGCAGAGACTGAGAGATTTTAGAACGTTCAGCCTTAAATGGCTATTTTGATCAAACCCCTCCCTTCGGTGCTCGAGTAGTGATGAAGAGGAGATAGAAGCATTGTAGCCAGCAGGGATATATGACCCAAAGGATACAACAGGACACAATAAGATTGATGCCCATCTGAACTCTCAGGGACACTGCAGCAAGCACAAGGTCTGCCCAGGTTCAAACCAGGCAGAGTCTAATGCTAAGAAGTAGACATGGGAGCCTACCGTAACCTAGAAGCTAGCTGCAATGTACATCAGCTTGCAAAGAAAATTAGCTTTCTCTAATAATCTCATTGCTTATATTAGCCACACTTCAGGGAGCTCCATGCCCAGCAGAAGGTGGCCAGAACAAAGGAAATGCAACAGTATTTTTTATTTATTTATTTATCTATCTATTTATTTATTTATTTATTTATTTATTTATTTATTTTGTGTGTGTTGTTTTGTTTGTTTGTGCTTTGTCTTACTTGCATGTGTGTCATGGTTTCTGATTTTGTGATTTTACGGTATGTGTGTGTTTGAGTTTTTATTTTTAATTCTAATTTATTTGTGTGTTCTTTGATTGCTCATGTTTATTTTCTTTCTAAAGAGAGAGAAAATAAAGGATGTGGATTTATGTAGTTGGGGAGATAGGGAGTATCCAGAAGGAGTCAGGGAAGGGGAAAACCATGATAAGAATATATTGTACAAAAATGTCCAATTTTTGAAGATTAAAGTGTTTCTTCTGATGTGGAGACCTACAGATAAACATTAAGTGGAGGTTTTGGAATCCTGTGGAAGAGGGCGAATTAGAATTCAAGGAGTCAGAGGGGTAAAAACACCATAAGAAAACCTATAAAATCAAATAACATGGGCATACAGGGGCTCATACACTCTGAACTGCCAACCAGACATCATGCACGGGGCAGACCTAGGCCTAGCTAGCTCAGGACTTGAAATCCTACCAATCCACGCTGGAAATCGCTGCTCTGGGAAGCTCTACCCCCTAACAATTCCTATATAAAGGGTGTGTTTAACTTAGCTCTCTGCTGCCTTCTCCAAGGAGCAGAGACAGCTGTGCGAAGCTCGGGGATTGGTGGGCTTTCCTGTTCAGGGATTGGTCAGTTTTCTTGCACAGAAATTGGTGGTTTTTTTCTGAGAAGCTCAGGGATTGGTCAGTTTTACTGCTCAGGGATTGATGGGTTTTTGTCCAGTCTTTTCATCTCAAATTTACATAATCTGGTGTGAGTCCTACTGAGAGGTTGGAGATGATAGTTACAGAGGTCTGAGTGGATTGGGGAACTGGGCTGCTGGAGCTTCCTTAGGCAGGGATCTAGCCTCTTTTCTGCCTTGAGGGGTTATAAAGTATACAGAGTGTACAAAATGTACAAATTGGAGGCAGTAGGCTGAAGCAGGAAAGCACCAAAGGTTGTCATCTTAGCGCAAGCCCCCATGGGGGTGGCAGTAGCATTCGGAGTCACCTCAGCTTGGGGTGGGTTGGGATGGCCAAAGCTTGGAATTGCCTCAGCCTGGGGCATCCTCTGCAGTGGGCTTGGGGTGGCAGATTGTCTCAGCTTCAGTCTTACAGTCTCCTTTTGCATTGTTACCAGTTCTTTTAACTCCCTGCCAGCCCTCCTCCCAGTTTGCAGCCTAGTTTCTTCAAATGTTTCTGCCAACCATTCCTCCCTCAGTTCCTCAACAAGTGTGCTTAAACAGTCGCTTCTCTAATTTACCTATCATCTATGTATCTATCTATGTATCTATCTATGTATGTATCTATCTATCTATCTATCTATCTATCTATCTATCTATCTATCCATCCATCCTAACAGTTCCAACCTATGCCAACCTTTCTAGCCTATCTGCTCAGCTCAGCTTCTCCTGGCTCAGCTGTCACCAATTGTCTTCTCACTCTAGCAGCACAATTCACTTTCAACTGTCTCCTATTTTCACTATGTTCAATCTCTTCTTTATCCCTACTCAACCTTCTCTCTTCCTGCACCAACTGTCTCCTCTGACCCTCCTCTTCTGCAAGTTGCACCCTACTACTGCTCTTCTTCTTCAGCCTCTGCTGGCTTTTTACAACCTCTCCTGTTTGCAGAAGTCTGAGAGGCAACCAACGCTGAAGTCATAGGGTCAACTGGGAATATTTTAAAGTGCCAGGCACACAAAAGAGTTCACACTGCTGGTCTTCATGTGGGACTCCTATAGTGGGAGCGGGGCTTTGGATTCCTTCTCCTGGCGAAGCCTCCTTTTCTAGCCTCAATAGGAGAAAATGCACGTAGTTTTACTGCAACTTGATATGCCAGGGCTGGTTTTTATACATGGGAGGTCTCTTCTTTTTCTGAGAAGGAGAGGAGACGTGGATTTGGATGGTGAGAGGGAGTGGAGGGAAAGGGAGGAGAGGAGGGAGGGGAAGCTGCTATTGGGATGTAAAGTAAATACATTACTTAAACAATAAAAAAACGTTTTAAAAAGCATGTTTCTTCGTAGTGGGTGTCATGAGAGCTACTTGTAATCTCAGCATTTGGAAGGCTGGGGAGGATAACCAGTTCAAGCCAATTTAAGCTCAAAAGGTAGACTTTCTAAAAAAAAAAAAAAAGGTTTGTATAATATTTTAAAGAAGTGTCTTGAAGGATTCATGAGGTTAGAGAGAAATAAAATGAAAAGCATCAACAGCAGGGATTTCCTAGCAAAAGCATTTCTGCAACCACGTTCCGTGACAGGACTTATGCAACAGCATTTTAGTCAGAATGATAAACAGTCCCAGCAACACGGCTGGGAAGAAGACTTGTTTCATATGAGCACAGGCACTGTCCTGTGAATAATGGCCGAGGCCAAATGCAGGAACAGAGCCTAGTTTAACAGCAGTGTGTGTTCAGTTTCAAAACTGAATTCCAGCATTTAATGTACGGGATAATTATTGCAAATATGAATTTTCTTATTCCATTTTAAAAATCCTTTTCTAAATGTTAGGATTTAAGTGTAAAAGGTAATGGTTTTACATAGGAAATAGTGTATATCTGTGAAAGCAATTAAAGCTTTATAAATGCTAAATCATTAAAATTTAAATAGTATATGTTCATAAATTTTTAGAACTTCTAATTTTTCCTTTGATTTATTAATCAGTTGGTTCAATAAAATAATTGAAGAACAATGAATTTCTTCAGCACTTTTCTGACACCTACAAGATATGTAATTACTATAATTATAACGATGAAATCATAATCTCTAAGGCTGTTTTTAAAAATTCTTTAACGAATGGGGACATGAGGGAGAGATAGAGGCAAACATGGAGTCAGATGGGGAGACAGGGAGACATAAAGAGGGAATGGGCAAGACAGAGGGAGAGAGATACAGAGACAGAGAGAGAGAGACAAAGACAAGCAAACAGACACACACAAAGAGAGAGAGGGTTTTCTGGGGTGTCTGGGGTCTTTTTGTGTGCAGCACCTAAAACAGCTGGAGCGCCTGTCACCTCTGGTGATGATGTAAGTGGTTAGGTCCCTGAGAACAGGCTGGTGAGAATGCCTGATTGCTAACATCCCTCTATTTGCACCTATAGATCATCTATTTGCACCTATAGTTCATGTTATTTTTGCATGATTAGGTTATCATAAAGACAGATATCTTCTCAGTTTTTAGTGTTTCAGTTTTCAGTGATTATGAATATTTATATCTCTTCAAACTCGAACTCCCAGACTGAATATCTATAGTGATGTATCAGTAAGTGGAGTATGTTATATTAACTATAATATATTATGTACATATAATTCATATATCTTATGATTAATGTATGAATGAATTTATATGTGAATTAATATATATATATATATATATATATATATACATAATTATCATCAATCCCAAGAACTGACAGAAACACTTATAATGAAAAACATTTATACTTACGATTGCATTCTAATTTGGAAAAATAAAATTGTTACAGAAAAACAATGAACTTTTTTTATTCTAAAGAAGTATTGTGTACACTGAACTTAATATAATAAAGGTATTAATTCAGTAATGTCTCCATCAACACAGAAGTGGGTACTTCTTCCTTTGGAGTTTTCTGAGAATAAAAGGAACCTAAGCATATATACTTTATTTTTTAAAATATTTATGTCAATGCTTCATAAACAAGACTTTTATTTATATCACTGAAAGTTTACAGAAAGAATAAATAAATATTTCTATATAATAAATGCACAATTATATTTTATTTTATATATACATATTTAACATAGACACCACATGAAAACTCTGTAGAACTTAATTGTATGGATATAAAATGTTGTAGTTTCTAAATGGGCCTTTCTCATATTATTCTTAAGAATAATGTAGGCAATCTCATTTTCCAGCCAGTGTTACTGGGTCAGAAAATGCTTTCTGTGGAACCAATGGTAACTCTTGGGATAAGCTCACTAGCTTGACAAGTGGAAACAGTGAGCTCTGGGTTCAGTGATAGGCAGTGCCTCAGTATAGAAAGTAGACAGCTATCAAGAGAGACCTCCAATCTCAACCAGTGCCATCGACTGTGTGAGTGCACACACTCACATGTGCTTTCACACACATGAATCTGCATAATGCTTCCTCACATAGATGAACCACACACACACACAGTCACACACAAATGTAATTTGTTTTAGTTCAATTTATTATTGTTATCAAGTCCATAGTTAGGGAAGGAAAAACATCACATAATTAATAACTATTATCATCATTAATAAGATTCAAAATCCTAATATATCTTTACAAAAAATGCAAGGCCAGGGAAACCCATTCATTAGTTAAAGGAAAGAAAGATGGAGAGTGAGCCACATTTAAAACAAATTTAAATGCTGAAATTGTGATACATTTATACAATGGAATACTACTTAGCAAATAAAACCAAGGAAATCATGAAATTTGCAGGCAAATAGTGGGATCTAGAAAAGATCATCTTGAGTGAAGTATCCCAGAAAGAGAAAGACACATGTATATGTGTATATACATGTGTATATACACACTGTGTATATTCACTTATAAGTGGATACTAGACCTATAATATAGGATAAACATACTAAAATCTGTACACCTAAGGAAGCTAAGCAAAAAGGAGCACCATGGATAGTATGCTCAATCCTCATTCAGAAAGGCAAATGGGATGGACATTGGAAGGATAAAACAGGAAACAGGATAGGAGCCTGCTACAGAGGGCCTCTGAAAGACTCTTCCCAGCACTGTATCAAAGCAGATGCTGAGACTCATAATCAAACTTTGGACAGAGTGCAGGGAATCTTATGAAAGAAGGGGGGAAATAGGAAGACCTGGAGAGGACAGAGTTCCACAAGGAGAGAACAGAACCAAAATATCTGGGCACAGGGCTCTTTTCTGAGACTGATACTCCAACCATGGACCATTCATGACATAACCTAAACCCCGGCTCAGATGTATCCCATGGCAGCTCAGTCTCCAAGTGGGTACCATAGTAAGGAGAACAGGGACTGTCTCTGACATGAACTCAGTGGCTGGCTCTTTGATGCTCTCCCTACCCCTGAGGGTGGAGCAGCCTTGCCAGGCCACAGAGGAGGACAATGCAGCCAGTCCTGATGAGACCTGATAGGCTAGGGTCAGCTGGAAGGGGAGGAGAACCTCCCCTATCAGTGGACTTGGAGGATATGAGTGAAGAAGGTTGGGATTGGGAGGGATTGAGGGAGGGGTCTACAGCTGGGATACAAAGTGAATAAACTCTAATTAAATATAAAAAATCAAATTTAATTAAAATTTTTTATTTAAGTTTATTTACTTTACATCCCAAGGGTACTCCTCCCTTTACTTCTCTCAGCCCCTCTTCGCCTTGTTTTCCATTCTCCACTTCCTTCCCCCCAAAAGGGACTCTCCTCACCCCCTTATCAACCCTCTCCAGCACATTAAGTTGCATCAGAACTGAGCATATCCTCATCCCCTGCAAAATATAAAACATATTTTTTCTATTGCCCTTTGTATTGGACCAATACTATACTACTTTGAGTTGTGATTTATAGCTTAATTGCAAAAATTGTTACTTAGTTTTTATCTTTATGCATTATTTGCTTTTGAAATTACCTAAAATGTGAATAATTATCAGGATCATACTTTATTTGGTATTCCTTATTATTGCAGTGTAAGTGTATGTATTCACATATTCAAATAAAAGAGTAAAACATTTTTAACTCTCCAAGAAATGATGAAGGTTGTGTTAACTCATTGATGATGGATGTTTAAAGTATTAAATACAGTCCATTAAGTATAAATACACTAAAATTGTATGTGGTGACAATTGATGCTATTACTACTTTTTTTGCTATGATGAATAGAAATACTAATGATGAATCAATAAATACCATTAGCTGAATACTTTATGCTGAGAATACACCAAGGAATGAATTTTTTGACTCATGGGGTGTTCATTTGTTCATCTTAAACATCTATTGACAAAGACATTTTCCAAGTGCTTATTACATCTATTCTCATCAGCAGCGTTCCAATCCTCTGGTTGTTATGTCTTGCCGTATCTTTTTGCTTTAGTTGATGTTTCCAATTCCATACGAAGGTAAGGAGATAAGATCATACTGTTTACTGAAAAATCTCTGCTCTTTTGTCTGTTTCTCCTGTACTAAAGATCCTTTCCATTTGATTGATAGTAAATTTGTATGCATTTAGTAAAGTAAAACTTTAATGCTCATTATATACCTTTATTATGAATATGTTTTTACAGTTATTTTTATTTTTTTGAATTTTATTTTTTTCTTATCAGTTACATTTTATTAACTCTGTATCCCAGCCGTGTCCCGCACCCTCATTCCCTCCCAGTCCCTCCCTCCCTCCCTCATCTCCACCATGCCCCTTTCCAAGTCCACTGATAGGGGAGGACCTCCTCCCCATTCATATGATCCTGTTTTATCAGGTATTTTCAGGACTGCCTGCAAAGTCCTCCTCTGTGGCCTAACAGGACTGATCCTCCCTTGGGGGGTGGGGAGGCTAAAGAGCCAGTCATTGAGTTCCTGTTAGAAATAGTCCTTGTTCCTCTCACTTTGGGAAACCAATTGGTTACTGAGCTACCACAGGCTACAACTGGGCGGAGGTTCTAGGTTATATCCATACATGGTCCTTGGTTGAATGTCAGTCTCAGAAAAGACCCTGTGCCCAGATATATTTGGTCCTTGTGGAGCTCCTATCCTTTCCTCATCAGACTAACTCCCCTTCTTTCTTATGATTCCCTGTACTCTGCCAAAGGTTTGGTCATGAGTCTTTGCTTTGAAAACACTGCTAGTTAGAGTCTTTCAAATGCGTTCAGTAGACTCCTGTCATATGTTCAATGCGCATCCCCTCTGTCTTTCTAAACGAGGATTGATCATCTTACCCCATGTCCGCTCTCTTGATTATCTTTTTTAGGTGTATAGATTTCATTATGTTTATCATATCTTATAGGTCTATATAAGTGAGTATATACCGTGTTTGTCTTTCTCCTTCTGGGATATTTCACTCAGGATGATCTTTTCTAGATCCCACCATTTGCCTGCAAATTTCATGATTTCCTCCTTTTTGATTGCTGAGTGGTTTTCCATTGTGTAGAAATATCACAATTTCTGTATCCATTCCTCCGTTGATGGACCTCTGGGTTGTTTCCAGGTTCTGGCTATTACAAATAAAGCTGCTATAAACATGGTTGAGCAAGTATCCCTTTTGTATACTTGAGCAAAGTTTGGGTATATACCTAGCAGTGGTATAGCTGGGTCTTGAGGAAGCACTATTCCTAATTGTCTTAGAAAGCGCCAGATAGATTTCCAGAGTGGTTGTACCAGTTTACATTCCCACCAGCAGTGGAGGAGGGTTTCCCTTTCTCCACAACCTCTCCAGCATATGTTGTCTCTTGAGTTTTTCATCTTGGCCATTCTGATGGGTGTAAGGTGATATCTCAGGGTCGTTTTGATTTGCATTTCACTGATGGCTAATGAGGTTGAACATTTCTTTCAGTGTCTCTCTGCCATTCGATATTCCTCTGTCGGGAATTCTCTGTTTAGCTCTGTTCCCCATTTTTTAAGTGGATTACTTGGTTTGCTGCTTTTCAGCTTCTTTAGTTCTTTGTATATACTGGATATTAGTCCTCTGTAAGATAAAGGGTTAGTGAAGATTCTTTCCCAATCTGTAGGCAGGCGTTTTGTTTTGATGACAGTGTCCTTTGCTTTACAGAAGCTTTTCAGTTTCATGAGGTCCCATTTATTGATTGTTGATCTTAGAGCCTGTGTTGGTGTACTGTTCCGGAAGGTGTCTCCTGTGCCAATGAGTTCTAGGCTGTACCCCACTTTTTCTTCTAACAGATTTAGAGTATCTGGTTTTATGCTGAGGTCTTTGATCCACTTGGAATATAGTTTTGTGCAGGGCAATAAATATAGATCTATTCTCATTTTTCTGCATGTGGACATCCAGTTGGACCAGCACCATTTGTTGAAGATGCTGTCTTTTATCCATTGAATGGTTTTGGCTTCTTTGTCAAAAATCGAGTATTCATAGGTGTGTGGGTTTATTTCTGGGTCTTCTATTCGGTTCCATTGATCATCTTTTCTGTTTTTATGCCAATACCATGCAGTTTTTATTACTATTGCCCTGTAGTACAACTTGAGATCAGGGATGGAGATACATCCAGATGATCTGTTGTTGTACAGGGTTGTTTTGGAGATTCTGGGTTTTTTGTTTCTACATATGAAGCTGAGAATCTTTTTTTCAAGGTCTGTAAAGAATTGAGTTGGTATTTTGATGGGAATTGCATTGAATCTGTAGATTGCTTTTGACAGGATTGCCATTTTCACAATGTTAATCCTACCAATCCATGAGCACGGGAGATCTTTCCATCTTCTGAGATCTTCTTCAATTTATTTCTTCAGAGACTTGAAGTTTTTCTCAAACAGGTCTTTCACTTGCTTGGTTAGTGTCATCCCAAGGTACTTTATGTTATTAATGGCTATTGTGAAGGGTGTTGTTTCCCTAATTTCTTTCTCAGCCCTTTTGTCTTTGATATACAGGAGGGCTTCTGATTTTTTTGAGTTGATTTTGTATCCTGCCACTTTGCTGAAGGTGTTTATCAGCTTGAGGAGTTCTCTGATTGAATTTTTGGTGTCGCTTATATATACTATTATATCATCTGCGAATAGTGACACTTTGACCACTTCCTTTCCGATTTGTATCTCCTTGATCTCCTTTAGTTGTCTTATTGCTCTTGCTAGGACTTCAAGTACTATGTTGAAGAGGTATGGAGAGAGTGGGCAGCCTTGTCTTGTCCCTGATTTCAGTGGGATTGATTTAAGTTTCTCTCCATTGAGTTTGATGTTGGCTATAGGCTTGCTGTATATTGCCTTTACTATGTTTAGATATGTGCCTTGTATTCCTGATCTCTCCAAGACTTTAAACATGAATGGGTGTTGGACTTTGTCAAATGCTTTTTCAGCATCTAAGGAGATGATCATGTGGTTTTTCTCCTTCAGTTTGTTTATGTGGTGGATTACATTGATGGATTTCCGTATGTTGTACCACCCTTGCATGCCTGGGATGAAGCCTACTTGGTCGTGGTGGATGATATCTTTGATGTGTTCTTGGATTCGGTTTGCAAGTATTTTATTGAGTATTTTTGCATCAGTGTTCATAAGAGAGATAGGTCTGAAGTTCTCTTTTTTTGTTGGGTCTTTGTGTGGTTTAGGTATTAGGGTGACTGTTGCTTCATAGAATGAGTTTGGTAATGTACCTTCTGTTTCTATTTTGTGGAATAGTTTGAGGAGAATTAGCATTAGCACTTCTTTGAAGGTCTGGTAGAATTCCGCGCTGAAACCATCTGGCCCAGGGCTTTTTTTGGAGGGGAGACTGTGAATGACTGCTTCAATTTCCTTGGGGGATATAGGGCTATTCAGTCTTTCTACCTGATCTTGACTTAATGTTGGAAGATGGAATCTATCAAGAAAATTGTCCATTTCATTTAGGTTTTCAAATTTTGTGGCATATAGGCTTTTGTAGTATGACCTAATGATTGTTTGAATTTCCTCAGTGTCTGTAGTTATGTCACTCTTTTAATCTCTGATTTTGTTGATTTGGATAGATTCTCTCTGCTTTTTAGTTAGTTTGGCTAAGGGTTTGTCTATCTTGTTGATTTTCTCAAAGAACCAGCTTTTTGTTTCATTGATTCTTTGAATAGTTTTATTTGTTTCTAATTGATTGATTTCAGCCCTGAGTTTGATTATTTCCAGCCTTCTGCTCCTCTTGGGTGTATCTGCTTCTTTTTTTTCTAGGGTTTTCAGTTGGGCCATTAAGTTGTTTGTATGTGATGTTACGAATTTCTTCTTGCAGGCACTTAGTGCTATAAATTTTCCCCTGAGCACTGCTTTCAATGTGTCCCATAAATTTGGGTATGTTGTGCCTTTATTTTCATTGAATTCTAAGAAGTCTTTAATTTCTTTCTTTATTTCTTCCTTAACCTAACTGTCATTGAGTAACAAGTTGTTCAGTTTCCATGTGTGTGTCGGCTTCTTCTTATTTCTGTTATGGTTGAAGTGCAGCTTTAGTCCATGGTGGTCACATAGAATACAAGGGATTATTTCAATTTTTTTGTATCTGTTGAGGCTTGCTTTATGACCAACTATATGGTTTATTTTCGAGAAGGTTCCATGTGGTGCTGAAAAGAAGGTATACTCTTTTGAGTTTGGATGAAAAGATCTGTAGACGTCTATTAGGTCCATTTGATTTAGGGTCTCTGTAAGTGTTTTTATTTCCCTATTTGTTTTCTGTCTAGTTGATCTGTCCCTTGGTGAAAGTGGAGTGTTGAAGTCTCCCACTATTAGGGTTTTAGGATCAATGTGTGATTTAAGCTTTAATATTGTTTCATTTACGAATGTAGGTGCTCTTGTATTTGGGGCATAGATATTCAAAATTGTGATGTCCTCTTGGTGGATTTTTCCTTTGATGAGAATATAGTGGCCGTCCTTATCTTTTTTGATTAACTTGGGTTGAAAGTCTATTTTATTAGATATTAGGATGGCTACTTCAGCCTGTTTTCTGTTACCATTTGCTTGAAAAACTTTTTTCCAGCCCTTTACTCTGAGTTAGTGTTTATCTTTGTTGCATAGGTGTGTTTCTTGGATGCAACAGAATGTTGGATCCTGTTTCTGCAACCATTCTTTTAGTCTGTGTCTTTTTATTGGGGAGTTGAGTCCATTGATGTTGATAGAGACTAGTGACCAACAATTGTTACTTACTTTAGATGTGGGGTTGATAGTGTCACTGAGTTTCATTGGTTGTCTTCTTTTGTGTTTTTTGTTATGTAGTTATCTATTTCCTCTGTTTCCTTGGATGTAGTTGTTTTCTTTGGTTTGGAGTTTCCCTTCTAGTAACTTCTGTAAAGCTGGGTTACTATGTAGATATTGTTTAAATTTGTTTTTGTCTTGGAATATCTTGAATTCTCCGTCTATGTTGATTGAAAGTTTTGCTGGATATAGTAGTCTGGGTTGGAATCTGTGGTCCCTTAAGGACTGTATGATTTCTGTCCAGGCCCTTCTGGCTTTCATAGTTTCTGTTGAGAAATCTGGTGTGATTCTGATAGGTCTACCTTCAGATGTTACTTGGCCTTTTTCCCTTGCTGCTTTTAGAATTTTTTCTTTGTTTTGTAGTGTTTTGACTATGATGTGACGTGAAGAATTTCTTTTCTGGTCTAGTCTACTTGGTGTTCTGTAGGCCTCTTGTATGTTTATGGCCATCTCCTTCTTTAAGTTGGGAAAGTTTTCTTCTATAATCTTCTTGAAAATATTTTCCGGACCTTTGAGCCTGATGTCTTCTTTTTCTTCTACTCCTATTATTCTTAGGTTTTGTCTTTTCATGGTGTCCTTGATTTCTTGGATGTTTTGTGTTTGGAACTTTTCTGATTTTATTTTTTCTTTGAGAGACGTGTCAATTTCTGCAAGTGTATCTTCGGCTCCTAAGATTTTTTCTTCCATCTCTTGTATTCTGTTGGTGATGCTTACCTTTGTAGTTCCTGATCTTTTCTCTATGATCTTTTCTCCTGGTTTTTCTCTATTTGTGTTTTCTTTATTGATTCTAATTCTGTTTTCATGTCTTGCACCATTTCCTTCATATGTTTGAATGTGGAGTACCGCTTTTCAATGACAGCTTCTATTTTTTTGTCTGTTTCCTCTCTATGTATCACTAATTGTGCCTCTACTTCTTTGGGTATAATTGCCTGTATTTCTATGAGAGTTTTGTTTATTTCTTCTTTATTTGCCTTCATTTATGTGGACATTTCTTTTAGAGCTTTGTTCATTTCTTCTTTGTTTGCCTCAATTTTTGTGGTCATTTCTCTGAGAGCTCTATTTGTTTCCTCTTGGTTAGTCTCAATTTCTTTGGCTATTTCTCTGAGGGCTTTGTTCATTTCATCTTTATGGGCCTCTAATAGCTGGAGAAACATAGTTTTGAGGTCGTTTTCTTGTATATCTAGTGAATTGAAGTGTCCATTGTTTTGTGAGGTTGCTGGTGAGGTCATTATGACCTGATTTTTGTTGGGAGTGTTCTTATGTCTGCCTCTAGCCATCTGGTTATTTATAATCCTCACTGTTTGTTCCTCGAGATTGTAGTTCGGGCTATGATTGTCTCTTTCTGTTTTCTGGACTGTTTTTTCAGGAAGATGATAGAGGTTCATTGGTTTGGGAGTGTGCACTGTGGTTTCAGTTTTGCCTAAGTAATGAATGTGATGCTGGCGCTATTCGTGTGTGCTTTTAGCGGGCGCAGTGTGCATCCGTGGATTCTCTGACTATTGCTGGGCCTGCAGGCCCCTATTGCGCAGTTCTGTCTAAGATCCAGTGATTGTTTGCCTGGATTACACTGGTGGACCCGCAAGGCAGAGGCTTCAACGTTGGGGTCGCTATCCCAAGAATCCCTATGATGCCCACACTAGGGGTGTGGGTGGCAGGGATCTTGTCTGGTTGCTTCTGTGGAGAGGCCCTGGGTCTGGGGCAAACTTTCCCTAGAAGGCTCACTCACTCTCTTGCAGGATCAGTTGGAATGCACAGGGGTTCCCCTTGATCTCTACTCTCTGATTTGGTCCTATTGCGGAGAGTACGTGGGTCGGCTAACAGTCAGCTCTGTGACACTGTGGCCGCAAGACTCGTTGTCCACCTTTCCTGTGTGCTGCCTTTCTGTTCTTTCCCTCTGCCAGGAGGGTTTATGTTGACTGGTCACGGGGTGGCTCGGGAAAGAGTTAGGTTGAGTGTTCTCAATCCCAGATCCCGAGCCCAGATCTCTCTGCCAGAAGCAGCCTGGCGGTAGAACCTATGTTTGCTGATCCCGAGGGAGTACCAGGTAGGGTTGAGTATCCTCAGATCCAGAGCTTGGGTTTCTCTGCTAGGGGCCACTGGGTGAGCTGGAGAGAGGGTACTATGTCCTAGGCAGGCTGCCTCTCTGTCCTTCCCCTCTGACCTTCCTGTCCGCTAGGGCAAGCTTATGTAGGTGCTCTCAGGGGAGTGCCAGAAGTGGTTGGGGCTTCTCAGTTTGATCCTGAGTTGGGGTTTCTCTGCCAGGGGTCGGGGGGGGCACCGGTGATAGAACTTGCTGCTAGACCTTATTGCACTGGACCCAGGAGAATCTCAGGACGTGTAGAATGACCACAGTCCCAGATCCCGAGCTGTAGTTTGTTTGCTAGGAGTGGCCAGCAGCACTGGAGTTCTGGCACTGTGAAGCCGCTGTGCGCCTCTTTATCCTCTGCTCTGCTGCGGCAGGGTGATGGCGGCGTTTGGGGGAGTGCCCAAAAGGATTGGGTTTTCTCAGCCCCGATTTCGGGTTGGGGTACAGACAATGTGGTCTGTGGCAGATTCTGTTGGACGCCTCCTGCCTCCTCCCAAGAGGGAGTAGGGGGGTGCGCAGCTGCTCTCTGGACACAGCCGGAGCTCAGTTGTGCTGGCAGCGGGTACCCGAATTCAGTGAGACCTTCCAGGGAAAGACTAGGTGACCCGTGATCAGTCTTGCAACTTTCCTTCCCCGTGGGGTTTTTTTGCGACTGGGACTCTCAGTCTCAGGCCCCCTTGTGCCCACGGATCAGCCTGGGAAAGTGATCGGGACATGCAGGCTTGTGGCACCAGCCCGGAGACCCAAAGCCCGTGTTATCCGGGACCTCTTCTGGGTTCTGGCTGGGCAGCCCCGAGAGTGGACCCGACCGATTCCCACACCGTGGGAGCCTCCCCTCACCTGGGAAACAAGATCGATCGCTGTTGTTTTAGGTCCCAGAGTTCAGTCTCCTGGTAGCTGCACGAAGTGTGATGTCCCGCTTCTCAGACACAGTGTTCTCCTGGCGCAGCCATCTTGGCTCCTCGTTTTTACAGTTTTTAAGGTACAGTGTTTCTTAAACATAATTACAAACCAAGTAATTCAATTAAAAAATGGGGAACAGAGCTAAACAGAGAATTCTCGACAGAGGAATATCAAATGGCAGAGAAACACTTAAAGAAATGCTCAACCTCATTAGCCATTAGGGAAATGCAAATCAAAACGATCATGAGATTTCACCTTACACCCATCAGAATGGCCAAGATGAAAAACTCAAGAGACAACACATGCTGGAGAGGTTGTGGAGAAAGGGAAACCCTCCTCCACTGCTGGTGGGAACGTAAACTGGTACAACCACTTTGGAAGTCAATCTGGTGCTTTCTCAGACAATTAGGAATAGTGCTTCCTCAAGACCCAGCTATACCACTGCTAGGTATATACCCAAAATTTGCTCAAGTACACAACAAGGACATTTGCTCAACCATGTTCATAGTAGCTTTATTTGTAATAGCCAAAACCTGGAAATAACCCAAATGTCCATCAGCGGAGGAATGGATACAGAAATTGTATTTTTACACAATGGAATACTACTTAGCAATCAAAAAGGAGGAAATCATGAAATTTGCAGGCAAATGATGGGAACTAGAAAAGATCATTCTGAGTGAGGTATCCCAGAAGGAGAAAGAGAAACATGATATATACTCGCTTATATAGACCTACAAGATATGATAAACATAATGAAATCTATACACCTAAAGAAGATAAACAAGAAAGCTGGTACGGGGTAAGATGATCAATCCTCACTTAGAAAGACAAATGGGATGTGCATTGGACGTATGACAGGAGTCTGCCACAGAAGGCATCTGAAAGACTCTACCTAGAAGTGTTTCAAAGCAGATACTAAGACTCATAACCAAATCTTAGGCAGAGTGCAGGGAATCATATGAAAGAAGGGGAGTTAGTATGACGTGGAAGGCTTTTATGAGCTCCACAAGGACCAAATATATCTGGGCACAGGGTCTTTTCTGAGACTCACCCTCCACCAAGGACCATGTATGGATACAACCTAGAACCTCTGCTCGGATGTAGCCCGTGGTAACTCAGTAACCAATTGATTTCCCATAGTTAGGGGAATAGGGACTATTTCAGACAGGAACTCAATGGCAGGCTCTTTGACCTCCCCACCCCCAAGGGAGGAGCAGTCCTGCTAGGCCAAAGAGGAAGACTTTGCAGCCAGTCCTGAAGATACCTGATAAAACAGGGTCAGATGAAAAGGGAGGAGGTTCTCCCCAATCAGTGAACTTGGAAAGGGGCAGGGAAGAAAGGAGGGAGAGTGGGATTGGGAAGGAATAAGGGAGCAGGCTACAGCTGGGATATAGAGTTAATAAAATGTAACTAATCATAAAAAAATAAAATTAAATTAAAAAAATTAAAAAAACAAACAATTTAATAGTCATTTTTAATTTAAATATTTTAGTGCACTGTATAAATATTAGTAGCTGTTACTACCAACATAAAAAATGTTTTGCTACGTATTCCAAACTTCTCTGATTGTCTGTCTACATCAGGCTGTAATTCCTGTAGAAAATTTTAGTCTGACAACTAAAGACCAAGTAAAATTCATTTTAGAAGCTTCCAATTCAACCCACTTGACTCAGAAACGAGATCGGTTTTTCCTACTCTTTATGAAGCCTGACCTGTACACAGTACCCTTGAAGACTCAGCTCTCCACACTATTTAGAGAAGAGTAAAAAATACAGGGAAATGGGAGGAGAAACAATAGATATGTTCTATGCATTCCTGTCACTCAACTATACAAGTTACATTTTAAAATGATGAAGGATATTTGTTGTAGTTGATCAGAAAATATTGATGCTTTATTATCATCTAAAGCCCATAGTTTATATTTTTGTTCACTCTGTTTAGTTAATATAATAGATTTTGGCAGTTTGCAATGGCTCGTAGCTGCCCATTATAGTACCAAGTCCACCTAGTCATCCCTCCTAGGCTCTGATTACTGTTAGCAACCACGCATCTCTTTAGTGTGCATTGGCTTTTCCAAAATGGCAGCACACTTGGGAGGCAGAGGCTGAAGAAACTTGAGTGACAGGCAAAGAAATATATATAAAAAACGGTGGGGGAGAGAAACCACTTTATTTTCAGGTACTATTTACTCATTAAGCTTTGTCGGAAATCTTTTAAGAACAAGATATGTAAACTCTGCATTAGCCACTACATGCTACATACTAAGTTAGGTGGCAGACGGGCTGCAGCCTTCTCAGGGAAGCAGGACTGAACTGGCAAGGAGTGGATGTGATTGAAATTCATTCCATAGATGTATGAAAGGAAAAGATTTTAACAATAAAATTTAAAGACAGCTGATATTCAGTACAAGTTGCTGAATATGTTTTTGTTCTCACTGAAATTTACTCACATGGTTGAAGTTCTTTTATATATTGTCCTTCTTTGCTACTGGAATTTCATACTGAAAGGCCTGTTAGAATATGGGAAGCTGAAAATAAACAGCTAATAACAGTGGCCGAAAAGTCAGCAAGGCTCAATGTGATGATCAAAATTTCTTATATTAGCATCATGTAGTCAAAACATGTATAGTTTAATGAGTAAATAGTATGAACTAGTTCAAAATATTTTAATGAATATCCCTTTTTATTTTCCTTAAGAAAAACTACAATAATAATTTAGAAATATTCTAAATGAGTAAGAATTCCAGCGAAGTGTCCTGAGAGATACAACTCTGTCTTCTATGCATGAACAAGAACACTTGGAGAGTGTCAGTGAGCATAAAGGCCAGTCACTAGAAAATCAAGACACCAACACTGAGGTACTGTGTCCTAATTCTTGAGTGACAGGCAAAGAAATAAAAAAAGGGAGAGCTAAACACTGAATTCTCAGGTAGGCTTTGGAAGATTATCACTTTCATGATGAAATTAAAGATCAATGTGTGCATATTTAATCTTTGTTCTCTGATGCCTCTGTGCTTGTCTATTTCTGTAATTTGTTTGTAATTATTATTTCCATTGTTTACATTAACAACCTTAGAAATCTCACCATGTTGCCTTTAGACTACTTATTTACCAGTCACCCATTCTATTAAGAATAAAAGGTCATTCTAGTTTAACTTCTTCTGCAATTTGGTGCCACATTCTCAGTCTTCCTGTAGATGGCAGAGTAGTATTCTAAATATAAAATTTTCCTTTGTGATAATCATTTTCACTAAGTAAGCTGTATTCTAATTGGTTGAGTATACTATTCCCCTTTCTACAGCTAAAACAGAATCCATCCGTGTAGCATATGTTGAAATTAGTTGAGTACAATAGGGAAGTGATTACATAAATATAAAAATTATGTATTAGAAAATATTAGTGACGGCCTTGCATCCGGACTGTGCCTGTAGACCCACTCTTGACATGTTGCAGCTGTGATGATACATTACAGAGTCCAAGCAGCTTTGATAGCAGATGTCACACCTCCTAACAGATCCTGCATGCCAGTCTATTTTTCAGCCTTTCTTGCTTCCAGCAGTGTGGTGACAATATTCTTCTAGAAATCTCCCAGGGTCAAGCTAGTTCAGCTTCCTGGAGGACCATTCCCCTTCCTGTTGTCAGCACACATGCCGCTCAAGAGAGAGCCTCTGCAGCTTCCCCCGGGAGCACTCCCAAGCGCCCAGCACACTTTCCTCTCTGCTCTCCTGTACTCAGACAAAGATTCCTTCTTCATCTTTTCAGAATGACATTCGCCGACTTAGAAACAGACAGCCTTTCTCTCTTTTCGTCTGTACTAGGAAAATCTTAGGATGTTTGTGTTTTCTTTTTCTAGCTTCACTATGTAAGCTGTATGCTACAGCCCCGAAAGGGCTACCTCCTCTTTCTTGTCTTGTTTATTTTGATTATTCTGTCAAATGTGAATTTCATTTTAGAGAACATATTTTATATGTGCTTTGTTTTTATACATACATCTAACATACATAGAAAGTATGAAGCATAAGGAATTCAGTGTTGAGACAGCACCCATTAACTTGTTACCAGTATTAAGGCACAGCTTCCACACTATGATAAATATCTGAGGTCTATAAAGAACAGAGAAACAACAGTACTTACTAACAAGGGAACCATCTCTTTTCCTTTGTTGAATCAAATATATCACTATAATTGCTCAGTTCTGTGGAATGTAAACAAGCAGAAAACTTATTGACTCCGAGGGAATGGCAAAATTTATTTATTACATTAATCAAGTTTATTTGGTTAAAACAGGCATCCTGGAGACTATTGCCCCAAAGTAAGTAGTTTAGGCCTGGAATATTGGATTGCCACATGCTTCAGACAGAGGGGAGATGTTTTCCAGCTCTTCCAAGTTGATTTAATGAAACATCAATTTGATATGAACAGCGATGCTAACTATTCGTGCCCCAGTTTAGAAGTCTGAAGGCAGCCTTGTGAGAACACTTCATTTCAAGTCTTTATTCAAAATGCTCTTTTTGTTCATAGATGCCAGAATTGTACATGTAAATGCAAAGTGAAAACTTTTTCTTTTATTTATATAATAAATAAAATAAAACATTATTAAAATTTAATATTGACAAAAATGATTTTGTTTGCAGTATTCAATATTTAGAATCTAGTGTTTGACCCTAATTAATTTAAGAAGACATTTTCTTGCATGAGTTTTATATACATAAGCATATGAGTGTTGTATTTACTTTACTTCCGTTATTCATTTCAGCCAAATTATTTAATTAAATCATATAAAATAATATATCCCCTGTATATTAGGCTATGCTTTCTGAATTTATAAATACGTAACAACCATGTAGCATGAATATCTACTTGTGTTATTATTTTAGATGTGTTGCCCTGAAATGAATATCTAATTGGTTTGTTGACTATAAAAGTACAAATCAGAGAAAATTAAATTGCTTTAGACATATAAGCAAACAAAATGATCACAATATACCTGCTGATTCAGTTTAGAGTTTTTGTTTGATTTCTCTTGTTCAATATATGACATAATCCAATGCTACAGTATGTAGCCTGTTTCTTTCAGTTTTCCATGTTTTTACTCAAGGTATAACTTCCCAACTTTCTAGACCTCTGACATAGTAGACTTCCAAATTAAGCAGTGGCATTTTTTTCTTTTTTTGAATTGTTTACTCTGCTTCTTAGACTTGTCTCCTTTTAAACCATTTGTCTTATTAATTGGCAAGAGACTGTGAAACAAAAAAAGAATGTCATCTAGTGATTTGATGTAGAGTCTAAATGTTCTTTGGAGACTGTGAACTTCATGTCTCTAGAGGAAATGTCAGGAAAATTGAAAGTGTCGTAGTTGGTGAGTAGCGTGACCTTTCCATTAGCTTATCTAACTTGTTCAATTGTTCCTAATCTGTATTCTAACTCTACTTACCATGACATTTATGGATGCCCCTGAAGTCTTCTCATGTCACTTAACTTTATGGCTTCAGATAGGCAGGTAAACTCATGCACTTTACACACATTCCACTGTTGTGCAATGCTTAAGATATACTTAGAACAAAAGCAGGATTCAGACTGATTTGTGAATTTTATGAAGCCTCCATTACTGATCCTACTCATTAAGCTTTCAATCACCAAATTATCACAAGTTACTTTGCTTTTAATGCATTTAAATGGTGGGCATTTTCTGTCTCTTGAAATTCCTAAATCTTTTTATTAATAGGTAAACTGAAGTGGAAGTTCTGTTTTTTTGAAAACTCAGTTTTGTCGCGAGATGTTTTGCTGCAAACTGGGCACATGATGTTTCAGTGTGAGCTCCCTCGTGTGAGGGGTATGACTTTGGGGTGGACTCTGGGGAGAAGGGATATATAAAGGTCCACACACAGTGAGACATCACTTTTTGGCATTGCTGCTCTGACCTTTGTGCTTAGACACTAGACTTCACAGAGAGAAACGTTCTAGAGAGCCTCTCTGGGCAATCCAACTGAACCTTGAGACTTTTGCTGATTTGTCCTGCTGATTTGTGTTGCTGTTTGGTGTTGGCCTTTGGACTGGACTGCTGGTGTCCTGAAGATTGAGGCTCATTGACCCTAATCAGCAGGAAGTAGATAAAAGAGGTGTACAGCCTCTTTCCCTACTATTTTCCTACCTAAGGTCTAGATTTGGAAGGAAGATAAAGGTGTTTAAGAACACTAAATAAATTATGTCTGGTGAAAATCTAAGGGTACAGTAAACTTTTTATTCAAACTTGACTTTCAAAACTAGTGAAATAAAGGAAACACACTGTTTTGATTTATAAGACTTCTCCAGTTTTAAGATTCTTTACACCCCATTATTCTGATTTTCATGATTCCAAAGGTAAACACACACATTTTCAGAAATATTCCTTTTGAATCTTTGCTACCTAATTTTACTGAGAATATAAGTTTTTAATTCATAGACAGACACTGATAATTATACTTAAATTTCATTATTTAACAAGAGAATAGTTTTGATATTCTTACTGTATCTTAGAATATATAAAAATATATAACTGTAAGAACTGTATTTATAGGGAACAATATCCTTTAGGTTCATATTTTTGCTTGTATACAAAAAGGAACATTAGCCCTGTAAGAAAGAATATAGTCACTATAAAACCTTTGAAAGTTTTATCTATTTATAAGTGTTTAACGTAAATAAAATTGTTAAAGTAGAATTAACAGGGCTTTATTTCATGTTTTAAAAATGAGTTTTTTGTTTATTTGTTTGCTTGTTCATTCGTCTGTTTATTTTTAAATTGTGTAAATTCTGCTTTGGGAGAGGTAAGCAAAATTGTACTTTAGTGATGAATATTTCTACTTATGAATAACAAAATTGAATATATTGTTTTATATTTTTAATTTGTTACAGTTTATTCACTTTGTATCTCAGCTGTAGCCCCCTCCCTCATCCTCTGCCAATCCCACCATCCCTCCCTCTTCTCCCATGCCCCTTCCTAACTCTATCATGTATACTTAGTGTCCATCTGACCCTAGCCTATCAGATCTCATTAGGACTGTCTGTATTTTCTTCCTCTGTGACCTGGTTAAACTGCTCTTACCTCAGGGGGAGATGATCAAAGAGCCAGCCACTGAGTTCATGTTAGAGACAGCTCCTGTTCCTCTTACTAGGATACCCATTTGGAGACTAAGCTGCCATGAGCTACATCTGTTCAGGGGTTCTTCTAGATTACCTCCATCAATGGTCCTTGGTTGGAATATCAGTCTCAGAAGAGAACCCTGGGTCAGTATTTTTTTTTGTTCTGTTGGTCTCCTTGTAGAGCTCCTGTCCCCTCCAAGTCTATCCGTCTCCCCCTTCTTTCATAAGATTCCCTGTACTCTGCCTGAAGTTTGGCTATGAATCTCAGTATCTCCTTTGATACCCTGCTGGGTAGAGTCATTCAGAGGCCCTCTGTCGTAGGCTCCTGTCCTTTTCTCTGTTTTCTCCCTCTTCTGATGTCTATCCTGTTTGCCTTTCTGAATGAGGATTGAGCATTTTACCCACATCAGAACAAAATGACAGGCTACAGACTGGAAAAGGATCTTCACCAATCCTATATCTGATAGAGGGCTAATAACCAGAATATATAAAGAACTAAAGAAGTTAAACAGCAATAAATCAAGTAATTCAATTAAAAAGTGAAGTACAGAGCTAAACAGAGAATTCTCATAGGGAATATCAAATGGCAGAGAAACAAAAAAGGTGGGGAAGAGCCTTCAACTCACTGGCCCAGGAGACAACTTACTGAACAGAACAACAACAGCACAGGCTCTAAGATCAACAATCAATAAATGGTACGTCATGAAACTGAAAAGCTTCTGTAAAGCAAAGAACAAGGTTGTCAGAACAAAATGACAACCTATAGACTGGGAAAGAATCTTCACTAACCCTGTATCTAACAGAGGACTAATATCCAGAATATGTAAAGAACTCAAGAAGTTAAAAAGCAACAAATAAGTAATCCAATTAAAAAATGAGGTAGAAAACTAAACAGAATTCTCTATAGAGTAGAATTGAATGGAGAGAAACACCAAAAGAAATGCTCGAATGTCCTTAGTCATCAGGGAAATGCAAATCAAAATGACCCTATGATTTCACCTTACATCCATCAGAATGGCTAAGATAAAAAACTCAAGTGACAATACATTCTGGAGAAGATGTGGAGAAAGGGAAAAAGGGGAACCCTCCTCTTCTGCTGGTGGTAATGTAAACTTGTACAACCACTTTGGAAATCAACCTGGCACTTTCTCAGACAATGAGGAATAGTACTACCTCAAGATCCAGCTATAACACTCCTAGGCATATATCCAAAATAAGCTCAAGTACACAACAAAGACATTTGCTCAACCATGTTTGTAGCAGCTTAATTCATAATAGCCAGAACCTGGAATCAACCCAGATGTCCCTCAATGGAGGAATGGATATAGAAATTGTGGTAATTGTGGTGCTTTTACACAATGGAGTACTACTCAGCAATTAAAAACAAGGAAATCATGAAATTTGCAGGCAAATGGTGGGAACTAGAAAAGATCATCCTGAGTGAGGTAACCGAGAAGCAGAAAGACACACATGGTATATACTCACTTATAAGTGGATATTAGACTTATAACATAGTGTAATCATACTTAAATCTGTACACCTAAAGAAGCTAAGCAGGAAGGAAGACTCTGGGTAAGTTGTTTTATTTTAAAATTTCATTGACTAACAAAGTATGAAAATCAGCAAGTTTATATTAGCCACTTTTATCTTGAAATGTAATTGAGTTCTTGTTTTAGATTCAGTGATCAAATGATAGTATCCAAGGCTGAATCCAAAACAAGCAGGAAACATTCGCTGTTGCTTGCCTACTCCTCATATACAGTTCCCTCCAGTATTTAGGGCTGTTCACAGACACTTGTGACTTGCTGTTATGAACTGAATGAAAAAAAATGAAATGAATGTTCACTTATAAAGACTAATAACACTTCTGAAATATGGAAAGAGGACTTTAGTTTTCAAAATTATAGTTGCATGTGAAAGAATGAGGAAAATTTTAAAAAGAATAGGAATGCCATAAAACCCTAGCATTTATTTCTTTTAGTGTGTGTTTGTGTGTGTGTTTGTGTGTGTGTGTGTTACGTGTATGTGGATAACCTAGGAGGTCAGAAGAGGGTATCAGATCTCTAAGATCTAGAATTATAGGCAGTTTTGAGCCATCATACATGGTTGCTGGGAAACAAACTAGGAACCAAACTAGCTCCACCTGGTGGAGCTGCCAAGCCAAAGGGAAAGAGGATGTGCTGAGCCCTGATGTCGCTTGATGAGCTGCTGTGTGTGGGTAAGGGTGGTTGCACTTTTCTGAGGAATAGGGATGGCAGACAGGGAAGATGGAAGGAATGGGACTGGGAGGAGAGAAGGGAAGGGGCTATGGTTGGAATGTACATTGAACAAATAAAGAAATTAAGTGAAAAAAAGAGAAAATGAAGCAATCACTATTAACCACTGAGCTCTCTCTCCAGCATCCATGAATATGGTCTTAAAAATGGGTGACTTGATTTTTTTATTTAGATTTTTGTTAATTAGTGTATGATTGGTAAAGCTATTTTCTGAGGAAACATTTCTGACCAGCTGTACTATAAAGTGCATACATTAGGATTGACGCATGCGTGCACACACTCTCCTTCCACACATATAAGGACCTTTGTAGATTTCTTACACGCATACATAAAGAAAACCAGATAAAGATAGTGTCAGTCGGAGGAAAAGCAAAAAGTATTCTTGCTGTAATAATAAAAAGAAGGAACAAATCAGCTTATAAAAGAAATTGTCCATAGTGGCAGAGACATGGCAACGGGTAGGTGGGACAGGAGCCTGAGAGAGCACATGGCCAGCCACGTGCAGAAAGCAAAAAGTGAACCAGAAGAGGAACAAGATTGTAAACTCCACAAGCCAGAAACTGCTGAATATGCAAGGTTCCACATCCCAAATCTTTTCTAGTCTGCTAAAACAGCATCACCATGTGTGAACCCAGTTTCAAATGCAGGAGCATATGGGGGAATTCTCCCATACCACACATATATCACACACTAATAATGTTAGCATGTCTGTGTGTGTGTGTGTGTGTGTGTGTGTGTGTGTGTGTATAGAATGTTTGTGTACATGGACATGCACATTCATGAGAAGGTCAAAGGTTAACATTGACTTTCCTTTCAACTTTTCACCTTATTTTTGGAGACAGAGGTAATTGTTGTCTTGTTTCCTGTTGCTATGATAAAACACCCTGACAAAAGCCGTTAAGGGAAAGAAGGTATTTCAGCTTCAGTTTGAGAGTACAGTCCATCACTGCAGGGAAGGCATAGTGGCAGGAGCTTGAAACAGCTGCTCACATCCACAGTCAAGCACAGAGAGCTGAATGCATGCATGGCTGTCCTCAGCTTCTTCCTCCACTCTTAAGCAGTTCCAGAGTCTCTGTAGAGGGAATGGTACGATATCTACTGCAGGCAGATCTTCTCATATCAGTTAAACTAATCTCCCCAGACAAAGTCTCCTCAAGATGACTTGATATTGAGTCTAGTTGACAGTGAAACTGACAATCACAGTCCCGACAAACCTGTAGTTCATCAATTTGACTTTACAGGTTGAATAGTAAGCCTTAAGGCTCTGCAAATCTGACCCACATATCCACAGAACTACATAAATACATGCATATACCACACACACGCATACACACACACACACATACACACACACAATAAAATACTGACTTCAGTTTTATGGAAATGAATTTTTAGGACAAAAAATTTTAGCAAAAATATGCAATTTTCTTAATATTTTCATAGTTTTTATATCCTGGCTTAAAAAAAATAGTGGGTTGCTTTGTATGTCAAATGCATGCACACTGCAACTACCATGAAGTATGAAATGATATCTAAACTTGGACAATGTAAATAATGGTTTGTAAACAGGCTTTGCTCCAATGCTATTACTTTCAAATTAAGAAGGGGGAATTGTTGCACTACCTTTGGGAATTCAGAAGAATAGGTAAATCAACCAAGCACACCGAAAAAAACATCTTGATAAAACTATGTGAACTCCTTGGTAAACGCTCAAGATGAATATGTGGTATTTTTCTTGATTGGGTGACCCTGTGTAATAAATACAGAGTACCTTACCTACAGGACATTACTATAAACTTTAAATTGTCTAAGCTGGAAACATACTGCTTTGTCTTTTATGTCAATGCAGAGTACAGATTACTTCTGGCAGAGAATAGGAAGTGCTGTTTCTTATGGGAAGTCTTTTATTGAAATGCACCACATGTGGAATTCAATTCCACTACTCAATTTTTATCGAGTATAGTCCCGGCTTAGCATTGTTATAAGGTACATAGAAGATAAAAACATTTCGGAATATCGGCATTGGTGCTAAAATTTGTAATAGAGATATTTGTTGTATGTAAATCAGACAAGGCTTATTGAAATCTAGTGGTTGGAGCTTTGAGGCAGCGGGCAGTGCTATCTGTATTTACAGTGTTGTCGTCAATGTCTAGAATAATACCTGATACATAAGAATGTTACTCCAAAGCTAATGCTCTTAAGAAGTAGCAAGGGGAGCTGGAGAGATGGCTCAGTGGTTACAGCACTGGTGTTCCCTGCAGACCCAAGCTGATTCCCAGAACAAATATAGAGATTCACAATTGTTTATACCTCAAGATCCTGGGGATCTAATGCTCTCCACTGGTTTTTGGGGGTGTCAGTGATGCAGGCAAAATACCCATATGCATAATGAAATAAGAGAGAGGAGGGAGTAGAAATTTAATTTTTTATTACCTGTTTAATCATAAATTAAAATCATAGTATTTTTTCAGTGTGTTTTCCATGAATTTCCAAACATTTTATATCATATTCAATGGTACTAATGAAATATTTCTTAATTCTCTTTAAATAACATCTGATTCACCTACTTTTTAAGTAGATGCTAATGCTTTGACATAGTCATTCAGTTTCTACCATAGATCTGAGAATTCTAAAACATTAAAATAAACCAAAGATCGTCTAAAGTCTAAGGGGGTGGGGAGAAGGTGAATGAGCTCAACAAGGACCATCTTAAAACTAATGCAGTGAAGAAAGTAGAACAGAAAGCTTTACACAAATCAAAGTCAAGTAAAATTTCCACAAAAACCCTAAAGTTCTAGTTTGTTGAGTTATAACTATGGTCATTAAAACATAAATATATAGTTAAGTTGCTTTATAGATTAATCACTAACTACTTTTTTTTCAAAAGTATTATTTAGGTAACTGTAGGATTAAATTCCAAATTTGTATGTAGGCACTGGGTAAAATGGCTAAGCAGAAGGCATTTTTTCTTGTGTAGGCCTAGAACCTGAGTTTGATTTTGGAGGATCCCACAATCAGGAGAGAATGACTCTGACCCTTTGACTTAGAAGACAGGCTTGCAGCTCTCTCTCTCTCTCTCTCTCTCTCTCTCTCTCTGTCTCCATATACACAAAACACATTTAAAAAACTTTAAGTTGAATTTCGACGCCTAGATTCTCCCTCAGTTTGCTGATAAATGTTCAACAACCATTCTGTGAGGCTGATTTCAAAATATTCACTATTTCTATGGTAAAAAGATTGCCACAAAGGCACATTTCATGGAACCGTGGTGTCGTTTTCAATGTGGAATGGGAGAGGGTGAGATGCATTGAGCTGGCTCATGTGATACTCTCAGAGTCGGTTCAGGATCCCAATCTTTTCTTCTCTTCCTTGTGAGACATCCTACACACACACAAATGGAAAATTGTCAGATGCAAATTCCACCAGGGGTTCATTAACTTAATATCTTTTTTTTTGGATAAGTTTTGGAATTCTCAAATTCACAAATGCATTTTTGTATGTTTTCTTAAGACCTTGACATAAAATCTAGCTGGGGATATAATGCCACACCTCCAAATTAATAAATTTTCCTAAGTGACTGTCACATGTGCTCCCTTCCAGCTCTAAGTGGGTTATCTCGTGTGAAGTGAGTAGGCACATCATAACTTCTGCCTGGAATCAGCTCTTGCCAGTTCCCATATCTTGTACATGATTATGTTGGACTCAGGAGATTCTAAGAACAACAGAAAATATGATTTGGAGTGTGGAAAGAGCAATGCAAAAATCACTAATTTGTCATTTTAATTGAAAGTTGACTTTATAATTCCAAGTTAATTTAATTCTGAGTATCCTTATGCCCTTGAATTGAATTGAGAGGAAAGGAAAAGATATGAATATAGCAGAACATCTTTGGATATCACCCTAGAGGACTTACCATGCTCTAATTATCTCATTTCTACTGAATTTTTTTTCTCTGTCTCAGATGACAGTTGTAAATGAAAGAATTAAAATTTTAAAGAGAAGGCATAGAGGCTGACATTTGATTTAGAGTCACAGAGAATTAGGAAAATTTGCTTGGTGATAATATATCTATACCCCTTGCAAACTGGTAAATTGACCGGTAATGAATCCCTAATATAATTTTTATGTTAAATTTTATTGACACCACAGGAGTAACATCTTAAATCTGTAACCCTTGTAATTGTTAGCTCATTATAATTTATAGTTATAGGTTTAAGAGAAATAATAGAGAAAAAGATGACATTACTTATGAAAACTCTGTGGCCCATTCTACTTTTACTTCTCAGTATCATCCATTTCCTAGAAATATGATATTGGCAAAGAACTGAGCTATAATTATGCTGAGAATAAATCAATTGAGTCAGAATGTTCTACAGGATCCAAAGGGTCTTCATAAGAAGACAGTGGCAGAATTTTTTTTTTTTTTTTTTTTTTTTTTTAGCTTGAGACAGGGTTTTTCTGTCTAGCCTTGGCTGTCCTTGACTTGCTTTGTAGACCAGGCTGGCCTCGAACTCACATCAGTCCACTTGCTTCTGCCTCCCTAAGTACTGGGATTACAGGTGCGCACCACCACAGCTGGCTGAGTTTTGTGCCTTACAGTGTCACAAATATAATTTTCTTTTGTGTGTGCAAATTATGTTTGTGTCACCCGAGTTCAGTGAGTGCCGGTTTTGTGTGTGTGTGTAAAGCATGCAAGATGGCATGCTTACCAATACAGTATTATGTATTCTATTTCATAGGGTGATTTTAGACATTTTTCTTTAGTGTAAAAAATCTACATAATAATAGCTACATTTACCAAGATCTTACTATATCCTGGATCTCCCCTAAAAATTCATTTCAGTTTCATAAACATATCAGAACTCTATGCAACCCTTGAGGCATATAGTTATTCTATTTTTCTATTTACCAGGAAGAAAACAACGTATGAGGAGAGGAAGTGGCTTGCCACACGCCATCTAGGTGACAAATAAATATCCAACACTAGAACCCAAACTCACAAATTAATTCTTCCATTGGTGAGATTTCATGACCATGTTCACACATGTCCTGATGCCTCTGGCTGCAATCCGAGGTGAAAATCAGACTCTGAGAATATCATTTGCAACACTGTTTTCATTCTATTTGCTAAATTAAAATGATCAGCTTCCTGTCACAATATAATAGGTATACAATCTTAAATAGAAATAAAATATAGATCAATACAAACATATCTGATTCATAAATTTCGTATAGCCAGCCTTTGTTTGAAAGATAGACTGCTTGTTTGATACCTGCTTGTTGAATAAATTAATAATGTATGTCTTCTTAATCCTGTGTTGATGTTCTCTCAAGTTTTGATATACAGTGTTTGTTGTGCACGGATTCTCAGTAAAGGGAAATATTATATACTGTCTACTTAAGTTGTAAAAGCTAATTTGTGCATGCAATCTCAAGGAATTCAAAATTAAGTACAAGTGGAAAATTGTGATTTAATATTAGAACCATTAGTTATGTCTTCTGATGTGCCTCAGAGAAGTCTGTACCTTTTAAGAAAATGTTGTGAAGATTTTTCAAATTAGTTATTTTTATGCCAATATCCCCCTCCCTCCTTTGTTCTCAACCCCCCTCCCTCCCTTCCCCTCTCCTTTCCTTCAAAAAAGGGGATTTCCCTTCTCTCCAACCATACCAGCACTTCAAATTGCATCAGGATTGAGTGTTTCTTGTTCCCCTATGGCCTGGTTAGGCATCCCTGCCAGGGAGAAGTAATTAAAACACAGGCAACAGACTCCATGTCAGAGACAGCCTCTGCTCCCCTTCCTAGGGAACCCACATGTTGACTTACTTACATATCTTCTACATGTGTGTAAGGGGCCTAGATAGGGTCCATGCATGGTCTTTGCTTGGTGCTCTGTAAGCCTCCATGGGCCCAGGTTAGTTGGCTCTGTTGGTCTTCTTGTGGAGCTCCTTTCTCCTCTGAGTTCTTCTGTTCTTCCCCCATTCTTCCACAAGGCTCCCTGTGCTCCAATCAGTGTTTGGCTGCGAGTCTCAGTATCTGTTTTGATCCACTGGTTGGGTGGAGTTTCTCAGAGGAGAGCTATACTAGTCTGTCTGCAAGCATAGCAGAGTATCATAATAGTGTCGGTGGTTGGCTGTCTCCCATGGGGAGGGTCTCAGGTTGGACCAGGCATTGGTTGGACATTCCCTCAATCTTTGCTCTATCTTCATCCCTGCAAGTCTTGTAAGTGGGGTAAATTTTGGGTCGGAGTTTTGGTGGGTGGCCTGGTGTTCCTCTCCCTCCACTAAGAATGCAGTTTAGTTAGGGGGTGCCCTCTTGAGTTTCTATGACTCTGGCTACTAAGAGTCTCAGCTAGAGTCACCCCATATCCTCACAGGAGCCTAACCTGTCATAGGTCTGCAGCTTGTCTCAGAGACTCTCCAGCCCATGGTTTCTTTTACCTTTGCAAGCCCACTGTCCTCCCCCAGCCTCCCCCCAGTCTGATCTGTATCTTTACTTCTCTCCATGCTTTCTTCAATCCTGTTGCCTGTTTTCAACCTCTTCTCATATCTATTCTATTTCTACCACAGAGTGATATGTAAGTATCCACCCTTGGGTCCTCCTTGTTACTTATCTTCTTTGCATCTATGGATTGTAATATGGTTTTCCTGTACTATATGGCTAATATCTACTTATAAGTGAGTACATACCATGCGTCTTTCTAAGTCTGGGTTACCTCATTCAGGATAATCTTTTCTAGTTCCATCCATTTCATGATTTCCTTGTTTTAATAGATGAGTGGTATTTCATTGTATAAATATACCACAATTTCTTTATCCATTCTTCGGTTGAGGGGCATCTAGTTTGCTTCCAGATTCTGGCTGTTATGAATAAAGCTGCAGTGAAAATAGCTGAGCAAATGTCTTTGTTGTATAACGGAGAATCTTTTGATTTTTTATATTCGCAGGAGTGGCATGGCTGGGTCTTGAGGAAGAGCTATTTCCAATTTTTTGAGAAAGTGCCAGGTTGATATCCATAGTGGTTGTACAAGTTTGGACTCCCACCAGCAATGGAGGAGTGTTCCCCATTCTTCACATCCTTGCCAGCATGTGCTGTCACTTGAGGTTTTGATCCTCACAATTCTCACGGCTGTAGGATGGACTCTCAGAGTCATTTTGACTTGCATTTCCCTGATGACTAAAGGCACTGAGCATTTCTTTTAAGTGATTCTCAGCCATTCAAGATTCCCCTGTTGAGAATTCTCTGCTTAGCTCTGTACCCCACTTTTAGTTGGATTATTTAGTTTGCTGGAGTTTAATTTCTTTAGTTCTTTATACATTCTGGATATTAGCCCTCTGTCAGATGTAGGGTTGGTGAAGATCTTTTCCAATCTGTAGGCTGCCATTTTGTTCTATTGACATTGTCCTTTTTTTTTTTTTAACAGAAGTGTTTCAGTTTCATAGGTCCCATTTGTTAATAGTTGATCGTAGTGCCTGAGCTGTTGGAGTTTTGTTCAAGTTGTCTCCTGTGCCAATGAAGTCAAGCCTCTTCCCCACTTTTTCTTCTATTAAATTTAGTGTATCTGGTTTTATTTTGAGATCTTTGGTCCACTTGGACATTTGTTTTATGCAGGGTGACAATACAGATATATTGGCATTCTTCTACATGTATACATCTAGTTAGTCCAGTTTTGAGTCTAATCTTTAGATGGTATAAAATATTTCAAACACATGAATAAAGCTGTGTTGGAGAAAAAGCGTACTCCTAACCAATAGTGAACTTTGTTAAGACAAAGTTTATATGAAAGTGAATGAGCTGTCCTACCAATAGGAATAGTTTATTCTCATTTTAAATATTGTATTCACATTTTAAATACTATGGGAATTTAAAGCAATTTCCACAGAAATGAAACACTTTGAATAGGTTTTACACCATCTGAAATATTCTGTAATATTGCATCTCTTACTGAGGAACTTTTGATTTAAAGATGATATATGATTTCTGAAATATACGCAATAAAGTACTGGAATCATTAAGGTGAATTTGAGTAACCTGGGTATACTCAAAGGAAAAGCAAATCCTTCAATCAAGGAGTTAATTCTATGATATTTCAAAGGGCAGCATTGGGAAGACATTTTTATATGTGTAAGAAAATAAACATTTTTACTTGGTGCCTGACAGGTAACAGTAATAAATGATGAATCATAAGCTGCCTGTTCTCTTTTTCACTAAAGAGTTTAGTTTCCCTCAGTTTCTTTTGCAACACCTCTACCCAATGTTTGTTAATGATATATCATAAATAAAATATACCAGGAGAGAAATAAGAGCAAAGCTCATCGGAGAGCATGCTTGCCTCATTTTCTTTCGACCTAGTTAGCTTTTCCTACCTTACCATTAATCTTCCATTATTCTAAAGAGAATAATAAAAGGCTTTTCTCTAATTAGAGAAGGATTTTAGAATTTGTTTTGAATCGTGTGAACTGCTGACATTTTCCGTTTACGTTTAAAAGGCAACCATGGCAATTGTTAAGGCTTTGAGTAACCTCATTGATGCATAAATACACCAAAACAAAGCTAAGTAAGTTGAAAAAGTCAGAGCTCTGGTTTCCTGGTGATGGCTCAATAATATTTTCTCTGAATTTTTTTTTCTCTAACTCTCTCACCCTGGGTATTCTTTAGTATAATTTTGTAATAGTTTGGAAGAAAATACAGGATTCTCAAGGTTGTTGGTGAGTAAAGAATGAAATACTTTCTTATGCAATATGAAGAAGTTAAAATTTGAAGTCCAGAGGAATTGAGGATTATGTTTCATTTCTCCTGAGCACCTGATATTTACCAGTATTGGCCATAAAACATCTTTGTGATGATTTTAATTGTGCTAAGGGATAATACAGATAGCACACACTAAATATAGAGAGGTCAAAATTAATTTAATAAATGTAGCCCTGAAGCTTATTCTGCAGTATTACAGCATGTCTCCCTCACTACCTAGGGGTTGCAGCTGTTTGAAATTAGAATGGCAGGAAGACAGACGGCAGTAGAAATGACAACATGGAGAAATAAAAGTTGTTAGTTTCTGGAATAAAAACACTGGTTATAAGGAAGAGGTATGCCCAAAAGACACAGAAAAGAAATTTCCCTCCTATTTGGATAATCAAAGAAAGCACTTCCATTTGGGACTGAATAAGGACCTATGAACACAATCTCTGCTCAGATTTCTGGGCTTATGATATTAAGCATCATGTAGTGAACTGAACTTTCCATTGGTTTTATGATTAAAGGTGGACATGGAAATGTGTAATTATTTGACAGCTAAGAAGCAAACGAGTACCATTGTCTGGAGGAATGTTAGTCCTACTTGTGTAGAATCTTAAAGACTAGAGCGGTCTTTCACTTGTGCTATGAGGGATCAGGTATTCTGACCTTGGTATCTTTTCTGATAGCAAGAGAAAATTATTTGCCTCTAGGTACGTTGGAAAAATGGAAGGTTAGAAAATGGGATGGAGCCTGAAGTCAGGCACGGTGACTGAACTATAACCTGACTCTGTGGTGCCAAGCCGATAGCCTAGAGAAGTAAAAGCAGTGCAAGAGATCTTAGCAAGATACTTTTGATGCTGCGAAAGAGTAATTTCCATGTAACTTAAATTCATAAAAGTTTAGAGAAAATATAGATCTTGAGATATATCTGTTTACTGAATGATATTATATTCAGAAATTTTAGCTCTAATTTCACATATTAAATATTTAAGGACATTTTAGTTCATAAAAGGTTAAGAAGATGTATTTGAAGTTACATTAGCACAGCGGTTCTCAACCTTCCTAATGCTGAGATCCTGCAATACAGTTCCTCATGGCATAGTGACCCACAACCATAATATTATTTTGTTGTTACTTTATAACTGTAACTTTGCTACTGTTTTGAATTGTAATATAAATATCTGTGTTTTCAAATGGTCTTAGGTGACTCCTGTGAAAGGGTCCTTCCATCACAAGGGGACAAGACCCACAGGTTGGGGACCATGCAGTGGAGTGTCTATTTAACAATGCTTTTATTTCTTCTATGATTAAGAGCATTACCTTTCAGGTTTAATAAATTATTTTATTTTCTGCACAGAAATTTACTCCGTTACATATACATCCAACCAACAATTCTTATTTTATGTAAAATATTCACATGATGTCTAAGGAAAAACAATAAGTGAGAAAAACAGCCTATCACTCTATCAAAATTTATACTCTACCAGGAAAATGAAACACACACACACACACACACACACACACACACACACACACACACACACACATAGTTAAAAATCAAAATACCTGCTTTTTGGGACAAATAAAAAATAAATGAAATAGACAAGGCAATTGAAAAAAAAATTAACAAGAAGATTTAAATTGAAACTCGAAGAAGAAATATGGCTGAGTGAAAAGAATGAGGGGTTGGGAATCAAACATTGAGCAGACATCCTATTTTAACCAAAATTAATGACGCAAGAATGGGCAGCCAGGAGCAGTGGCACACACACCTGTAATCCCAATATTCAGGGAGGCGAAGCAGGGGCATTGCTGTGAGTTTGATACTAGCCTGGTATACAAAGCAAGTCCAGGAGAGCCAAAGCTACACAGAGAAACCCTGTCTTTAAAAACAATCAATCAAACAAACAACACCCCCCCCCCAATCTGAATAAAGAAAAATAGATGGATTGTTCCACAACCACAATGTGGATTGAAAGATTAACCAGCAGAAATGCAAATTAAGAAATAAATCTGATAGGTGAAAACACCAGCTTTATTCTTAATATTTAATAATCTAATATTTAACATTTAACACCCATGTTTTCATTTTTTAAATATAATGTGCAGGGGAATTAGCAGGAGAGAAAAATTTTCAAAAATTACTTTTGATTATTGCAATATATTCACTTTGTATCCCAGCTGTAGCTCTCTCCCTTGTCCCCTCCCAATTCCACCCTCTCTCCCTCTTCTACTCCCATGCCTCTCCCCAAGTTTACTGATAGGGAGGTCCTCCTCCTCTTCCATCTGATCCTAGATTATCAGGTCTCATCAGGACTGGCTGTATTGTCTTCCTCTGTGGCCTGGTAAGGCTATTCCCCCATCAGGGGGAGGTGATCAAAGAGCCAGTCACTGAGTTCAAGTCAGAGACAGTCCCTGTTCCCCTTACTAAGATACCTACTTGGAGACTTGAGCTGCCATGGGCTACATCTGAGCAATATTCGAAGAGAAGTAATTCTACTTTATCTTGATTTGGTCATTATGCACTGTAAATGCCTATGAAGTTACAATACTGTATTTATACATGCATTTACACTATTACATGCCATATCATAAGAAGGAATGTAGAAATGAAGGAATGAAAGAATGAAGGAAAGGAGGGAGGAAGAAGAGAAAGAAAGTAGGAAGGAAGTAAAGAAGGAAGTAAACAAGAGTGGTAGGAAGGAAGAACATTCAGAAACCAGAGATAAAGCATTGAAACCTGTATGACATAAAAGGATGAACACTGAAAATTTTTAAGTTCTATTTTCTTAAGCTTTAAAGTGGGAAAATTAATACTTGTTTTTAGTGTTTTTATTTTTCATAGTTAACTTTGAATATTATGACTACAATGTTTTATTATTAATAAATTTTTGTCTGTACTATATTGTTTATATTTTGCTAAGAAAAGGATTTGTCTGCTGTCCAACGGCTCTCTAATTTTATGTTATTGTCTAGTTTATAACCTTTGTATATTCCTTATATTTTATTCCAACAACTTTTACAGAATGTAACGCATTTTATTTCATTCTTCTGCCCATATTGTTCATCTGAGTAAGAATCTTTTCAGAACTGACCAAAGCGCTCTGACCAATGAATTGGAGATGCTGTCCTTACTGTTTGAAATCATTATTATTACAGAATGATGTACATGTTGTAGACGTGAACAGGATTCTAGAGGAAGCCAGAAATCTGATGCTCTACAAAGCCCAAACTAATAACCTCATCTATCAGCTGTCAGAATCCATATGAAAAGGAACCTTAAGCCAAACTATGGTTCTGAAATGAATTTCCCAGTTCACTACCCCTGATCTCCCATGGTCCTGTATTTTCCTCTTTTTGTATTTGTTGCTGGTATTTTGTTTTCTGTCCCATCTTTAACTTTGATTGTTGCCTGCATTTTTTATTTTTTATTTTTTTTTAGCAGTGAAGATAATTCACTGGATAACTGATCTTTCTCTCTGTCTTTTTTCCATGGCTTTAACAAACTGCTTCGGATCACGGGCACCTTAGATAATGTATTCCAAGACCCTAGTAACCTTTAACTAGCCTCATCTTTTGCGGCTGTGATGATGTTGCGCTGAATTTAATTCTGTCATGGTAGTATGTTTTTGTGAACTCGTTCTTTATAAATGTTCTCTTACCCTAAATTTAAATATTGTTCTAGTCCAATAGTGTGGAATTTTTCTGATAAAAGCACTTGAGTCTGATGTGATGTAAAAATATGTCTGTATCCAGCTCCAATTACATTTTTCTCAGAGGTAAATGTATTTGATTGCTGTTTATTTCTTCAACGTAATGTGGGTTTGTTATTTTTTACATGGAAAATGATGAAGCTCTGTGCTTTTGATTAATATATTACTTGGAAATAGATATCACAGGAGATGAAAAGCTGGTGCACTCTTAGATTTACTGCCCTGCTTGTCATTTATCTCTCTTTCCCTGATTGCAATATTTTGGATATTTCAAGAGGACTGAATAATTTTAGTTATGATTAAATAATAACCACACTCCCCATTTACATTACTTTATGGCCCATAAAAGATTTTGTTTATATTTCTATGCATAGATTAGTATTGTTCTCAGCCTCAGTGAAAGTAGCTGCTTTTTTTCAGTGGTAGACCACTAATGGATCTTATATTTTTAAATTCAATTAGCCAATGTGTCTTTTTCTTGGAGAGTAAGGATTAATTACATTTAGAATTACTGCTGAGATGGTTGTACTGATTTTTGTCATTTGTTTGTTATTGCATTTTCTCATGGGAATTCAAGCACTGTTTGCTCCTTTTCGTCTTTTTCATTCTACAAAATTGCCGGTGTGCTACTTAGAGTATGCTTCATTCTTCTCCAGTTCTCCCATGTTTGTTCACCTAGTCCTCTCATGTTTTCTTGCTTTCTTACGGTGTGACAGTATTTCTTTGCATGATTTTATAGAATTCCTTCAAGCATCTTCTGCTCTGCTTGCTTACTGGTTATAAGACACTCATTACCTGTGTTTGTCTAGGAAGGTTTTTACTTTCCTATTGACAGTAACTTCGTTGGTAAACTTGGTCAGATGTTGTCTACTATCCGGAACTGAAAATATATCATTTCATGATTTCAGGTTTTAGGATATTTTTTTCTTGGCAATTATGATGGCATTTTGATGAAATTTCTGATGAACATTGGAAGTGATGTAGTATTTCTTTCTACTGCATTTTCAAGTATGCTTTCCTTGATTTGTAGTAATACTGTTATGTAGGTGTTCTGATTATTTGTAGCTCCAAATATCTTAAGTACCTATGTGTCCAACTCTTTCTTCAAATTTCATAGCTTTCCTGATGCAATTTTTATTAAATAGGTTTTCCATGTCATTAGTCTGTGTCTCAGACCCCATTTTGAACTTCGACATTCTCTTGATCAAGACCAAGAATTATTAAAAATTATAGTTAAGCTTTATGGCCTCCAAAATGTAATAATTTTTTGGTCTGTCTTGAAAAACAAACAAACAAAAACAAACCATTTCTTGGTCCTAGTAGATAATAATTCTTTCTTTTGCTTGAAATATTGGTTATGCTCATCATTGTTTTTTATTGGTGTTGCTTTTTTGAGACAGGGTTTCTTTGACTTTGAGTGCTGGCATTAAAGGCTTGAAAGGCCTATTCATCACTGTTTTTGCTTTATTAGGTTTTTAAAAAAATTTAATACTTTTATTTACCTTTCCAGTGTTTCACATTTTCTTATGAACATTTTCAGCAATGTCACTAAATTTATCATATCAATTGCAAATTATTTTCATATTTCTTTCATTTTTTTTCTCTTTGAATCATCATTGGTATCATGTTCAAAGCTTGGTTTTTGATTTTTCCAACCTTTTAGTCACTTCGGCTTGTTTGAAGCATTGTATGAGTCACATTGTCTTGCTATTAATACTTGTGATTTTGTGTTGTTATTTGCCTAGTTTTTGCCTTTGAGATTCCTTTCATATATTTTTCTTTTTTAACTGTGTGAATGACTTCTTAGCAGGTAGCATTCTCTTGGTAAGAGGAACAAACCACTCAGGGAAAAAAAAAAGCAACAAAAACAACATTCAAAACAAGCGAAGTATTCAAAAACAATCAGTAACAGGCAGTAGGAAACATCAAGGAAGCCCCAATAAGGACAGGAAAGAAAGGAGACAGGTATATGATGAACCAGGGATTTAACTCAAAGTGTTAATAACTATGCCCTTAAACAAAGGAAATAAAAGGATACATAAAATAAGCAACAAAAGAAAAAGAAAAACTATAAGGAATGAAGGGATAAGAAAAAGTAGTTATAGAAAAGAAGAAAATGAAAAATTAAAAACAATTACAATGATATTTTAACAATAATAAATTATTCCCTGGGCTAATGAGAAGGGTAGAGATGCTTTGTCTTCATCCAGCCCTGCCATTGTCTTGTTATTTTTCAACTCCTTTGGCATGAGGGGAGCAGGGAACATTGAGATCTTTTCCCCTCCAAAACAAAAACACATTAACAGTTTAGATCAGAAGAATGACAAAATGAAAGCTGATGATGACAATTCACTTGCTCATTAAGCCAGCTCGCCTTTATAGACTATTTATACCTGTACCTTAATTTTTATGAGTAGTAAGTTATTTAATAATCAGAATAACTTTTAAACAATAATCCTACAAATTAAAATTTCTTAGAAATTAAAACACTAATATGCCATTTAATCAATATATCAGAAAATTCAGTATTTAAAGAAACAACACAATATAACTATCTGCTGTTCAAAAAATGAATGGCCACGTGCCATTTTCACAAAACTGAGTTAACTGTATTGCTAATATGACTGGTGAAGTGGAAACATATTCACCGTGGCTACTGACCTTTATGGCAGTTTCATAGCCTAGACCCAATTGAGCTAATCATAGTAAATTTCTGCTCTCATGATAGCCATCACTGCCCAGACAAGTTTGAAAGCAGCTGCAGCTTATAGGTCAAACCATTTGGCATCTGTCTGAATTTCAGATATGTTAAAAGTAAGTATAGTACACCTAAACGTGATTAAATAGGGTTACATATTTTTATAGTAGAAATTCAAAATGCTACAGTGTGTTTCTATCACAAAAATAACTTTTAAAATTCTTTTATACTTACTGCATATATTTGAATGTTCCTGGATTTTTCCATTTTTTATAATATTTTTTATGCTTTCCCTTTATTTCAGCATGGAGTTGACAGAAAAATTTCATTCTATTGAGCTAATCTTCAGTACATGTCTTTCCATGTTTTCTTCATCCTTTTATTGTTATTCTTTTTAGTACTTGAGTTATTTATTTATTTATTTATTTATTTAGTATTTTATTTTTTTCTTATCAGTTACATTTTATAACTCTGTACCCCAGCCGTGTCCCGATCCCTCATTCCCTCCCAGTCCCTTCCTCCCTCCCTCCTCTCCACCGTGCCCCTTGCCAAGTCCACTGATAGGGGGGACCTCCTCCCCATTCATCTGATCCTGTTTTATCAGGTATCTTCAGGACTGGCTGCAAAGCTCTCCTCTGTGGCCCGACAGGACTGCTCCTCCCTTGGGGGGTAGGGAGGCCAAAAACTCAGGAACTTATTATGTTTGTTCGGCACACACCGTACCATTGAGATGAACCCCTGTTCAATTTACTTTTATTTCGTACATAAAAAAACCGAATAAACACAGATGATAGTAAGAAGTTCTTAACCAGTGTATCAGTGAAAGAGATTAGGACAACCCATAGATCAATAATTGTCATTCATACTAGGTAAAATACGTATGATTGGAAAATAATAACTTTTCAACCTTATCAATTATTAATAAAAGTTTTAGATAATTTACTATTTAAAGAACCAAATACAGTGCCATGTCAATCTAGAACCTTAAATATTGCCATTTTCATTATTTTATTTTTATCTTTGTATTTATTTATGAATATAAATATGGAATATATATATATATATATACATATATATATATATATATATATATACTGGTTGTGTTATTTTTCCTTTAGAGATGTGAAGAAACATCTGTTTATCCCAAATAGAACACAGACAGATCAAAACAATGATTTCATTCCAATTGAAGTTTGTACACCAATGATTTTACTGAAGTTACTTAAAGGAATATGAGTAAGGAGTTGGAGGAACATTGGTGGTTCAAAAGCAGCTATGTCCCTGAAAAGTTCCATCTCAGCATAGGTGTCATAAAAGGTCCATCAATGAAGTGTTACCTTTATTAATTTTCCACCTTATAAGACCATATGAAGCATTGATAGCTGAAGGATGAATCTTAGATGACAGCTTTGTGATGCCCAAACTTCCGTAAATGTGAATGGTCTCATTTCCATCACCACAGGCTTGCTAGAACTGTATTGTTTATCTTAATTTATTGTTTTTAGAGTGGAACCAAAGTCCAGGAGCACATCCAAGACTCCTCAGCGACACTGTGAGAGACAGGTACAGGTGGAAACCCCTAAATCCTCCCCAAATTGAAGGCTTGTGAATAAATTAATGGATTTTCATGGCTTTATGCACCGAACCCTGGAGTGTTACCCTGCTGATTGAAATGCATTATAGTGATGAATATTATTTAGACTGTTATGTGTTAAATACTATTCTAGATGCTTAAATTTAGGACTCACTGAGTCATCTCAGTTAGATTCAAGTCAAAATTAAGTTTTACAAATGAGAAAATTGTGGTGCAGACAAGCTATATTAATTTCTCTGAGTCAGATATCCTGAGAGGTGGTCCTACGAAAAATTGCATCACACCATAAGTTTCAATCGCCACATTTTACAATTAAAGCATTTTGAATGACACGAAGTAGAAAATAGATTTCCCACAATTTAACTAAAACTAGTCTCAGATCAGGAGTTAGGAATCCAGCTAGGGTTTTCTCTTCATCCATAGATATATCAGGGGGATTGTGGAGAATGATTTAATATCATGGTGGTTTATTTTCTTCCTCTGGAAAGCACAGATGCCACCAAAAGTACTTATGTATCCATTTTTAATGATGTATTAAGTGACTCAAAAATACTTAGGACTTTAAGTCATATACTCAGAGGTAAACTTCATGAGACTGGTGAAGATTTTAAGATCATTGCTCTCAGGGGAGTGAACAAATTATACAAATTTTTAGCAGATCATGACTTTAATATATCACAGTCAAATAGGTCCAAGAAATAACATCTCAAAAATTACCCCATTTGTACAATTGCTTTAATAATTTATAGAGATAGCCTGTAAGGTGACAGAAAATTGATACTCAGACAAATATGTTTCCCCAAACCACTGTCAAACGAGAAGCCCTCTGGATGTGTCCTGAATGGCATGGCAGCTGAAGCCATCCCCAAAGAAATCAGTCAGCGCCAGCAATTTGACAAAATGACTCTGCAGAACATGCACCCTTTACAAATTACTCTTTGTTTGAATACTAAACCAAATAATAACATTTCCAAAGAGCATATGGGGATAATGCTGTATCCCTTCTATTCCCGCTGGATCAAAGAGTATCTATTTTATCCATTACTGTGAAGTAAATTCTAATTTACTCAGTCTGTACAGAAATGCTCCAATAAAAAGGAAAAGTGCTGCTCAGCAATTCTTTAGTTCATAAAATGTTACTCTTGCTGAAACTTTTTAAAACCAGTTATAAACAAACGCATGGGAAAACTGTTTCAAGAAACACCTATGGGGAAATTTCCACCCATCTTTAACTGTCTTTTTCACTTTCATTTTCTTTCTTTCTTTCTTTCTTTCTTTCTTTCTTTCTTTCTTT